>NW_024070190.1:26446275-26600786 GCF_014754425.2 Oryx dammah | reverse complement strand
TGTGAGAAAATAAATGTCTGTTCTCTAGCCACCCAGTCTGGGGTGTTTGCTCTTGCACCTTGAGTTGACTAATAACAGGATGTGTGCTGTGCGCCCTGTTTGAGACTTCAAATTCTTTGTTTTCCCTTCCCTCAAAGATCAGCCAACCAAAAGTCTTGTACCTCACTTTCAGCAGTGTATGACCCCTGCTGGAATGTCAAGGAAAGAAGGGCAATAGGGTGTAAGAGAAAGGGCACTGGGTCCCTGATCAGGAGAGCTGGTCATTCCAGGCTCTTTCAACAAGCTGTGTGGTTGTGGGGGCTTCCCGGGTAGCTCAGTGGTAAAGAATCTGTCCGCCAGTGCAGGATCGATCCCTGCATCAGCAAGATTTCCTAGAGAAGGAAATGACAACCCACTCCGGTATTCTTGCCGGGGAAATCCCATGGAAAGAGGAGCCTGGCGGGCTGCAGTCCATGGGGATGCAGAAGAGTCAGACCCAACTTACTGACTCAACAACAACATGTGGTCATGGAGCCACTCGGTCATTTACCTTAGGCCCCATTCCAGCATCAGTTAACTGAAACAGCTGAGCCAAACAACACTGAAGCATCCCTCCGGCACGAATGTTCTCTCCTTTCAACTTTAAGGCTTGAGGATACCAGCTAGCAAGGGCAGCTTTGGGGCACAAGCTCCAGGGGGAGAGGCCCGGCAGGCAACACAGGACAACAACAGGAGAAGCACCAGAGGTTGGGGCTGTTGGGCTGCCTCCTGCAGCTGGAAGCTTCTGTTTCTGACCAGCCCTTGTCCCATTTCTCAGTTTACTAGCTGCACAGCCTTGGGTACTATCCCCACATCCTGTAAATAAACAAGAGTGTACATGCAGTATACCGATAAAACATCCAAGCACACTCTCCATTACTAATGGACAAGAAGGAAGGGCACACTCCTAGGGGTATCTCAGGACTAACACCCGAGTCTCTCTGAGTCCCCACAGGTGACTCCCTGGAAGGCAGCCTGAGTCTTCAGTCAGAGTAGGACCTGGTGCTCCCATCTTCTCCCCAGGACAACCTTGGGCACCAAACTGCTACAAGAGCCTAAAGATGCTTCAGGAGACCAGCCCTGTGAGGGCTGAGACGCGAAGAAACTGTGATGTGCCTCTTCCTTGAGTGCAAGGCCGCAGCAACCGTATGGCGGGACCTCACGCGTGCCTAGTCCTCTGCATTTTACATGTGTGTGCATGTGTGCTTCCAGTCATGTTTGACTCTTTGCGACCCCATGGACTATAGCCCACCAGGCTCCTCTGTCCAGGGGATTTTCCAAGCACGAATACTGGAGTGGGTTGCCATTTCCTCCTCCAGGGGATCTTCCCAACCCAGGGATCGAATCCATGTCTCTTGAGTCTTTGCATTGGCAGGCAGATTCTTTACCAGTGAGTCACCTGGGAGGCCCTTGCATTTTACACGGAGTTTACCAATACTATGACCTGGGTATTGCCATTCCCATTTTACAGCTGAAGAAACCAAGGCTAGGCAGGTTAAGCAAGACAATGAGGGAGGGTGGGGAAAAAAAAGAAAAACAAGCTCTTATCTTGACTTTGAACAAAGTTATTTAATATCTTGGTATCAGATTGCATGCAAATGAAATCACATAGCTGACTCAGCCAAAGTTACTATGTGATCTGAGGGCTCCAGCTCAGAACTATTTCTACAATTCATGGATTCAAATGATCTCAGAACTGGTAAGGCCCTGGGCAATCACAGCTCTGATTCCCTCGGTCTACAGATAAGCAAACTGAGGTCCAAAAATTTCGCTGCCCACAGTCCCACAGGCTCTGGCCAGGCTAGGGTCAGAGCCCAGGGGTCTATCCCGTACCAGTGGTCTCCAATCTTTTTGGCACCATGGAAGTTTCATGGAAGATAAGGAGGGGTTGGGTGGATGGCGAGGGCTAGAGGATGGTTTCAAAATGATTTGAGTGCATTACATTTATTATGCACTTTATTTCTAATCTAATGTCACCAGGAGGTACTAGTCTGTGGCCCAGAGGTTGCAGACCCCAGCTAGACACTTTGCCCTGTCCATTTGCCTTGAAAATGTTCCTCTTTAAAAACCAACAAACCACAAAAGAGCTTCTGGGACATTTGCATCGGATCCCGGGGAGAGGTCGCCGTGCCTGGGCCCCAGATCCGGATCCTTGCTCCAGGCTGCGCTGCTGGCCTCTTGCAGTGACTTTCAGGAGGACCGCAAGTGTGTCAAGTACCCCTCTCGCAGGATAAGGCTGCTGGGAGCGGCTCAGAGGACTGGAATTAGACATTCTAATTATTAGAACTCTCGGAATGCACCAAAGGACAATTTATAATTAGCATGTGTCAAAAGGCCATCCCCAAAAGGGATGCAATAGAACTCAGAAAACAAAGATGGTCCAGAGAGGGATCAGGGAGCCCAGCTGTTAGGCCCCCCCCCACTCCCTCCAGCCCTACCAATCTACCTCCCATCCCCCCATACCTCCTGGTACTGGCCTCTCTCCTGCTGCTCTGCCCCAGCACCAAGTGTGGGGTCCTTGTCCCCCTATCCCTCCACCCTTTGCAGCAGAGGCACTGCCACTGTTCTGGAAGTCCTTCCTTGCAAGGATCCCTCTACTCAGGACCCAAGCAGATCTAACCCCAGGTCTTGAGCTGGTTAGAGGCTTGTGGGTCCTGCTGTCAATGGCTGCAAATAAAGACATAAGGACCAGCCTCTTTGTGGGGAAGAAAGCCTCCATGGGACAGAAAATATCATCATTGGCTGCACAGGTGCCTATGTCAGGGCTGCCTCCTAGCTGGATTGCTCTTGTGATTAAAGCTCAAGAAATACCTTACCCCCAGAAGGGACGGGGACAGGCCAGCATGGGAGGAAAGAGAAAGTTCCTTCTTTCTTACATATGTGAATGAATGAATGAATGAACGACCCATCTGCTGAGTTATAGGCCATAAATATTTTCTTGAGCATTTCCTGTGTGTTAGTTCTAATACTTGAGATTGAGGTGGAAAAGTAATCAAATATGCAGAAATAAAACATGAGCTTGCCCTAGAGGAATTCCTATTAGCACAAACTTGACAGGTTAAAAAAAAATTTTTTTTAAGGCATACCAAGATAACTGGCCCCTGGAGGCAGGGACACCTGGTTTCTAGGGAGAGTTCCTAGCTGTGTAACTTGCCTCACGCAGTGCATTTATCTGTCCTAAGCCTCTATCACTTGCTCCATGGAGATAACACAACCTTGATTAACCAACAGGTGTTGCTATGGAGAACACATGATAAAATGCAGGGATAAGCCCTTTGGGATGTGCATACAACATAACTCATTATCATAACATGAAATGCAAAGAGAATAGCAAGAAAGATATCTATGCTTTTTCATCTTCACTGGTCCTGCTCAAAATGGCACTCAGTTCTTTGGACCAACATTCCCAGAGAAAGGCAATTTATCAGGCTATCACGTCTGTGCCCACCAAGGAACCTTTGCAATGTTGATTTCTTTTCCTGCCTGGTGTTTGTTGCCCATAGGAGAAAGAATGCCTCAATACCCAGGAGTAACAAGAAGGTTTTACTCCAGGAGCAAATATTTGAACTCCATTTGTTTGGCAGTGAGCACTGTGTTAAGAAGGACTCTGAGCCTGTGTCATGGCTTAGCTTTAAAGAGCATCCTGATAGATTAAGGGTATCTTTTATTAGGAAGGGATAGGAGGTGGCACCTTGTCATTTACAACAGTGGTACCTCACTCAACCACATTCCTTGTTTGTTTTTATAACTGGATTCACAAGTCATTCAAGAGTTAGCTGAGTATAGATCAATACCCTGAACCAGATTCTTCCCTGTGAGTTGTTAAAATTAAGTTCTCTGACCCAGGAAAGCTAGAAGCATAACCCCAGGGAGAAACTGTTATCCTTAGGAAATTAGCCCGACTCTCAGCCCCCATTTAAATGCGCAAGCTTGCCTCAATCATGCCATTTATAAACTGAGAACAATATCTCATAAATTCGGGTGCTACTTCTGGGTCTAGAGAATGTGGCCACACAAAACCACCCAACTAAAATATTCTGCAGGTACCAGATACCCTTTGAAAAGTGAAAGTGAAAGTTGCTCAGTCACGTCCAACTCTTTGCAACCCCATGGACTATACAGTCCGTGGAATTCTCCATGGACTGTAGTGGAGTGGGTAGCCTTTCCCTTAATTTAATACCCTTTGAAAAGCCTTAATTTAATAGCCTTAATTTAATACTCTTTGAAAAGTGAAAGTCGCTCAGTCATGGCCAACTCTTTGCAACCGCATGGACTATATAGTCCATGGAATTGTCCATGGACGGACATGGAGTGGGTAGCCTTTCCCTTCTCCAGGGTATCTTTCCAACCCAGGCCTTTATTTAATTCTGTGGCATCTTTTTAAAGCCTTTGAAGATTTCTGTCTTCAGTGTTTCTCAGGACAATGCAATCTCTGAGTTTATCATGGGCTTAATGTGGTAGGAATTACCCTATATGTCCAAGATCTACTCTGCTCGAGTTTTAAAGGCGACCTCTCTCTTGATATGTCATCATTTGGTGAAGAGTCTTCCTTCCTAGGTTGCTCTGCTCACCATTTCTGTGCTAATTGCAAACAGAGCTGGGCTGCAGTCAAGCCCCAAATCAGCTATACAAAAAGAGGGCTGAGCTAATGACCGCTGTGATCCCCACCAGAAGGGAAAGGGGACAGGCTCTGTCCAGGCCCATGAGCATCATCTGTGGACCACACAGCATCAGGGAGGTACCAGGAAAGAGGGGCCCTTGGATGATCTTACATTTCCAGTAACAACCACAGACTACTAGAGGCAGGAAGTAGCTTCAAACCCATCTAGTGACTACAGCTGTGGAAACTGAGGCCCAGAACAATTAACCTGCCATAAGCCAGGGATAGTGGCTACAGATAACAGTATCACAAAACTGCATGTTCTTAAGTAGTTCATCTATGTGCCTTTTTGTATTTCAGACAGTTTCCTCCCAAGTCCTCTCATAAGAGTCCCAGGATCCAAGTGTCTAAAAGCTCTTCTCTCAAGGCTGAAAAGCACATCTTGTACATTATACAAACTCAAAGTTTTTTTAAATAAGTGAACAAATGAAGTTATATATATATAATTTATGCATATAATTCTGTAGAAAGATATCCAGTGTAACTCTATGATTATAGCAAAAAAAAAAAAAAAAGAAATGAAAGGAGAAATATGAAGAAAAGGGGTGACTGTCCAAATCATGGGATATAAGTCATTTAAAAATATGTTTATAGAGTTTCAGTAACACATGGAAATGCTGATAATATGCTGATGTTAAAGATAAAAGCAGAACACTAAATTGCATGTACTCTATGATCTCAGCACTATAAAGAAAAATGAATGGTAATATTGTTAAGAGAAAATAAAGCAGAATGTGAATAGTAGTAGATGTTTCTGATGTGATTATGGATGATTTTATTTCTGCCTCTTTGCACGCTTCTGTTCTCTGCAAAAACTTGCAGTGTGCCGGTAGGACCTCCAAAGACAGCAGGAGGGGACTAGGAAATGAAAAGAATGTCCTCAGACACTATGCACCCTTGTTGGGATCTGGAAAGGCACAGAATTTCTCTCTTCTCATATAAAGCAGCTAATGAAACAGAGACACAGGTGCTGGGCAAGGAGGCAGGCTCCCCCACAAGCCCCACCCACCAAGGCCAGCCGGTCACTCCTGCTCTGGACATTTGCAGCACTGAGTAGGTGCCGCCTTAGGACATCTCTACCCATGCATCTTCTCTTTGAGGCCAGTACTAGCTGCTGTTGAATCTTTCCTGTGTGTCTCTCTCTTGCTTCCCTCGACTGGACTGGGGGCTCCTCGGGTGGCAGGGGATATCCCTGCCTGGCATTCCTGTGCCCTCTCCCAACTCAAGCCTGCAGATTTTGTCAATACTCAGCACCTCAAGTCTCAGGAAATAATCTACTCATCGACTGACTGACTGAATAGGCAAACAAGGAGAATGGACCCGTGGGGCAGGTTGGCTTTCCACCAAGATAGAAGTCCAATGCACCTCCCTGAGGACCCGCTGACCTCACCCACTAGGACGCCAATGGGGATCAAGCATGATGTAGGCCTTTGCCCTCGGCATTGACGACGAGATCGCAGGGCACTCAGACATCAGGATGTGTCCCTTCCTTCCCACCAGACCTGGGCTGGCTACAGGCCAGTGAAAGGGAAGGGCTGGCCCTGCTGCCTCCCATCTGGCCACAGGATCCGGTTCCAGTTTCGGACCCACATGAGGGTCTGCTGCGGTGACCCAGGGCTCCAGCAGGCAAATCCCAGTTGTAAAGCTCCTGTCTGATCCCATCCCACTCACCAGGCACCCTCTTACACTCTAGCAGAGCAGATCTTCCAGCTGAGCCAAAGGCACTCCGACAGGGCTGGGTTTACTTTTGCTAAACTGTTAGAATGCCCCATGCAAATAAGGAAATGGCTCCTTAATGTCCCCAGGAGCAGGGCAGACAACAAATGCAGGCCCGGGGCAAAAGATTATATCTGATTTGCATCTTTTTAGCCTAAGTCTAACTCAAAGGGGCTACATACTTGGAGACAGTGGGCTGTGGCTCTCCTCTCTAAATTCTTCTGAAACCACTGGGACTTCTGCAGGCTTCTCCTAAGTGCTGGCCCCACACCTCACCCTACCTCTTGGTAAAATCTTCCTAATAACTCCACCTCTAGTAGCCTCAACTGTTAGGAACCTTTAACTCTCCCTGCGTGATGAACACGTTAAGACACACAGATGTTCATACATGGATAGTGTACACATGTTATTTCCCCAATGAAAGCATATTTTCCTTAGGAGGTGTCCAATTGTTAACGAATGGATCCAACAGCCTTGAATGAATGAATGGACAAAAAGTAGGCTTGTTAAAGGACTGATCAACTGCTAACTCCAAGGAACGGCAGGCAACAGCCTACAAAGCAGGCCTCCAATATCATGATTTCCTAAACCCCAGGAGATACTCAACTAAATCATGGTATTATAAAAATAAAATAATAATGATAGTAAAAATTTCTTAGAACCTACCAGATGCCAGGTATGAGACATTTTATATAGATATCACACAATCATTTTTTAAGTAAGGTGGTATTATTATTATTATTCCCATTTTACAGGTAAGAAAAATGAAGACTGAGGGCTACCCAAGGTTGAAGATACTGGAATCGGGATCTACTGGGACATTGCTTTATCACCTGGGAAGGACTGCTGGTCTTTCAGAGCTGCCCTTCTTGAATACAACATGGGCAAAGTCCAAAACTCTGGAGTATAGAGTTGGTAAAGACACATGAAACAGGTGGGTTCACCAGGATGCCAGCTGTTCCTGGGGATAGATACCAGGCAGAAATTAGCTGGCCTGACTCGCCTTTTGCTAAAGTGCTGAGAAGACAATTCCCATCTTTCAATTTTATTTAATCAAAGCAAAGAATTCATAAGAATCTGCAAGCATTCATTCATCAGGCAGTTAAATATTTTATAACCCTGCAGCTGAATTTTTTATGGCTCAGTGTATGGCGGGAAGCATTCCCAGGGAGGCCACTGCTGACCTTGGGACAAAGCAGTGGCCAGAAGCAGACAGGGCAGGGCTCTGTTCCATGCACGCTCATCTACCCTGACCACAAGAAGAGGCTCCATCTGGATCCCTGGGCCAAAGAGACACAGCTGCTGTTTTCTGAGTTCTTAAAGAGAGAGTCTAGAAAAGGAAAGAGAGGTTATGGAGAAGGCAGGCTGAGGGCCCGGCAAGGTCAAGGAGGGACCCAGGTGACCCCAAATGTCCAGGTTCCAGGAAGGGGAGGCAGCCTTCTCCTGCCTCTTTCCTAGGTCACCTAACCACACAGTGGAGAAAGCTTCTGAAAAAAAAGTATGCCTGGCAAAAGGCCAGTCATCCCCTCCATCTCGCTGTCGACTGACAGCGCCAGGGGAACATTCTGGACTTTTTCCTCCCCTTTCCAGCAACACTCCTCAGTCACAAAGGCCTTCATTATGCTCCTTGTAGCCCTCATGAGGCTTGCGAGTATACAGAGCAAAAGAAGAATTAGGAGGAATCAGTGCTTCACATCCTCAAACGGTTTTCTCCAGGGCTAAAGAGGGTCTGTCTCCCAATCCTCTGCTTCTCATCAAGGTGAAATTCCAGCAGATTTTGCCTTCTCTACCCCAAAATGCTCAAATCTCCTTTCAATTCCCAAACTGCCCCCAACTTATCCCCAGAGCCCCTGTGAGGGACACACACACACACACCCCTTCCTCTCTGTCCACCACATGGAAAGAACTGGTATCTAAGCCTTCAGCCGGTCCCCTCAGGTCAACACCCATCCAATTAACTTGCTCGAGGGTTTAGAGGGGCCAGGAGAGGAGACGCCTGCATTCCAGCAGCCAGCAGAGATTTCTGTTTTAATTTCTTTTTAATTGGCTGTACCACTAACGGCATATCAGGAATCTCTCCTTTCTGACCCTTCTCCCCTCTGCTCGTACAGGAGAAGGACGTCCTGACAGTTTGCCAGGAAGGGAGAGAAATGCCACTGCTGAGGCCAACTCATTTTTCCCATTGTCCTTATTCATCCGCAGCCTAATGAGGAGCTGTGGTTGTGACATCAGCCCTCACCTCATCAACGAGTAGCTCATCGAGGCAGGCAAGCGGGAGGAAACTGACATGCCTCTCCTCCCAAGAAGAGCTACTGCCTCTGGATGGTAACTCCTGGGGTGGAGGGGCCTCCTCCCCAAGCTCTCCTGCTCCATCTCTGCTCTGCAGACACCCTCTCAGGGCCCTCGGCGCTCTCCGGGGAGGACAGGAACCTTCTAGCAGCCCGTGCTGGCCCAGCTCCAGGCCTCTCTGGAGATGGATGTGTTGTCATTGGACACCATCACGGAAAAAGAAGAGGGAGTGTGTGGGCAAGGGAAAGCTGTTTGCCCATTTTCCTCATTTAAAGATCTGGTGAAATTACGAGCAAAGCTTATCTCTGCGCTGGGACAATTCATGTTGCAAAAAAACAGCACTGAGACACTTACAGGGAGGAGGCAATTTATTTGATGTCTTGGCATGGTCACCCAAGCAATTACTGTAATGGCAGAAGGACATGCTGGACAGTCACCACCATCCTCCTCTCCTCCAGGAAGCCAGGCAGAATTTTCATGGCTTGCAGTTGACATTTTAATAGAGGCTCAGCATCAGAGCACAGAAGAAGCAAGTTGAAGACAGGATTTGATGGATAGGATCAGGGTGGGAGGGAAGTGAAAAGGCAGGGAGAAAAAGTGGTCCTGGGGGCAAAAAAAGTCTTCTGTGACCCAGCCTGCAGGTCCTCCATGGTGAGATTTTTCACTTTTCTTTTATTATTTTAGGAAAGGGGATATATTTTCCCAGAGGATAAAATACGAGTCACCTCAGTAAGTAACTCCCTAGAAATGTCTTTTATTGGATTATTTTGCAAACTATAAAGCACTTCAGTCATTGGGTCCTGTTAGACTGGTGTGGTTAAGCACATTTTATCAGGAAGGAGGCCCACTTGCCCAAGAATCACAGAGCTAGTGACGGAAGCAACTTGGGAACCAGATGTTTCTGGGCCTCCTCCTTACAGAAGCTGCTACCACCCTCATCGCATCCAATTAATGGGAAAAACAATACCTGAGGCTGGATACCAAATACCTCTATTTGCTCTGCACGGTGCTAAGCTGCTGCTGCTGCTGCTAAGTCGCGTCAGTCGTGTCCGACTCTGCATTTTACATCAATTATCCCCTATTTCCATCTTCATACTAAAGTTGGGGAGAGTTGTTAAAACCCTCGTTAGTCAGATGGGGAAACCAGGGCTCCAAGGAGACCATTAGTAATTTGCCCAAGCTCACAGAAGCAGCAGGGACAGAGCCAGGACCCCAACTCCATGCTCCTGCCAGGGTATCTCAGTGGTTCTCACTTTTGCCCACACATCAGAATGATCAGCTGCAACAAGGAGTGCTGGGCCCCTACCCGCAGTCGCTGATTCAGGGAGTCTGGGGTGAAACCTAAGATCTTGCACAAGTTCCCAGGTGATGCTCAGGGCTGCTGGTCTGGGAATCCCAATTTGAGAACACTGCTCTATCAAACACTGCCTCTCATCACTCATCAGCTAACACATTCATCCTATTAAGAGATACAGCACAAGCGTGCAAAGCGTGACAGCAGGAAGCTACCTCTGTGTTGCACAGAACTGCTCTCGAGACTTGTTACCATAAATAGGGTACACACCATCCGTGGAGACACTTAAGTACCATCTGCATCAGTTAAACATCAACAGAGGGGTGTTCTAAGCCAATTTACACTGAAAACCACTCTGTTACTTTTTTTTTTTTTTTTGGCAGTGCTGTGTGGCTTGCAGAATCTTAGTTCCCTGACCAGGGATTGAACTGGCACCCCCTTCATTGAAAGCACAGAGTCATAACCACTGGACCACCAGGGACGTCTCAAAACTCACTCTGTTCTTCATCTGGAAGTACCCCTGCTGAAAGAGATTCAAACACCTATCCTCCAGCCAAGAAATTTCATTATCATTAAAACAGTTCTTCAGAAATATGGCAAGCATTCTGGAAGAGCAGCTCCCATCAGCATATAACCCCATGTGTGTGTGTGTGTGTGTGTGTATATATATATATATATATATATATATATCAAGAGCCATACCATATGAATATTACATACACTGTAATATGTACACAGAAAGTCACTTAAAAAGCTCCCAAAAATAGAAATTAATATTTTAATATTTTCCCCCATATTCCAAAGGACAGTTTTGTACATCCCTCTTTAGAGGGTGTTGGCCTAGAATGCATTGTTCTCCAGGATTCAACTGAGAATCTGTCAATTGCCCCCTGTCCCTGCTAAAGAACCACTGTGCCTGTGGTTCAGCAAAAATTGGTTCTTGGGAGACAAACCACACAGAAGTACAGCGGAAACGCAAGCCTCTGGAGCATGCCTGACTTCCCCTCAAAGAGTTACCCCAATAAGCCCCCAGTACCTCACAAGTGCACCACCAGGAGCTTTAGCCAAGGCTTCTTGATTGCACAAGTTATTTTTCCAAAAGAGGATGAGAAGCATCAAGGAATCAGAGAGAAGACAGCAGCTGCCTATAAAAGCTGTGTCTTAAGAGCACAGAATAGGAGACTAAACCTCACTTCTGGAGGCTGTGGAAGAGAGAGTACCAGATCAGGAGTCAGGGAGCAAGCCTTGGAGTCAGTCTCCATCAAGAATCGTGGTGAGGCTTGAGGCATGCTCTGTCCACCTCTGCCAGGCCCACCCTGCCCACCTCGGGCACCAGTGTCTTCATCTGTCAATTGGGTACAGGGTGACCAACTGTCCTGCTTTGCCCAGGGCTGACTGAGGGTTTTCCCAAGATGCCAGACTTGCAGTGCTAAAACCACAACAGTCCCAAGCAAACCAGATGGTTAATCACCCTCATGTACCAGCTCTTGGTGAGCCTCAGTGTTTATCAGCCCCACCCTGATCTCTGCTGTGAAGTGTCCTGGGAAAGCAGGAGGGAGTCAGTCCCTGTTCTCAGGGGCTTTGCAATACTACTAAGATAGAGTTATTGCAACAATAGTAGTAGTAGTAATCAGCAGCAGCAGCAGCATCATAATCCAAACGAAATTAAATGTCCACAGCAGATCAAAACAGAGGTTGGAAAGAGGGGCTAATATAGGCTGTTGCAGCCAGACAGACTATGGAGGAAGCCAGGGTCCAGGAGGAGCAGACAGGGTACAAATCCCAAAGTCTAATCTCCGCCTTCATCTTCCTCCCATCCCCCGATCCCACCATCGTCTGGAGCAGGACAGGGGAACAATTAATCCCGGTGCTGGAGTCTCATGGAATCCAAACCTGATGCTGCCCTTTTATTTTTGGAGCAATTTCAGTAGTTACTGAAATTCTCACAGCCTCAGTATTTTACTTAAAATGAGGAAAACTCCACCCCCCACTTGGAGAGTTGTTTTCAAGACTGAATGAAGGAACACAGGCAGAGTGTTTCAGAACTGTGTCTGAGGGCATGCACTCCATCAATATTGACTGTTTTTCACCTCCGTTGACCCTTTACAATCTATTAAAAACCTACACATTATTTTGCCAACAAAGGTCCGTCTAGCCAAGGCTATGGTTTTTCCAGTGGTCATGTATGGATGTGAGAGTTGGACTGTAAATAAAGCTGAGCACCAAAGAATTGATGCTTTTGAAGTGTGGTGTTGGAGAAGACTCTTGAGAGTCCCTTGGACTGCAAGGAGATCCAACCAGTCCATCCTAAGGGAGATCAGTCCTGGGTGTTCATTGGAAGGACTGATGTTGAAGCTGAAACTCCAATACTTTGGCCACCAGATACAAAGAGCTGACTCATTTGAAAAGACCCCGATGCTGGGAAAGATTGAGGGCAGGAAGAGAAGGGGACAACAGAGGAGGAGATGGTTTGATGGCATTACCGACTCAATGGACATGAGTTTGCGTGGACTCCAGGAGTTGGTGATGGACAGGGAGGTGTGGTGTGCTGCAGTCCATGGGGTCGCAAAGAGTCAGACATGACTGAGTGACTGAACTGAACTGAAAGGTGTTTTTAAAGGACGGTACTCTGCACACAGCAAGAGATATTATGAATAATTTTGCGATGGATGATGGAGGGAGCAGGCTTCGTTCTGTTGCTGTCAGCTACTCCTGAAGTCAGGAAGGACACAATGTGAAGGAGAAGTCACAGAGAAGGCGGCCCCTGGCCCTGGGCAAAGCCCAAGGGTCTCTCCCGGCCCTGTTCAGAACAAGGAGCACACTTTCCAGCTGGAGCTCACAGCTCCAAGCAGTTACCACAGAGGGGATCTCCTCCGTCTTCAGCCCTGCAGGGTGTAGAGAAAGAAAGTTACCTCGGTCTGCTCCCCCTGCTGCGAGGGTGTGTCCCCTCAGGCCAAGACAGGTCCCAGCTAAGCATCGGCTCAGGACCACTTCCGGCTCTTGGAAATGAGCTTTCTAAGAATATGGCAGGTTTCAAGACTCTTGCAGGTGAAATGTTCAGCAGTATTTCCCATGATCTCAGGCAGTGAGTTGATGCTGGAGACCAGAGAGGGTGTCCTCCTGCTTAACCTGGTCTCTATCCAGGTCAGCCTGAGAAGTGGGCATAAATAATCAAATCCAAATCTGTAAGCTCCCACACACATTTGGGTCTGAAATTCCACCACTAGGCATCACTTCTTTGATCGTGATATCTCCTCTTTTGGCAAATGCCTTTTTTTTTTTGGTTGCCTACTGTGTCCTCAGAATCAGAAAACATTTTAAAAAGGAAAATGAAGATTCACTTCAGCCTCTTCCCTGAGGGTTCCTACAGATCAGCTGGGGAGACAAACCACAGAGAATTGCAATACGCAGAGAGAAGGAAACTCTATCATGCTTGCCTTCAAAAAGATCCCTCTCAGCTGCCCTTCTACACCCCTGTTGCACTTCCCACATAGCACTCCAGTAGAAGCAAATAGATTAGTTGGCAATTGTTTTTAATGTGCAGTTCCGTTTTGTACTGTGGGTTCCCTGAGGCTGTTTTTTTTTTTAACATTTTACCCCCAAACTTGGTGCATGGGATATAGCGGGTATTCAATTTGTCTGATTAGTTACTTAATGAATATTTTAATAAAAATAAAATTGAAATACAAGGCATTTGAGAAGGGCCATCATTTAAGCTGGTGACCCTCAAAGTATGGTGTTGAACCAACAGCATCACCCAGGAATTTGTTAGAAGTACAAAGTCTTGGTCCCTACCCCCGAACTCTGGAGCCAGGAATCCTGAGCTGGGGCTGGTCTCTGTTTTAACAGTATCCAGGTGATGCTGGTGCCCACTCAAGTTTGAGAACCAGTGACCTCAACCTTTATCATCAGATACTTTCTACAAAATAGCGTTACTGTGCTCTTCTCTTCCACGTACTGGTTCACATGCACTTACACAGAAAGGCAGGTGTGTCCACTGGTGCTCAGGAGGCCCATGGATGTCCATAAGATGGCAGGCAATGGTAAACAAGTTACCCCTGAAGACCCTCAAAGGCTGTTCCTGGTCAACATGAAGAAAAGCCACCATCAAGGCCATGGTCAACCGATCACCCTTCAGGAACGGCCGTGGAGATGAATTCCCGCATCAAGAAGCTGCCCTGGGGAGAGGGACAGGCGGCATTCCGACACCCAGCAAGCCTGGACCTTGGGTGGGGAGGCGGAGGGGATGGAGCAGAGTAGCAGCTGACCCTCTACCTGCTTTGCAGCCCAGTGTCTGGACTAGCAGGCGAAGATGCAGAATCAGTAGAGAAGGCAGGATATGTGAGGTCAAGAGGACGGAGCAGCCGGTCAGCATCCTCGTGTCACCTCGCCTGTTAACAGCCTCCACCTCTAAGCCTCTTCTGAACAAAGGGGCTGAGGTCATAGACTGGCAGCAGCCGGGCCCACCAGCTCAGAGGCAGCTCTGTGGGTGCATCCTGCCCCATCCTCTCACGGAGCTGTCCTCTCCCCTGAGCTGCTGCAGCTGCCCAGCTCCAACCCTGCAGGCAGACCCAGAGTCCAGGCACCAGGGACAGAGGGCACCTCAGTGCTGGAAGGCGCTGTGGCCCAGCTGAGGAGCCAGCGCCCACAGCCCCGGCACGCCCCAGGCAGTGTTCTCCAGAAGCCAGTGGGATGGGCAGGAACCTGCTCCTGGTTCAGGAGCAAAGTTGCCAGGACTTCCCTAGACCTGGTGTTCCAGGAACACAACTGACTTGCTGACACTTCACTTAAACTCTTTGGTTATAAAACGGGACAGCTCGGCCACCCTCTCAGCTTACAGGCCATTTCCCTGCAGCCCAGAGCGGATGGCCAGTCCCTCCCAGACACCTGTGGGCCAGAGCTGAAGATGTTGGCTCCATGCTCAGGGCCACCTTCCCCTCCCCTGTCCATCTTTCCCCTCCTGGCAGAGGGGTCTCAGAGCAATGCCAGAAGCCTCAGGCAGGGGTAGAAAGGTCCCACAGGCTGTGTGTGATCTCTAGATTACAGGGTTTCCAGGTCAAAGCAAGATGCCCACCTATGTTTTTAACTTCAGATAAACAAGAAATACTTTATTATTAATTTATTAAAATAGTATGTCCCAAATATAGCAGAGGACCTACATAACCAAAAGTTCTATCTTGCTTATCTGAAATTCAGGTGTAACTGGGCATTCTGTATTTTTATTTACTAAATCTAGTGACCCTTCTCTATTAGCTAGGTCTAGAATAGTGAAATCTGGCTTTCTCAAATCAGAAAACTTAGGAGATCACAAGAGAAAGTGACTTGAAAGTAATAAAGTATAAAATAAGGTCTCAGGAGCATGATTAAAGTTGATTATTTGTTTCATACAATGAGATGAAGGCACTAAAGTATAACAGGAAAAGCTCTGGCCTCTGGTCAACCAACTCAGTTCTGGGTCCCAGGTCCATCTGAGACATTATGTTGGGAAGTTACTTTCCCGCGCCAGAACTACTGACATATTGGTCCGGATAGTTCTTTATTGTGTGTGTTTGGTTGGGGGCCGGGGGGTGCTGTCCTATGCATCGTAGAAGGCTTGGCAGCATCCTTGGTCTCTACCCTCTAGGTAACAGAAACATCACACCCCAACTGTGTCCAGTGTCCCATGGGGTGAGACTGGGGGCACAGTCAAATTCACTCCTAGTCAAGGATCCCTGAGTTAGAAGACTATATATCCTGATGTCTGGAGCCCCTGCCAACTTTAAGAGTTAATGATTTTAGGGCTTTACACATGGGTTTCTGGAAAAGGTTTCTCTCAAATACCCTGCTTCCATAAAGAATCTAACATAGGATGTGATTTACCAAGGTTTCATTACATGGAAACTTTAAGAAATATACTCTTACCTCCACCCACACTTGCATTCAAAACTTACCCTAGCTGGTTTCCAGGAAGTGACTCTGGCTTTCTGATGGCTTTACAGACAGCAGTGGCTTGATAATACTCAAAAATGAAATGACCAGCCCCCTGATTGAAAGCTGTGATTATCAGAACTTCTCAGCAGACACAGTTTTTATTAACACTAATATAACTAACGCTACCAATACCTACAGTGTGTGGGGCGCCTTCTACACATCAGGACCACCGAGGCACTTTGGATCCAGTCTGCCATTGCCTGGTTGTCCTGCCCTGAAGAGCAGAATTGCAAAGAATCTTGAGAGGTAGGGTGGCCTCACTGTAATCCTCACAATAGCCCTTGGAGGTCAGTACCACGTGGATTCACATTTAATAGCTGGGGGGCGGGGGGGGGAAGGGGTTCAGAGAGCTTATGCAATTAGCCTAAGGTCACGAAGGCCCACCTGACTCCAGAGCCTGTGCTCCTTCTACTATATAAACATTCTATCACATACAGGTCCCACCAGGAAAGGGGAATTCCCTCCTCCTGGGCCTCCATTCCTGCTGAAACACTCCTAAGGCTCTCGCCTCCAGGACCCAAATCTCTAGACGACACAAGGCCAGCAGACACAGTGATGCCGCCAGCGTTCCTCACCTTGGACCACACAGAACGCTGGGCCCTCTGGAGCTGCCGCACACACACAGCACACTGGCTTGTGAACATTTCCAGACCTGGCTTTCACTGGGAACCGTAACTCCAGTGCCAGGCCCACATAAGGCACTCAAAAGATGCTTGCTAAGTGAGTCACTGAATGTGCATTTCAAACACGGGGACACTGAGGCCTACCTCGTTCGATGCAGTTCCAACCTAAGGGAAAAACCAGCTCTGGCTCTCAAATTCCCTTTGCCCTGCATCCAGATTCCCTTCAAGTGCCCATTCACTTTGTTTTTATAACTCTTCCAAGGACACCTCATTCCCTTTGTATTATGAGTGAAAGGAGCACCGGTTGCCCTTGGGGGACCTCGTGGTCCCAAGGACTAGAAACCACTGAAGAATTCTAGAGCCTCAGCCTCGAACCAGAGTCTGGAAAACTGTGCGTCTGTGCCCTCAGTTACTAGGGCACCTTGAGTGGGGCTGCCTGGCTGCTCCGTGGCCCAGTTTCCCCTTCGAAGTGCAGGCTGAGCGAGGTTCCCCCCACGGTGTGCTATTATTACTTGGCACACTGAGGAATGAGGCTGCTGTACAATGAGGCCACCCCGCCCCCCAAGATTCTTCAAAATTCTGCTCCTCGGGGCAGGACAACCAGGCAATGTAGGGCAGCAGCCGCTCCAATTAGCCACGGACTGGGGGTTGAAGAGGGCATCACGGGGGTGAGCCGGTAAACAGGGCTCTGGGACACCCAGTGACAAAAGGAAGAACCACAGAACAAAAGGGTGAAAACTGGGGTCCTCATCTAGGAGGAAATGAGTTCAAAATTCTCTCTCACACACACACATACACACATACATATTCTCTCTCCAGGGTGTCTAATTTTAGTAGCCATTCGCCCCAGCAAAGCACTTTGCAAGCAGTTATTTTGAGAAATGCTATTAGCCACTGGGATATTTTTAATGCCCCTTGTGGGACAGGCATGTGTGACACAAACAGCAGCTGAAAGGCAATAAGCTTGTAGCCTTGGACGTGTCCAGGACCTGGGGGCCAGCCTCTTGGGATAGCAGATGGAGGGTCTGGGCAAGCATCCCACATGCCCTGCTGGTCCCTCCCTTTGTGAATACCGCTCTGTTCATCAGAAATGGGCCCAGATTTGAATGAATGAGAAGTCGCCCCCATCCATGACAGCCCAACTGCTAACGGGCCAGCAGAGTCTGAAATGATCCCCCGTGAGCATGGCACCCCTCAGAGCCTCCCCACACCTCACAGGTCACAATTCCCAGCCAAAGTCACCAACCTAGCTTCCCAAACCCAGCATTCCCACACAAACTCTGCTCCTGGCACCCTGGCCTTCTGGCTCTCTGCTTTCCTACCTCCCCTACATCTGCCCAAACGGACACCCTCAACTTGGAACACGTCACCCGCCCCCGCTCCTAATCCAGCCACACAGAGTTCCACACTCTAAACACCTAGAGTGAAAGAGCTGTATTGGCCTGTGGGTGTTCTGTCTGTGACAGCTTCCATTTTTGGCCACCTGTGCACACACAAGGGCTTCCCCGTGGCTCAGACTATAAAGAATCAGCCTGCAATGCAGGAGATCTGGCTTCAATCCCTGGGTCAGGGAGATCCCCTGGAGAAGGGAACGGCTACCCACTCTAGTATTCTTGCCTAGAGAACTCCATGAACTGAGAAGCCTGGGGTACTACGGTCCACAGAGTGGCAGAGTTGGACACAACTGAAGCGACTTAGCTCACACGGGCACACACATGTGTTTCTTATCGAAAGAACTGCTACCATGTACTGAGTGCCTAGGACGCACCCACCATCCTCCTTAAACCCTCTATGAAGCTCAAATAAGTCTCCTAAGGTAGGGAGTTTGCGATGGACAGGTACACACTGCCAAATTTCAAATGGATAACCAACAGTGACCTCCTGTAGAGTACAGGGAACTGTGCCCAATGTGATATGGCAGCCTGGATGGGAGGGGAGTTTGAGAGAAAATGGATACATGTATACGTTTGGCTGAGCCACTCAGCTGCCTACCTCAAACTATCATAATATTGCTACCTGGCTACACTCCAATATAACTTCCCAGGTGGCGTTAATAGTAAAGAGCCTGCCTGCCGATGCTGGAGACATATGACGCGGGTTTGATCCCTGGGTTGAGAAGATCCTCTGGAGGAGGGCATGGCAACCCTCTCCTGTATCCTTGCCTGGAGAATCCCACGGACAGAGGAGCCTGGCGGGCTATAGTCCATAGGGTCACAGAGTCAGACACGACTGAAGTGACTTAGCATGCATGCATACTCCAATATAAAATAAAAAGTTAAAAGAGAGAGAGAGAGAAAATTCTCCTAAGGGTCTCAGTTGGTACCCTCACCATCCCAATTTTAAAGATGAGGAAACTAGGAGGTATGGGGGAAAGATTAAATAAGGTAAGTTGTCCAGGGTCTCTTATGCTGGTCTCAGCAAGGCCACAGAGCGTGGAGGTTTAGGGCACAGATCTGGGGCCAGATCACCTGCATCAGACCCCAGCTTCACATCCTGGAACCTTGGACAACACCTCTTAACCAGTCTGTGCCTCTGTCTTTCCCTGAGCTCCCGTGTGAGTGAAGTGACTACTACTTATAAAAGTCCCTTTAAAGGAACCTGGCACCCCGCAGGCACTGTCACGGGGTCAGCTCTGATCACTGCCGTGGAGGCAGTAGAGGCGTGGGTACTCTCAACTCCTATTTACTGGGTCCTGCCAACGTGCCATGTGCTCTGCAACTGCTCGCCAAGACCTTGTAGAAGTTTACAAAGCAATTAAGTTAAAAGAAATGAAATCTTTCGCCTCAGAACAAAGCTAGTAGACAGGAATTTGACTGGGTACCTGAACACCAGTCTGAGTGTGTACTAGAGTCTCCCACTGGTCTTGTCTCTCTGGAAATGGTAACTGTGCTTTCACAGTTCCTGGCATGGGGTTGGGTCCTTTAAATGGACTCAATGATAACTCTCAGTTTCTAGCAATGCTTTCTAAATGGGGGGCCCTGGGTGCAAACCACGAGCCCTGCCCCTTCCCGGGGTTGAGGAGGGGGCTTCTCATCCCCTTCTCTACCTGCCCTCAGTCCAAGTGTGGTGCTTCAAAAGCAGACGGGAGGCTGTGGAACACTGAAGAAGCCTCACCTTGGGCCAGGGCCCATTCAGATGGCAATGAGCTGCCCATGGGGACCCAAGGCCCAAAGGTCAGGAATTTGGGCCATGCTGAAGAAGCCCAGAGTTGTAAGGCATCAAGCATGAGCTGGAGGCTGGATGGCAGAGAGAACGCAGCCCCAGCTGAGCAAGTGAATTATGTGTGCGGTTCAATTTTAGGCACCAGGCAGATGTGTAAAGCTCATCACCCTCCTGCAGTTGCCTGCAAAAGGCCACACGTTGATACCACACCTGTCAATCAGCACAGGAGGGGAGGGTGTGCCCCAGCAGGGCTGGGAGCACAGGGGCTCCAGCAAAGAGGTTTCCACTGTCCCTGAAGGTCCATGGTCTTAGTCAAGGACATGAGCTTGGCTCCTATGGAATACTTTTGTTGCTATTCAGTTGCTAAGTCGTGTCCAAATCTTTGCGACCCCAGAAACTGCAGCATGCCAGGCTCCTCTGTCCTCCACTGTCTCCTGGAGTTTGCTCAAACTCATGTCCATTGAGTTGATGATGTTATCTAACCATCTCATCCTCTGTCGTCCCCTTCTCCTTTTGCCTTCCATTTTTCCCAGCTCAGGGTCTTTTCCAATGAGTTGGCTGTTCACATCAGGTGGCCCAAGTATTGGAGTTTCAGCTTCAGCATCAGTCCTTCCAATGAATATTCAGGGTTGATTTCCTTTAGGATTAGCTGGTTTGATCCCCTTGCAGTCCAAAGGACTCTCAAGAGCCTTCTCAACACCACAATTCAAAAGCATCAATTCTTCAGCACTCAACCTTCTTTATGATCCAATCCTCACATCCAAACATGACTACTGGAAAAACTGTAGCTTTGACTACACACTTTCGTCAGCAAAGTGATGTCTCTGCTCTTTAATATGCAGTCTAGATTTGTCATAGATTTCCTTCCAAGGAGCAAGCGTCTTAATTTTATGGCTGCAGTCACTGTCCGCGATGATTTTGGAGCCCAAGAAAATAAAATTTGTCACTTCTTTCACTTGGAACATTAAGGGTAGCCTTTAACACACAACTCTGAGATGGTGCCCATCAAATCACACATTTCCTGTGAGCCTACTTTGTGCCAGGGAGCCGCTGTGCCTAGTTCTGCTTTTGAAACACTTAAGAAATCGCTCCAGCCTAGAGTCTTGGTTTCCTCCCCTCCATGAAGAGGATGATCTTGATCAAACACCCCACGCAGGCCAGCTGAAGGAGGTAAGCCCCAGGCCATGCTGGCTTCCCCTGTGTAGAGTGAACCAGACAGGGAGAAGCTTCTGCCCTCGGGGAGGCTGTAAGTAACAAAAGGGATGGAATCGAACACTGAAAAGTCAATACAGGGCTGGAGGAGATACACAAGATTGACCATGTCTCTCAGTAGAATGGGATGAGCATGGCAGAAGACTATGAAAGCTAGAGAAACTCACCACATTGTGCTTGACTTTAAAAGGTAGCCTCTATTTAGTCTGAGTGTCTCACCAACCAGACCACGAGCTCCCCAACAACTAGGTGCTAGCTTTCATCTCCCAGCCCCTCTTGAGCTTAGGGCCAAGGGCAGGCTATGAACTGGCAGTCTCTGCCCATAGGAGCTACCTGGATCCCCCGCGACTCAGAGAGCAGGTTCTGATAGCCAGATTGGGAGGGCTTATCAGAAGTGAACTCCTCAAGGGCGGGAGGTCACATACATGATCCTTTGACATCAGTGGAAGCAGTTTTCCAGGGTGTGGAAAAATGGGATCTGGAAAGCTGAGTGTATTCATATGCCAAGGGTTGCTGTCACAAAGCTTCAAGAAGTAGGTGGCTTAAATAGAAATTTATTGCCTTGCATTCTAGAGGCCAGAAGTCTGAGATCAAGATGTCAACAGGGTTGGATCCCTCCGAGGGTTATGAGGGGAGAACCTGTTCCTCGCTTCTCCTCCAGCTGTGGTGGTTTGCTGGCCATCTTTGACCCTCCTTGCCTTGTACATGCATTACCCTGATCTCTGCCTTCATCTTCACCTGGCCTTCTCCCTGTGTGGCCATCTGTGTTCAAATTTCCCTTTCCTACAAAGACAGCAGTACTAATGGGTCGGGAAGATCCCCTGGAGAAGGAAATGGCTACTCACTCCAGTATACTTGCCTGGAAAATTCCACAGACAGAGGAGCCTGGTAGACTGCAGTCCATGGGGTCACAAAGAATCAGACACGACTGAGCAGGCACACACGCACACACGCACACACTACTGGATTAAGGCCCACTCTAATGACCTCAACTTGATCACGTGCATTTCCTATAGATGCCAAATAGGCACATGAAAAGGTGCTCAACATCACTAGTTATCAGAGATATGCAAGGAAAAACAACAAGGTATCTGTATGGGTCAGAACGGCCATCATCAAAAAGTCTACAAATAACAAATGCTGGAGAGGGACGGAGTAAAGAGAGCCCTCCTACTCTGTTAGGGGGAATGTACGTTGGTGCAACCACTATGGAGCTCAGGGTGGAGATTCCTCAGAAAACTATAAACAGACCTACCGTATGATCCAGCAATTCCACTCCTGTGCAGACAAAATTATAATTCAAAAAAGCAGCACCACTCACAATAGCCAAGACATGGAAACAGCCTAAGTGTCCATGGATGAACGATAAAGATGTGCTACATCTATACGATGAAATGCTTGTGGTTATTGTGTAGTTACCAAGTTGTGACCGATTCTTTTGTAACCGCACGGACTGCAGCCCACCAGGCTCCTCTGTCCATGGGATGTCCCAGGCAAGAATGCTGGAGAGAGTTGCCATTTCCTTCTCCAGGGGATCTTCCCAACCGAGGGATCAAATCCATATCTCCCTCACTGGCAGGCAGATACTTTACCCACTAAGCCACCAGGAAAACCCCAAAGCAATGCTACTCAGCCATAAAAAAGAATGAAACAATGCCATCTGCAGCAACACAGATGCAACTAGGGGTTAGCATACTAGTGAAGTCAAAAAGAGAAAGAGAAATATGATACCACTTATATGTGTAATCTAAAATATGACAGAAATGAACCTATCCCTGAAACAGAAGCAGAGCCACAGATAGAGAAAACAGACTCACAGTTGCCAAGGCGGAGAGGGTTGGGGGAGGGATGGAGTAAGAGGTTGAGGTTAGCACCTATAAGCTTTTATATATAGGGTCGATAAACAACAAGGTCCTTCTATATAGCACAGAGAACTATGTTAAATTTCCTATGATAAACCATAATGAAAAAGAATAGTGGAAAGAATGCATGTATATATACATATATATATATAATATACATATAACTGAACCACTTTGCCACACAGCAGAATTAATTTAAAATTATAAATTAACTATACTTCAATTTTAAAAAATATATGAAAAGAAAACAAAGACTGTATTTCCAAATAAGGTCACATTTATAGGTACTAGTGGCCAGGATTTCAACATCTTTTGGAGCAGACATAATTCAACCTGCAATACTCGGGTTCCCTAAAGAAAAAAACAGGTTTTTTTAAAGCCAAGTTGGAATTCCTAACATTACTAATATACTGGGGCAGAGCCCCAAGAAATAGGCTAGATGTCTGAAAAAACTTCCTGGCTTTGTCCCAGCCCGGGCCTTTGTGGCCTCGTGCCTGTAACACTAGACGGACTCCAAACTGGTTGCCCTGACTTTGGTCGTCTCCTTCCTGTGCCCTCCAGCCTCAGGCTGCCTGACTCTGAGTCATAGCATTGAGTCCCAGCCCTATCATACCACTGTCCTGCTCTTCAAGCCCCCGATGGCTGCCCACCACCCAGAGGACAGAGCATGACCTTCCCCTGTTACCTTCTGCACCCCTGGTGAGCACACCAACAAGAACATGAGCCAACAAGTGCCCTTGACTTCTTGGGCCCTGTTGTCTCATTTGTGAAAGGGAGAAAACACAAACTTCCCGGAATGCTCCCCTGAGACGCCCAGGAGGAAGTCCAAGCCAAGGCTTGCTGCCCTAGAGGCTGGTGCAGGTGGACACAGTAGCTGTGCCCTGACCCAAACCCAAGGGGCTGGGCAGAGGATGGGAAGAGACCTCAGGCCAGAGACAGGCACTGCATTTCCCCAAGGGGGAGGCAGAGGGCTGCTGAGCCACTCCTGCCTTACTCCCTGTGATTTCTCATAGAAGGCTGCCAGTCTCTGGAAGTCTTCCTCCCTGGGAAGCTCGCTGGTCCCGAGGCTACCTGAGACCATCTGCCAGAAAGGTTCAGCAAGCATCGGTCTGATAAAGATGCAGAGCCCTCCTTGGAGGCCTTGGAAGAAGGCTCACTGGGTACGAACAGCTTTGAATGGTACATAGTGCTCGATGTGTTTGCTTTGATGACTCTCACCCACCTCCTCTTCTTTGGCCCAGGGCCCCTAAATTATCCTTGAAGCAGCTGCACCCACCTGACCACCTGGCCTAGCCAGCCCATCTTGGATCCCAGACCCTCCCTGACCATCTCACTGACAACAAAATCCCATCTATGTGTTACCCTTCTCATCAAAATCCTCACCAGGGGACTTCCAGCGACCTGAACACCTCATGACTGTTACAAAGAACATTTCGGGGACTTCCCTGGTAGTCCAGGGGCTAAGACTTCATGCTCCCCATGCAGGGGCCCCAGGTTCAATCCCAGTCAGGGAACTAGATTGCCCATGCACCAACTAAAGATCCTGTGTGCTGCAACAAAGATCCAACACAGCCACATAAATAAAATAAATAAAAATAATAATTTTTAAAAAAGACTATTCCAGAAAAAGCACCCTTCAAGGAAGAGATATTGAGCAACTTGCCAGACCAGAAGGGACCCAAAGCAACACCATGCTAACTGGCTCTCTTGATTTCACAAAATAACATGAGGAAGCTCGGAACATTCTCATTTTACAGGGAAAGTAACTAGCATTCCAAAACATTGAATGGGTTTCCAAGAAGAGAGCGAAGTAGGGGCCTGATGCTACCCGCTGCATCTCCATGGACTTATTTCCCTCCCGCTGCCTACTGGCTGTCTTTACCTGGTGTCCCGTGGGTACCTCAAACTCAGCCTCTCCAAACTCACTGTCTTCCCCCTCCTTGAGTTTCCTGCTCCCCTTCCTCATCAGCCCCCTACCCTCTGACCTTGCTCCCCTGGATTCTTTCTACTCACAAGGTCATCAGCATCTACTGTGTTGACAAAGCAAACAAAGGGACCAGGGCCCCCACCCCCAAGTCTTTACAGAGGCCAATACATGGCAGTAAGAAGCATCTCAGGGAGCAGACCTCAAACGTGCCTTGGGAGTTAACCACCAACCTGACCATATGCCCTCCTGGTTCTCTGTCCTCTCATTGGAAAAACCCCACCATCACACCTAATGAATTTTCTGAAGGCAGACAGTGCCTAATTACCTACTGTCATTTACGCATATCAACGTCCAGTGAGGAAAGATCATCCTTTCCCAGCCTGGGAGCCAAGGCTGTTTGCTTTTCACATGGAACGCCTCTGGGGTGTCAGGTTCCTTCGAAGTGACTGTCAATCAACTAAACCTCAAGGAAGGGAGCGTGCCAAGCACCAGACCCGGGTGGATTTGGAAATGGTACACCAAGTCCGGGCCCCGTGAGAATGAGTGAGCGCACACAATCAGTCTGCGCCAGACACCACAGCCCTCACCTCCAGACAATGACTCTGCCACATGAGCATGTCCACCTCTAGGTTCCAGAAACCCCCAGACAGGCTTCTACATCCTGAGTTCCTGGCCCGAGAGTGATGTGTAAGGAGAGCTGGCAGAGGACCACCTCTTTATTATAAAGTCTCTTAATCTACTGAAACAGACCTCAGTTTTGCCTGACTTTGATCACCAAGACCCATGCTGCCAGAGTCCTAGAAGCTATGGCTACAATGGACTTAGCCAACTCAACGCGTCAAATCCAGAGGCCATAGTCTTCTTCTCCTGCTAAGACTGAAGATCTGAAGTGGGGAGAAAGGGAGAAAGTGGAAGAAATAAGTAGAAGAGAAGTCAGGCAGAAGCAGTGACCCATCCCCTCCCCACACTCAGGCACGTAGGCGGTAGAGGGAGAAAGGCCCTTCAACCAGTCTCAGAGGGAACCGTCCATTAATGAGTCACCATGGCAATCTGGCACAGGCTTGTGATGCCCTTCACGTCCAGATTCCTGTTAACATAACCAAATGAGGACTGCAAGCCTGGGGAACTGGCACAGCTCAGGAAACCAGGCGCAGGTGCCATCCCTGTGCCATCGCTCTAGAAGAATCTCTGGGGGGAAAGTGATGAGGAAAGAGAGAAGGCAGGGGGCCCCTGGGCAGACATGCTTCTTGAGAAGTGGCAGAATGGCTGTGCAACCGGGAGTAGATGACATCAAGCCCCACGGAGCAGAGCTGCCCAGACTGAAGGACTGATCGGGACGTGAGCCAGGCACGGTGCAGACAAGCCACACACAACAGGTTCCTCTCGTCACAAAGGAGCCTCAGCACAGCCCTGGGAAGCCCAGGGAATCACGTGGCAGATACACCAAGAAGAGAACTGGCTGGGGGCAGAGGCTTGTTCCTGACACGGCAGGTGGCAGCTCCAGGAAGGAGCACGAGTTCAAGCACAGTTTGTACCCAGCACGGTGGCCAGGCCAAACAGCGAGCCAGATGCAAACAGTTGGCTCTCGGTGCAATGGGCTCACCAAACTGGGGAAGAAATATCACAGGGATTAAGTTTCCCTTCTGGAACAACTCAGAGCTCGAGCTCATGAAGCCTGGCCTTACAGCCCGCTGGATCTTATAAGACCACATTTCATCAGCCCGTGCGCTAATGGAAAAGCTGAGAAGATCATTCTATCAGCTGTGAGGTGGACAGAAAAGGGGACCCAGAAGAAATGACCCTCCTGACATACGGACAAACACTGTCCACATTTATGGATGAGAAACACAGGAACCTCCCACTGGAGTTGTGAAAACATTCTTCAACCTAAAAAACTGAGAACACGGCACTCAAAGTGAAGAAAAAGATTTGGAGATGACATCCTGGCTGGGAAGGCATCGTATCAACATGGCTAAGAACACAGGCTGTACTGTGAAAACTATATGACCCTGAATTCCAGCCCCAGCACTCACTAGAGGGTGAAGCTGAGCGAGGTTCAACATCTCTGAGCATGCTTCCCCAGTCTATCCAGTGAGTGAGGACACTCGAAGCACAGGCCTCTCAGACTTGTTCTAAGGATTATATGAGGTAGAGCAAGCAAATGGTTATTAGCACTGTGCCTAGAGCATAGTTCCCGGAACCTGAGAGCTCCTATGATAACTGAAGCATTAAGAAACCATCTCTTCTCCGTCCGCAGTAAAAGTTAAGGAAACTTCTGAAATCAGATGCGTTGTGCAGGACAAGTTTAAAAAGCACTTCCAAAATGAAGAAGAAAGATGTGAGCAGAAATACTGTGAGATCTAAGACAGCAGGTTATACAAAAAGATGACACAGCTAGAGAGGACAGGCAGACAATCGGAATGAGCTGAATTGAAAACCTCTGAAAATTCCAGAAAACTTGCTAACAGTAAAGACAGAACTAGGTCTGAAGGTCAAAATGCTCACTGACAACTGGGTACATGCTTATTTATTTATTTTATGATGAAAATATAAACGCCTCCAAACAAGATGGCAGGTTACCTATGAAAGAAAGAAAACCAAGGCAGGTATCTGACTTCTGCAAAACTCAAGGGCAGGGCCAAGCTGTCACTCACACTGGAAGATACAAAGTGCAACAAACAAGTATACATTTTTCAGAAAGGCTCCACGGGTGTTAAGCTTTTCCGTTTATGACCAACACATTAATCAAAATAAGGAATTCAATAGTAGGGGATGCCTGTGGGAATAAAGATCTGGCAATGAATACTCATCATTAGGTCTAAGTAACTGTTATAACTGTGACATATCACTAACCAAAATGAAAATTAAAAATAACACTTCCTTAAAGGGAAGATAATAAGGTAAGAACTGTTATAACAGCAGAGATTTACAATACCAGATTACATAACAAAAGCACAAATGTAACATTTTACAGGTAGGGGGGTGAAAAGATAGAAAAGCTTTAAGTTATTTACCTTACTTGGTAGCGAGTCAAGAGAAGCTGTTTCATTCTGAACATTAACCATTAGCAAAATATGGTTCAATAACTTTAAGCATCTGAGAAACAACGAAGGTAGAGCTAACATTCTTAGTGAAAAACTAAGAAACAAAATTTAAAGTGGTTCATTTGAACAAGACAAAGGAGTCTACAAAGAAACATTAGGAAAAAAAAAGAAAAAGAAAGCCAAAATATAGTCACTGTTAGAATAAAACACATACACACACAAACATATATATACGATAAAACATGGTACAATATATGGTGAATAAATAGAAAATTAAATCATTGAAAGGACTGATGCTGAAGCTCCAATACTTTGGCCACCTGATGTGAAGAGCTGACTCACGGGAAAAGACCTAGATGTCGGGAAAGATTGAGGGCAAGAGGAGAAGAGGCCAACAGAGGATGAGATGGTTGGATGGCATCACTGACTCAATGGATATGGGTTTGAGCAAACTCCAGGCAACAGTGAAGAACAGGGAAGCGTGGCATGCTGCAGTCCATGGGGTCACAGAGTCGGACATGATTTAGCAACTGAACGGCAAGACTTTTTATAAGAAATGTACCCTAAACAAATTGATAGAAAAGTTAAAGTGAAAAGAAGGGCCAAAAATATATTAGCAAAAATCAAGTAAAAGAAAATAATGCCATATTGGAGGTGTCAGTATCCAAAGAGATTTTCAAGGGAAAAAAAAAAAGAGATTAGACAATGGAAGAGGTTTATATTGAGAAAGCGTATAAACCAAAGTGAACATCTAGGGGTCAGGGACTTGATGAACTGAGTAGGAAAGCACCAAAACATATGACAGCAAATTGCCAAAAATAAAAGGAGACAAGTACAGAAACGCAGTAGCAGTAGGCGAGCTGATCAAACCGCTATTGCTCTGTCATAAATTAAATTGGCCCAAACTGAACATAATTCTGAATGATTAGAGGATGGCACTTGTGGTAGGAGACTCCAACCCTTTGTTTCACAGGCAAGGAGATGGGATGTGGAAGATGAGTACAGAATAGCGGACCCAGGTCCATAGCATCAGCATACCTGGGAACTTCAAAGAACTGCACATTCCTGGGCTCATCCCAGACCCAATCAGAATCAGCAACTAGGGGGTGGGATGATCCAGTCCTCCAGGGGGTTCTGATAACAAGTTTAAGACTGAGAGTCACTGATGTGGTGATTGAGCCCACAGACTCTCAGGGCCAGGAGCACTGAACCCCATTTAATTATTGCTGGGTGACTTCTGACAAGATGCTTAACCTCTCTGTGCCTCAGGTTCATCATCAACAAACTGAGAAGAATAACAGTGCCTCCCTTCTTGGGATGGCTGTGAGGATGGGATGAGGTCACCTCTGTAAAGCACTCACAGTGCCTGCAGTGAGATCGCACAAGGACGGCCCTCGATGTGATTCAGGGCCATATGACAGAGCTCCCGCTTGAACCCTGCTGCTCTCCCACCTCCCAGCTCAGTGAACCTTCTTCTGTACCGACTCCTCCATGCTCGTGCCCTCGAAGGATGTGCTGCCCCCGTGAGAATAAACCAATGCCATCTCATGGTTGGTCCCTTGCCTTCCGAATGAGGCAGCACCATAACTCCCTCCTCGACTCTCTCCAGCTGCAGCCGATGCTGAGTGACTCACTGAGCTTGTCATTTCAGGGCCTCCATCCCCAGCCCACACCGCCCTCCATCCCTGCCTCCCAGCCCCATTCTTCCTCCCCGGGCACCTCTGCAGAGCTAGGCAGACGCAGACCAAGACTCCAGGTGCTGGTCTCTGCAGAGGCAAGAAAGCCCACACTCAGGGGAGCCCCAGGCACATGCCAGAACACAACATTTGAGTGCCAAACAGGTGCTACCCCAGGGGGTGGGGAGCTAAGGCGGGCAGGCTAAGGCCTCAGGCCACACGGCAAATTCTGTGTCTGTAAACAGACCAGGGTCAGGTACATCCGAGTTAAATGAAAATGTCCCAGGAGGCAGGAGATGGTTTTTCCACTCATAAAGATGTAATTCAAATTTGAGATACAGCAGGGATTTCACTATTGCTGTGTGTCACCACAATGAGATCATACACCCAAGCATCTTAGAGCTACAAGTGCCCTAGAAATAACCAGTGTAACCCCCTCCTCTGGCAAGTGAGACCCAGGAAACAGAGAGGCTCTGGGGCAGCCCCAAAGTCACACAGCAGAAAAACCTAACAGCTGGGACTAAAACACACATCTGAGGATGCCAGCAGCTTCTCAGTGCTATCTCAGGCTGCCATGAAACACAACAGCTGCAGTGCCTGGAAAGAAGAGGGGGAAGTCACGAAAGAAATTTCTACCTGACACTTCCACTGCTGATCATGCTCTGACACCAGAAACGCCTGTTCTTCACAGCTCTTCTTCTCACATGGAGAAAATGCCTCCCATAGTGCTTCATCTCTAGTTGAATGTGCCAGGAAGATGGGAAGACTGGAGCCAGAATGCTTGAGTAAGCTGCCCCTGAACCCTTTCTCAGCTTATTTCCTCCACTCAAGATGCCTGCCTCTCCCTGCTACCCGCCCTAAAGAGCCTCCTCCTCCAGGTAGAGTGTTCCATGAAACCCAGAATTTAGTTTAGGCTCTTAAAGACAAATTCAGAAAAGCCTGGTAGCTTTATTTCACATTGAAGAGGTCATTAAATTCACACCATTTTCATAAGTAAATTTCTCAGAGGTCCTGAGCACATCCTCTAGGCTCTGGCTGCCCTTCCATGTTAATGGATCTGCTTCCAGCATCTGGCCATCAGATAACAGCCCAGTAACTACCCTGGGCTGGGCACTGCTCCAGCAGGTGAGGCTGTGAGGGTGACTCAGGCAAATCCCTGCCCGCATGGAAGCTGGCATTCTGTAAACCATTTCTCCGAAAACCCAAAAGGAGCCAAGGACTGGTCCATCCCCATGTTGGAATTGCAGTGGAAGGTGCTATGGGTTTCTTCAGTGCAGAGAGGGTCAGTTACAACATATCAAGCATGAAAAAACTTCACTTATTTAACAAGCTGGACTGAGGGCCAGAGCAGGTGAGTTGCCCAAGGTCATACAGCCATGCAACATTCAGCACACCTGAAAGGGGGGTGGGGTACAAGGAGGGGATGATCACAGATCGCAGGGTGCAGAGGTGTGGCCCAGGAGGGTCTCTCCATGAGGGGTACCACTGAGCGGCATCATCAGGTGAAGCACTCCCAGCGGTCCCCTTTGGGGTGATGTTCTTGCCTGAAAGAAGTGTTTTTCTCATCCCGATCCCTGCAGGCTTACACTGCACTGGCTCTGTCCTTTATTCCACATGGACTTTTCAGTCTTACCATGTTTCCAGATTTTATGTCTCTCCTCTGGAAAGATGGAACACAAATGTCCCTTCTCCCATCGTCCTCTGGATCCGGGATCTATACTGCTGGAGGGATTCATACCCAGCTCTGTGCACTCCTCAAGTCTAATCCTTCATCACAGTCTACACTCTGCTGGAGATCAGCCACAGGGTGGGAAGGCAGGCAGTGACGGGGTAACAAGCAACCAGATGTGAGGGGTGCTGAAAAGCCAGATCACTGCAAACTTCTCCATTACAACCTCCACAGCTAGGAAACATGAACACCAACTTCCTACCTCAGAGCTGGGGCTGCCCGGAAGCAAGGCTTCTGCAGGTAAGAAGTTTCTTTAAAGTGTTCCATTTTCTCTTTTAAAATGCCTACATATTTGCATTACTCCTTGTGATAACTATGATTGAGTATTAAAGAATATGTATTCCCAAAGCCTCGAGAAGGACTGTTTCTCCAGGAAAATATGCCATGTTTATACTGAGGCTCCTAGCACTTCCCATAACGCCCTGAGTTGTGTGCTTCTAAAGCTGGGAAATGCAGATCCAAGAGATCTGGGTCCCCTGAAATTCCATGACCATCTGTTCATTCATGCCATCCGCTCATTGATTCACAGCCTGGAGGAGCCCCAGGTTAGCGACAGGCGGCTGAATCAGCAGCTCTCAAGGCAATCACCTCTTCCTCCCACTCATGAATCACTAACCCGCTGCCCCTTGCTACGTGCCTGGAAATACACAAGCAGGCTTAAGTGGAGTGGTACCTGGGCAGCAAGTTGTTACCAGCAAGAACCAGTCCAAGCAGGGTCAGGGCAAACAGTAGAGCAGGGTGAAAACAAAGGCTGAGCCCCACCAGACACGCTCAGTCATCTGTACATTTACTCATGAAACACTATGGCATATTTGCCAGGCATAGGGCACGCTGTGGTGGTGATTAGGATCTTCACAAAGCTCAAGGAGGAAAGACTAGTATTCATAAAACTAACAGAAGGTCCAAAAGTTTAGTGCTTTAAGAGAGGGAATGGGGGAGGAGAGAGCTAGTTAGAGGAAGGGGAGATGACTTCTGGATTAAATGCCCACAATAGAAGCATCCTGGAAGAGCTGGCTTTGGCCCCAGGCTATGAAAATTAGTAGACCTGAAGGGTTAAAAGACAAGGAAAAAAGGACAGAACATCCTACCACACAAGGCAGGAAATAAAGATGCAAGGACAGGGATATGGAGGGGAGGGCAGACAGCGGTGAATTACGGAGATCTTTGAACACCAAGAAAAGATGTTTGGGCTTTTTGTTTTCCTCTGGCTAATGAGGAGTCAGGAAAGAGCATTTGATGAGGAAAGTGAAATCATCAGCTAACATTTAGAAAGTTTAATTGGGTAGCCAGATGTCTGACCAATCAGAAATGAGAGGCGATGGGGCCATCTGGAAGACTATTGCAACAGTCCAAGCAAGCAGCAACGGCAGCCTGAACTAGGCAATGGAGAGAAGTAATGTACACAGAGAAGGACTAGGGGAGAACTGCTAGGATTTGGCAACAGACTAGAAAAGGCACAGAGGAAGCCAGTCCCTAAAAACCATGCTGCCTGGGAGAGACACTCTCTTTTTCTCATTTCCTCTTAGAAACCAGTGGAGTGACTCCCCTTCCCTCTTGGGTGAATTCAACCACAGTGGCTCATGTGGGGTTAGAAAGCTAATTAAGACTTTCTCCTAAAAGTTCTGAAACAGTGAGCCTCCTTGGACAGACCTGACCACCAGGCCCACAACTCATCCTATTTCCTTCCATCATCTCCACATCCAAGGGGTACAGCTCAAGGGAGCCCCACCTCTTCCCTGGGTATGGTTAAAGCCAGGAAATACATCATTTTAAGCACAATCTCAAATCAAAAAAATGTTTTGGGGGGCCTTATTAGGGCTTCCTACACCCAGAGAGAAACCAAGGACACAGAGCTGATGTTTCCAAGTATTGGCAGGGGGTGGGGGTGGCGGGCTTTTTAATGTGGGCAGAGAGAGAAAGGGAGAAGGAGAGAGAAAGATGAAGACAGAGTTCTTCCTCCAAACCCTGCAGCTCCCAGGATCTCCCAGGCTCAGAATTCTAAGCCCCTCCCACCACCCATTGCAGAGCTTAATTCCAAAGAAGCCAGCCATTCATTCTAGGCTGGTGTTTATGTTGTCAGCTCAGTATAAAGAACAGTACTGCTATTACTGCTAAGTCGCTTCAGTCGTGTCCGACTCTGTGCGACCCCATAGACGGCAGCCCACCAGGCTCCCCCGTCCCTGGGATTCTCCAGGCAAGAACACTGGAGTGGGTTGCCATTTCCTTCTCCAATGCATGAAAGTGAAAAGTGAAAGTCAAGTCAGTCAGTCGTGGCCAACTCTTAGCGACCCCATGGACTGCAGCCTACCAGGCTCCTCCGCCCATGGGATTTTCCAGGCAAGAGTACTGGAGTGGGGTGCCATTGCCTTCTCCAAAGAGCAGTAGACAATCCACCAAAAACTTCTGAAATTTAAAAAACAGAAAATGCTTTGCAGCCTCTCTTTTTTCTTTCACTCAAAAAAAATAAATGACTGTAAGGAACATCATAGGATAATATATATTCTTGCAACCTAGTTTAGTTTCCTACCAAACAGAAAAATGTCCATGAGAAAGTAGGCACTGTTTTCTCACTCCTTAGAGTGTAGTACTGGAGTAAACTGGAGAAAAGGAACACAGAGATGGCTTTCAGATGTTCCCCCCACAACCCTGAAGTAAGATCAAAGGGCTAAATCAGGAGGTGCAGTGGACCCCGTCTGACTGGCTCAGTGGACTGCCGGCACTGCCCCAGCCCAGAGCTAGCCTGGCAATCAGCCCTGATAAAAATCTCTAGACTGGAACCACAGCACCAGTATCAAAGGATTATCCCTGAACTGGCTGTTCTTTCCCGCTCTGAACCCTTGGCTGTTCAGAGCGCTAATCAGCCCTGTCTCAGCTCACTAACCAGGTGACCACTCGCTGCCCAAGAGAAGAAGGCCCAGGCCAAGATGCAGCTCTGAGGTCTACAGGGACCAGGCTGCCTCTCTCTCCCTCTCTCTGCATCCTCCAGGCTCCCTTTCAGGAAAGGAGGGAAGCAAATGGGAAAACAAAACACTCCTTCTCACACCCTGTGGGTGAGATGGCGTGAAAGCAGCACGATCCTTCTGGAAAGCGACCTGGCAACGTGAACAGAGAATCTTAAAAGCATGCACCATTCCACTCCGAGGAGTCAGTCCTAAAGAAACAATGTGTGATGTGAATAAAAATGGACACATACAGACCTTGGCGTAGCCCAAAACAGGGAAAAACTGAAACTAACTCAGAGGACCAACCGCACGGAGACGGTGACACAGGTTAGCCATCTGTTCGAGTAGAATGCTATGCATCTACTTGAAAAACAAATATGCATCATTTAAAAGCATATTTTCAAAGAACTATCAATGAGATGGGAAAGGATCTCTATATGAAACATATCCAAATATTAGCAGCAATCGTCTCTGGGATATAATAGTACCTTTCATCTTTATGCTTTAAAAATTGTGATCAAATACAAATACCATAAAATTTACCATTTTAAAGATCTTAAAGGGGACAGTCCTATGGCATTAAGTATATCCACACTGTTGTGCAAACATCACCACTAACCATCTCAAGAACTTTTTCATCTTCCCCGACTGAACTGACAAGCTGGACCCATTACTGAGCGACTTCACTTTCACTTTTCACTTTCATACATTGGAGAAGGAAATGGCAGCCCATTCCAGTGTTCTTGCTTGGAGAATCCCAGGGACGGGGGAGCCTGGTGGGCTGCCATCTATGGGGTCGCACAGAGTCGGACCCATTAAACAACTCTATTAATCCTTCCCCACCCCATCCTCACTCCAGTCAACCACCTTTCTACCTTTTACCTCTATGAATGTGAAAATTCTAGATACTTCATATAAGTAGAATCATACAAATGTTAGTGCTTTTGTAACGGGCTTATTATAACTGGCATCATATCTTCAAGGTTCACCCATGGTTACAGCATGTGTCCAAACCTTTTTCTTTTAAAGCTAATACCCTAGTGTATACAGCACATTTTGTTACTCCATCCTTCTGTCAACAGACACCTCCACTTTTCGGCTATGCTGAATAAAGCTGCTGTGAACACAGGCATACAAGTTTTCTGTTTCAGCCTTTGTCTGCATTTCTTTGGGGTATACACCTAATAGTGGAATTGTGGGGTCATATGGTAACTTTATGCTTCATTTTTTAAGCAACCGCCACAGCAGCTGCACCACTTTCCAGTCCCACCAGCAATGCACAGAGTTTCCAATTTCTCTACATCCTCAACTCACTGTTTTTTAGTTGTTGTTTTTTTTTTTAAAGAAAAGTCATCTTAATTAGGAATGCATTTTTATAGTTTTTTGTATTTTCAGAGTTTTCTTCCAGGAGCATGTGTTATATTTAAGACAGAAAAGTAATTAATGCTTGTTTTTTTTAAACTGTGCTGAAGAATGGCTCATCAAATGCTGCCTACCCCATCTATTATCAATGCTGCAGGGCTCAAAGCCTCCTCCAGCCTCCTTCTTCACAGCGTCAACTCACAGCCATCACTTGTTCTGGTTTTTTGCTCTGAGAGTGGCTCCTGCCTTCACCCCCTGCAAGCTTCAAGAGGTCATACAGATGAAGAAAGGGATACAATTTGGGGTCCACATAGTCTTGGAGTGAAATCCCAACTCCACTACCTACCAGCTGTCAGACAAGCAATTTCACCCCTCTGTGCTTCATTTTCCTCATTAGGTAACTAAGACGGATGGGGTCAATGCCTTAAGGCTGTAGGGCCCTGCACTCTGCCTGCCATAGAGGAGGTGTTTGATTAAAAAAAAAAAAAAAAGATCCCCCTTCATTTCTGGAATCATTCGTAGCTTCTTTTTTTTTTTGGTCATAGTTTTTTAATTAATCAAAGGTACTCTCGTTTCCCATACATAAGGACTACATTGGTCACATTAAGAATGACATGAATGCTCATATTAAAGGAATAGGAAGGGGAAAATGAGATACTTGCTTAGGGTCATTTAGCTCATAAATAAGCCCAATTAGAATGCATTCTGTCAGAATCTAGAGTTTATTTTTATCCTAGCACATCAAGTTGCTTTCAATAGAATGTGCTCAAGAAAGAACAATAAATATACTGTTTAATTATCACAACATATAAATATTAGCTCATAAAGAAATAAAAATAGTAACAGGATATAGTAGCCCTTGCTAAGTCACTTCAGTCGTGTTCAACTCTGTGTGACCCCATAGACGGCAGCCCACCAGGCTCCCCTGTCCCTGGGATTCTCCAGGCAAGAACACTGGAGTGGGTTGCCATTTCCTTCTCCAGTCATTCGTAGCTTCTACCACAGGAAGGAACACGTCATACCTACAAGTAAACACTGCTTAATTGACTGATGGAAACTCATCAGTGTGAAGATTTCAATTCAAACACTTACAGCTCCCCCAGAAGCCTCCAGGGAGTGCAATGTTTAACAAACATCAGTCCTGGGATTGGCTTGCACAAAAAGGATTCCACAGTCAAATAAGTGTGGGAAACATAAACATTAGTATCTCCAAAAAGAGCAAAAGAGCAATCAACAGTTTTGTTGTTGTTTAGGCACTAAGTCCCTCTTTTGTGACCCCATGGACCATAGCCCACCAGGCTCCTCTGTCCATGGGATTTCCCAGGCAAGAACACTGGAGTGGGTTGCCATTTCCTTCTCCAGAGGATCTTCCCAACCCAGGGATCAAACCTGCATCTCCTGCACTGGCAGACGGATTCTTTACCACTGAGCTGCCTGGGAAGCCCAAGCAACAGCTAGAGGTCTGCAATAAGGAAACCCACGGTTCTCAAACATAGTGACCGCAGACACCTGGCCTAACATCCACTAATGCCACATGGAACGGACTTTGGGAGGTGATGCTCTGGTCCTCCCCCCACCTGAAACCTCCAGCCTTGGATTTCCAAAAGCAAACTCCGGCTAGTCTGTTGGGATCGATGCGGACCGGTGGTCTCCAAACTGAGAACGCATGAGACTCACTGGGAGGATTTGTTGAAACACAGAGGGCTGGATAGATTCCAGCCACAGATTCTGACTCAGCAGACCCAGGGTCAGGTCTGAGAATCTGCATTTCTAATACATTCTCAACTGATGCTGATCTGCAACTCCAGGGACCCCATTTTGAGAAACACTGACAGGTTTAAAAGAAAAAAAAAAGCCTCATATACAAGTTAAACAGCAGACATAGAAGAAATCTGTCTACTTTCTGCAAAGAAATCAAATCTACTTCAAAACTTGAAACATCCATTCTCTTCGGGGACAAGTTCTTAAAGGAAGCATTTCATAGATGTTTAACAAACAGATTTTGGGATCAGAAAACAGCATGTGCACAAATCCCCACTCCCATCACTGCCTGGCCAAAGGAGCACAGACAAGTTAGTAAAGCTTTCCAAGGCGCAGCTTCTTCATCTCTAAAATGGGGATGATAACAATGATGACACAGAGCTCAGAGAAACTTCTGTGAAGTCAAAACAAGGTATGCAGGGTGACTGGGAACATACCTGGCACTTAGTAGGTGCTCAATAAATACTGGATATTCTTTCTGGTAACTTTGTTCTTTAAACACCTGACCTGGCGAACAGCTCATCACCCATGTGCTGTCTGGTGGCTATGAGAGATGCCAATTTTTACTCTCACTCCCAGCCTCCACGTTGCACGATCACAAGGCACTTGCTGCCTCTGGGGACCCCATCTCCCCTCCCAGGCTTGTGGTACTGGACTGGACACCTGTATGTGAACACTTGCAAATATCTTAGTGCCAGCTGATCATTATCTAGAGACAAACTGAGTGTGTCAAGGGAGAGCAGCATCTTGTGTAAACCTCATGCTGCCCACAAAGCTGGCTCTCTAAGGACAGAGGCTGTTCAGGATTGAATTGTGTCCTTCCAAAATCAACACATTGAAGTCCTCAGCCCCAGGACCTCAGAACATGACTATATACCAAGACGGGGCCTTTAAAGAGGTAATCAAGTTAAAATGAGATCATTACAGTGGGCCCTGACTCACTATGACTGGTGGCCTCGGAAGAGGAGATGAGGACACAGACCTGCACAGAGGGAACTCCATGTGAGGTCACAGGAGAAGGCAGCCATCTGCAAGCCAAGGAGAGAGGCTGCACGCAGAACCCACCCTGCCGACACCCTGATAGCAGACTTCAAGCCTCCAGAACAGTGGAAACATCAACTTGGGTTGTGTGAGCCACTGTTGGAAGAGGTCACGGAGAGGACACAACTGCTGGTTGACCCGTGAGCAGGACCCGGGCAACCAGAGGCTCATTTCCTCCTCTGTCCTTAGAATGAACGTTCTGCCTGCCATTCCCATAGTGAGAGCTGCTCCAAGGACACAGCCTTGAGAGAGCAAGGTGTTGCTGAGACCATCTGGACGGTGTATGTGCCTGAACCCAGTTAAGGCCTCCATAGATACTTTAAGATTCCAGTGGGTGGGTGCAGAGATGTACCCAAGGCAAGCCTGGTTAGTAAGTTCCCTTGCTTATATAATCTGCCACCTATCAAAATGGGGTGCTCTCTCTTTCTTCCATCTCTCCTTACCCTCCATGTACAGTGGCTGGTTTCCAAACTAACAGCCACCCCACTTAGTGGTATTTGTTATGACAGCAATAATACTACAGTGGCCACAGGGACCCTCCCCACTCCTGCTCAGGCCCCAGTATTACACTGTGTGAGAGAGAGGTGGGAGGTCTCCTGAGACACCACAACTGGGAAGAGGAAAGGGTGGAAGCCTTTACCTGGGGGTTCTGGTGGCAACTTTTAGCCCTGCTGCTTAGTGGCCATGGGACAAGTCATGGGTACTCTTTGAACCTCTGTGTTTTCTTTTCTCTCCCTACTAGGGCTGCTGGAAGGATGGAGATGAGTTATCTAAAATGAGCCTTAGAGTCCAATCCATGGTCATGCCATTAGCTTAGCAAGATAAGTGCAGGAACCTCCTAATAGGCTCTCTGCTTCTCCTCCTGCCCTTGTGTCCTGGCCTCACTACCGCAACAGGAAGCTTTTAAAAATGTTCATCAGATCACATGCATAGCTACTTAAACCCTTCCAATAATGCCCCATCACATTGAGCAGGAAAGCCAGACTCTGCACGATTGCCTGCAAAGCCCTACAAGAAAACAGCCACTGCCAGCCTCCTCTCTCCCCTCTCTCATGCCTTAAATTCCATTCGGAGTGGCTTCTTAGCGGTTTCTGAAACAAGCCAGCTTATTCCTACCTTAGGGCCTTTGCACTCTCTGATCCGCCTACCTGAAAGGCTTTTCCCTCAAATTTCCACCTGGTTGGGTCCTGTCTCCTCCTCAGAGTGGCCTTTCTTACTCATCCTAAAGAAAATGGTATCACTTCATGCTGTTGTCTCCCTAGATGTTCTGAGCAGTGGCTTAGCCCCACCTCCTGAGAGTCAGCACCCTTGTCTGTTCAGAGCTGCCTCCCCAGCACTTGTCCAGAGCCCGGAAGGCACTCAGAAAATAGTTGGTGCTTTGCAAACTGTAAAGTGCTACACAAATGTGAGTGTCACAAGCACCGACCAAGCAGTTCAAAGAAAAATGGCATGGAAAAGGAAAGGGAGGATGGAGGATTCAAAGTGGGAATGCGGAGGGACTTTAAATGGTGATTTAGCAAATAAACCAAGCAACCCATTTTCTTAAATATATGAGGCTTGTGAGCCAGAGAAGCACAGATCACACTGACAATTATTCATTTATTCTAGTCAGGCTTTATCTGCTCCACCCAGTCCTAGGAACCACATAAATTACAGATAGCCACAGTCCTCCCGGAGCCAGGCAGCAGAGCCCCTCCTTGGGGCCGCCCGGGAGGGGACCCTGGCCTGGCAGCCAGGCTGACTCAGCCTCATCGCATTAGCCCTCCTTCCTGTATCTGGGCCTGTCTCACTGCTGCCTGCCTGGGGCCTGCGCTCCCACAGCGGGTGGGTCTGTGATTCACAGATGGCCCATCACTCCCGGTGCCAGCAGAGCACCACCCGAGCCTATCTTTAGAAGTTCCGCAGGCTGAAAAATCAATTTGCCCACCTGGCACCCGTGCCTGGAGCCTCCCTGCTAATATCAGCGGCAGGCAGCGTGTGGTTCCCCCCACCGCCCTTGCACCAGGCCTCATTCAAAGTGTGGAGGGCCTGGCAGTGCCACCTGATGAGACTTCTGTACCCAAAGACACACTGGCCCGCCCTCAGAGTTAGGCCAGGCCTCACCCAAAACCACAGGCCAACACTAGACCTTGGAAAGCACTGGCAAGGAGGAAGCCAATCACTCTGGGTCCTGGCTGCCCCGCTGGCACACTCCCCAGGTGGTCATCTGACACCCCATCCACAAGCAGTCATGCCACAGCAGCTTGCCCAGGCGCTGCGAGTTCAGTCTCCTCCTCAGAGCACGGACCGGAGAGCAGAACATGACTGTTCATGGCAGTACAGACTCCAGAGGCCAGTTCTCGGTGCAGTGCCACCTCCCGACCCACTCCCAGGCTTCCCACTCACCGGAAATGACATGTGAATCCCAGAAGCCAAAGGGAAGCCCATGCTCGGGGAAGGGGTGACCATCGGGTTAGACGCTGACCGGATCAACCTGGTCTTATTCCTTTCTAGAGAGATTCACCGGGAAACTCGCTTGGTGAATGGACTGCAAGGAGAGGACAGCTAGAGAGCATGAGAGAGGAGGCAGGGCGGCCCTGGCTGTCCCCACCCTCTGCACCTGTGAACTCTCTCTGCTCGAGCTTTGAGAAGGACCTCTGACCTTCACCTCTTGACCCACATCTAGACACTACTTTTACAGACATTGGGAGATTTGGCTTATGTCTTTCAACAGTGCAGTCTAGAGCCCTGCCCACTCCTGCTTCTTCCCATTATTCCTGATATATAATCACATCCAGGTCAAAACAACTGGGAGGGGCTCCCTCCTACTGACTTCTAGTTGAGAAATGAAAACGACCCAGAAGAGTCTGAGGGCTCAATCCCTGAGAACTTGCTGAAGTACAATCCTGTGTTTGTTTCCTTAATGCAAAAAAAGGGTGCAAGCTTGCCCATGTGCCCCTGGGAACCAGGCTGCTGAGGCAAGAAGGGGGCTCTGGGTGGGAGGAGCCCTGGCTGCTCTCCCCCAATCATCACCACAAGAACACAGGCCCCGAGTGTCCATCTTCCATCTTTACTCAAGGAAAGCTAGACTGACCTGGGTTTTTATCTGAAAAACTGTTTGTAAACCTAGGTAATTAATGCAAAAAGAGAAATAACCCATAAAATGGTAACCCTTGCAGACCACCATCCTGTCCTCGCTGAGAGGGAGAGGGGGGTACATCCACAGGTCTGCATCTTCCTCTGCTTCTCCCCAGGAAACCCTTCCTGGCCTGCCTCTCAAACAGCAGCACCGGCCAGAAGGTGAGATCAGACCGATGAGACAGGAACTCTGGCTCCCACCACATTAAGGAGGGAACCAGGACAATGACCAGTAGGGATGGGGAGCAGCGTGGGTCAGGCACTCCCAGTTGGGCACTGGGGAGGGGGACAGGGAGCCCCAGGGCTTGTCCCACAACAGTGTCAGCTTGCTTGCCAGGTGAAGGATTTTACACCTGTCTTGTTCCCTTGTTTGCCCAACACAAACAGAGCAGGAAGGCAAGAGTAAACTGCACTCTTGGAGCCCCCAACTGCTAGGAAGCCTCCACCAGACATTGTGCGTGTGGCATTTCCCAAATCTTTGTGGGTCACCCCTCTGCCTGCAATGTCTTCCCTCTTCTTTCCTCTCATTCAAGGCTAGCCCCTCTCCTTCCTGAAGATTCTATAAAGTATCAGCTCCTCCAAAGAGCGGCCCCCTCTTCAGTGCCCTGCCGCCAGCCCTGGATCCACCAGCCTGGAGAACATCTCTCTTGGGCATGCACACTATTCCTGCATCCCACTGGCCACTTCACTAGCCGGGAGCTGCTCCAGGGAAGGGCTGGGTCTTTCCATCCGGTCATCATGGAGAGCTCAGAACACAGAAGCAGCCCCGTATAGAACTGAAGCATGCAAAGTACCAAGGAGCAAAGGTTTTCTGAGTTCCAGCCCTCCCCAGTCCCCTTCACAATCCCTCCTTCCCCCAGTACTCATCCTTAGCATCTATCTGCTCAAAATTCAACCTGCCAAAGCGCTTTTCTCACTGCCCTGTGTAAATCAGCACTTCCTCTTTTCCCCTTTCCCTCCTTTACTTGTCCATTTGCACCTATCACCACCTGACTTATTCTGTTTATTTAAAGATCCTGTGTATGGTCTGGCTCCCCCCTAGAAAGCAAATCCCCGAGCGGAGGGCTTGTGTCTGCTTTGTTCTCTGCAGTGTCCCCAGTGCCTAGGACAGTGCCTGCCACACAGAGGGGCACAGTAAATGTCTAAACGAATGCAAGATCCTCTCAAAAAGCACCGCATGAAGCCAAGGCCTCAGAGACCCTGAGAAGCGGCCAGAACTCTTGCCTCTTCTTCCTCCTCTTCCGCTATCAGTGAGCAGGACACCTGCAGAACTTTCCATCTCTCGGGTCTCATCACATTTCTGTGACTCAGATGCCACAAAGCAGGTCAGGAACCCCTTCTGTGTGAGTGCAAGAGGATACAGTGGGGGCGCCCATGTGAGGGGATGGGGTGTAGGGTGAGGATCTGAGTGTGCAGAGGTGGACTGAGGGGGACAGGGTCCACCAAGGAGGCATGTTTGTGGAACTGCAGTGTGTGAGCAAGTGTGCAAGTTTGGGAAGTGGAAATGTTTGGGCACAAGGGAGTGGAGTAGTGGGCGGCGGGGGCGGGGGGCGGTTGGCCGGGGAACTGGGGATGCAGGTTAAAAAAAAAAAAAAGATGAGGGGGAAGAGAAGCAGGCAAGCATGTGTGGGTGTGCACACGAGTGTGAACGCAGGGAAGGTGTGTTGGTGGCTGGCGATGTCGGTGCTCCCTCCCGCTGGTGCAAACTTCAGCTGGAGAGACACAGTGGGGATGAAAAGGGTTCTGCCCTGGGTCCTCAGGAAGAATCCCTCCCTCCCTTTCCTGCTCCAGATCTATATCTGTATCGGAAGGAGCTAATATAACCAGAACCCAGGCCTCCTTTATTAAACTACCAGAAGGCAATTACACAGCAGCAACCGGGCAATCAAGTCAGCCCCTCCGAAACACAGGCTAATGCTAAGCACGGGTGTCTTCCGGCTCTGTGGGTGTGGGGTCACCAGCACCCACCAGAAGGAGCCCAGGCTCTTAGTGATTTTGCACCACACAGAGATCCGGATCCCTGGAGCTTCCAGGAAGCAACAGAGGCATTCGAGCAGGGTATGGGCACGTCACTACCGATGCACAGCTAATAAACTCTGCAGACTCTGGAAACAGCCAGGCTCAGAAGGGCGGCGCCCTGCCGGTCTTTTGGCTGGACCGAGGCTCACGGGTCCCTTCCAGCAGGCCAAGACATGATGCCTACGTGGAGGGGGCTGCAGACAGGAGGAAAAATGCAAGAGGCTGCTTTCCAGAACCCAGGACCGGAAGGGAGACTCCGGGCGCAGACCCGGCTCTGCGTTCACTTCCGCATAACCTCACTCAGCACCCATTTCTTTCTGCCTTATTACTGAGAGGGAGCTCCGTGGCCACCTAAGGCTTGGGGCTTCCAGGTGGAGGGAGTGGATCCATTAGGAGAAGAGACAGGTTCGGCTGCCTCCCCACGTTGCCATCAGGGACGGCAGGTTGGGGGTTTGAACTCCGCAGTGGCTCCCCAAGACAGTAATAGAAGCAAAATGGGGAAAACCCAACCATGGTGGGAAGCCACGTGCACTTGTATTAATGCACTCTCCGCGGAGATCATCTCCTGGTTGCTAAGCACCGGCTGTACACACAGTTACTATTAGAAAGTTAATCATGGAAAATGCTGAGGTCTCTTTCCCCCACCCGGCATCTCACGACTCCACGCTACAATTTCATCTTCCATATAACATTACCGGACAGTGCCACTGGCTCCGTCCGCTCCCTCGTCCCGGGCCTTTGTGACCTTTCCATTCCCTTCAAGCTGCACGCCACGTCAGCCCCGCAGAGCTCGAAGACTCGCTGGCTGGGGCCTGGCCTGGATCAGCCCACTGAGATTTTCCATGCAGCCGCACAGCCAGAAAAATGCTCAGGGGGGATTAAGACAACTTGCTCCATCACCCAAGATGCTTTAGGGAAAGGAAAAACAGCACCAGCTCCACCTTGGCTGCAGAGGAGATCCACACACCATCTGTACCCGAGAAGAAAGGCCAGAGCAAAAACTGCTTCTCCACCCCCAACTTGCAAAGCAAGGATTAACTCCCACCCTGCACTTGCTAAAGCTCACCAGAGATGCTAGTCATGCTGGAAGGTCAGCCTCATAAAAGACTTAGTTCTTGTCAGTCAACACCCCAGGGAACAGATAATCAATTGTTTTTGTTTTATGATTTGTGGGCACTGGTTCTCATTTCTTTAGCCTGGATAACAGGGAGGAGAATGCAAAAAAGTATTAAGGCTGAGTGTTCTGCAATGACCTAGAAGAATGAGCTGTGAAGCAGGGAAGGTCCAAGATATATGTATGGCTGGTTCACTTCATACAACAGAAACTAACATAACATTGTAAAGCAATTATACTCCAATTAAAAAAAAAAAGTATTAACATCCCAACCAAGGTCACCCCGCCTGCTGCCTCTCTGACCCAAAGATTGAGTTAGTGAGGTATTGTGGCTTTTATTAGTAAAAGCAAGAACAATAAATACCATGAGTGCTTACAAAGCCAAGTAATTCTGCTAATATCTCAACAGCTACAACCTTCCTTGGTGAAACACAGAATGAGAATTATTTTTCCCCTATAGTTCAAGCTTGGGGTCTTCTGACAATGTAAGTGTCTTCTGTTTAGTGACACTAGAAATAAGAAAAGGGACTTGTTCAATGGGCTGGATAGTGTGAGGTCTGGAGCTGGCTTGAGTGGGGTTCCCAGGTCTACCAGCTATGTGACCTTGGGCAAGTCCCTTCATCTGGCAGGTTCCCACTTCACACAGAGTCAGTGAGGACTCGGCGAAAGGATGCACATAGAGGGCTTGGGGTGGCGTCCAGCACAGAGCAGAACTCCCTAAATATTAGCTCCTATCCTAAGATATTATCATGAATTAATATGCATGTAATACCATCTCAAGCACAATGATGTGATCCCTTTGGTCCCCATGCCACCCAGGGATGGAGATGAAGATGGCATGTCCTCCACTGTCCCAGAGGAGGCCACTGGGCATCCCACACCATACACTCCTCTGCTCCTGGGAGCCAGCTCACCACAAGTCTGTTCCCACACCTTCCCTCCTATCCTTGACTAAGAGCAACAGGCAGCAGCATCTCCACTCTAAAGAGATAGGCTGGGCTTCCCTGGTGGCTCAGTGGTGAAGAATCTGCCTGCTAATGTAAGAAGCAGGAGTTCAATCCCTGCTCCGGGAAGATCTCACATGCCATGGAGCAACAAAGCCCATGCGCCTCAGCTATCAAGCCTGTGCTTTACAGCCTCGGAGCCGCAGCTGCTGAGCTCACCAAGGCAGGTTAGCCAACAAGGACCAAGTAAACAAAGAAAATAATTGCAGATCATGGTAAGGGCTTTGAAGGAGCCAAAGGGGGTGCTGAAGTGAGTAACAAAAGCATGCTGCAACATTTGTTATATGGTGTGTTTATTACGTATTTTCTGTTTCTCAATAGATGAAGCTCCTCAAGGTCGCTGATTCGTGTCTGTTCGTTACAACATGCCATGTCCCTAGAATAATGTGCACGACACACAATATATATTCACTGACTGAGCATTGCTGGATGGTTAGAAGGCTTCTCTATCCCAGTGGTTTTAAGCTAAGACATGACGATGAGAAGGAACCAGCATACAGAAAGCAGGCAGAACAATAATTCTAGCCACAGAGAACAGCACATGCAAAGGCCGTGAGGTATATCATAGCTTGACATGGTTTTGTTTTGCTTTTTTTCTGTTTCACTGCATTTTTATTTAATTTGATGTTTTTAATAGGTATTATATTTACATAAAGAAGCAAAACAATATAAAAGTTATATACCAAGAGTATGGTTCCCACCCTCTACTCTCCTCCCTATTAAAATACTTTATTAGATTTTTTAATTTACCTTCTAAGTTTTCTTTATTGGCATGTTCTTTGTGGACAGGATTCTAGAGGCTGATAATGCCCAGGATAGACTGACACCTTTTTTGTCACTCTCATCCAAAAGCAACCCTTAAAAAGTCACAGGAGACACCATCCTCTACTCAGTAAATCTCTGAGCCCTATCCCCTGCCTTCCCCTTCCACATCCTTGCTCTCAGCTGGTTTCCTCAGTTTCCATCCTGGAGCCTCATTCCTGGTGACAGCAAAGTTCAAGGTTAGAGGCAGGCACCCTAGTGCTGGGAAGCCAGGTTTCAACCCCAGTTCAGCCACTTACTGCTCGGCTGACTTGGGGCAGGTTACTTAACCTCTCCCTGCCTCAGTTCCCATTTTGAAACCAAAGGTATGAGAGAATCAATTCTGAGAGCAGTTATAAGGGTAAGACAAATTAAAAGATAAGTTCTTCAGTCAGTTCAGTTCAGTCGCTCAGTCGTGTCCGACTCTTTGCAACCCCATGAATCGCAGCACGCCAGGCCTCCCTGTCCATCACCATCTCCCAGAGTTCATTCAGACTCACATCCATTGAGTCCGTGATGCCATCCAGCCATCTCATCCTGGGTCGTCCTCTTCTCCTCCTGCCCCCAATCCCTCCCAGCATCAGTCTTTTCCAATGAGTCAACTCTTCGCATGAGGTGGCCAAAGTACTGGAGCTTCAGCTTTAGCATCATTCCTTCCAAAGAAATCCCAGGGTTGATCTCCTTGCAGTCCAAGAGACCCTCAAGAGTCTTCTCCAACACTACAGTTCTTAGCTTTAGTCAGTGACACACAGGAGGCACCCAGTAAATGTGAGCATTGTCAGTATCTATTTTAAGCATCATCATTTTTATTATTAGATTCCCATTCTCTGTTCAGCCCACTGGGAGTGATGATACTCATCCACTCCAGTACCACATCCAGATTCCTGAACACCTGAACCCTCTTGCCTTAGGGGTGGTTATCAGCCAGATATGCCCATCCCAAATCCTAACTCAATACACTGACTTCTGGGGACCGTAAGAGGACTCAGGGCTTCCCATATGTTCCCATAAGCCACTTCCAACTGGCTCCTTGGGGCTGCCTCTGGTGTCTTGGGGCAAAGTAGGGGGTTTTTTTGATCCTACAGAAAGGTTCCACAACCACAACGGACACTTGCACTTCCCCTGGCTGACGTTCTTTCCTTTAACTTGTTAAAAAAATACCCCCAACATGTTCGCCTTTTCAGATTGCCTCTCCTCCCCCTCAACACCCCTACCTCCCCCCAAATCCCCAGTAGTTTCAAAACTAAGTAACTGTTGGGAATTGTATTTAAAGATGCTAATTTAGACACACACGTCAGACGGTGCTGAAATAGTTTTCTTAGCAACAGCCCCTCACCCACACCTTACAGCTGCCGCTGCCCAGGAGCAGGGCTTGAGGAAGCCTGCAGGAGAGCAGGATTTGGAGGCAGCAGAATTTGAGGAGCCCAGTTTAGCGTCTGCTTCTGGCCTCTACCCTTGGAGGGCAATCTCCAAAGGTTCAAACTCTGCCAAGCCGCCAACTGCATGAGAATGGTTCTCAGGACAACCAATTATTTAGGTAAACCCACTGTATCACATTTTGAACTTACAGAACCGCTAAGGCAGAGAGCCCCAATTTCCTGTAACAAAGCTCCATCTTCCTTTTGACTCCGCTTCACACATTAAATAGCAGAACCTACCCTCAAAACATAGTAAGACTCCTTTCCGTGTTGTTCGTATCAAAATGTAAGCATGAGTTCCATCAGAGTCACGTCTCCAAATGATGGGGACAGAGTAAAAAGGACAACATTAGGGATTAAACAGTTAATTCCACCAAAGGATTGTCAGTAGAAAAAATATGGGAGAGCCCTATAAATTAATGATTACTGAGGAAAGCATGTTTGCTTAATCACAAAACCATGCCACAGAAACACGCGACATGCCCCAAAACAATAAACAATGGTGGCAAGAGGCCCACATCCTGCCCAGAGCACTCAGTAAGTTAATGATCCCTAGGACATAGTCCAGAGAAGGCAATGGCACCCCACTCCAGTACTCTTGCCTGGAGAATCCCATGGACGGAGGAGCCTGGTGGGCTGCAGTCCGTGGGGTCATGAAGAGTCGGACACGACTGAAGCGACTTAGCAGCAGCAGCAGCAGATCATAGTCTCTGCGCATATAAAAAAATAATAATTTATGGAAGTGCTTATTGTACAGAGACTTGAAATATTTTTTACAGTCCTGGCTTGATCATGTAGGAACAAAAACTCATCTGCCCAACCTAGAGGAGGAGCTGATGATGGAAACATGACATCTACTCAAGAACAAGAAAGTGGTCTTCCCCCTCTCCCCACTTCTCCTGTGATTATAAAACGGCAGCCCACTAAGTTCTCGAGGCACAGCACCCTCTCACCTGCCTGCTTGTAAGCCTCACAAGTGTTCTATTCTAATAAATCCCTTCTTATCTGTCACTTTGCCTCTCACGGAATTCTTTCTGTGCTGACACATAAAGGATGGAGGCCCCCACCCCGAAACTCCACCTAACGGTTTCACAAGTGGCGGAGTAGCCCCCCTTTTACAAGCTCTCCTGAACCTCCCTCACCACCCTCAGACGGGAGCAGTTTTTCCCCCTCCCATCTCACAACTCTTCTCTGATATCTCACTTAGGTGGCAAGTTCAAGGGCAAGCACATTTTGTCTCCCTCTGGACTGGCACATCCTTGAGAAGTAAAGCCATGTCTTACTTGACCTTGGATCATGTCTCCACTGCACTCACATCTCAGATAAACACACAGTATCTTGTCAAAATGCCTGGAGCATAGTAAGTACTTAATAAATAGTTACAGATTCCTAAGGTAAGTCATTTTATAAATCCAAGAGAGGAGTCCACCCATTTGAACAGTAAAAAAGGAAAGCAACACTGGTATTATGTAAGATTGCCTGCAGTTGATCTCATTTGTAAATATGGCTTTTCATATGCTGGGTTTTCCTTAAAAGGGGGGTATATGAATATGCATACAAAAAGACAAAGACAGTAGCTGGGACACAGGAAATGCAAGCCAGGTAACCCCTGCATGGGAGAAAAATTCCCCCAGTCTGATGATGAGCAAGCTTGACATGACGGTATCAGAAAGGGGGATTCTAGAATGCAGAAATGTTCCAGAGAGAACACACACATGCCTTGTATCTCAAGTGTTGATTTCAAGAAATTCTAAAGATGTTCTGTTTCCTGATTACATGGGTGTGGTCCATTTGCTTAGATGTCTGGACTTTATGTTATTTATGGTTACTTTTCAAGCATCATGTTACAGTTCAACTCACAGTAAAAAAAAAAAAAAAAAGGAATGATTAAACCACATTTCCCCCAGTGAAATTAACCTTCACTATCCAACTGAAGTCAATGTGAGAATTGGATTTGTTTTATAAAAATTCGCTGTATAGAGAGCTCAGCTGTTACCACCTCTAAAGCAAGACAGGTCCCCACTGCACAAAGGCTAGCGGCAGCACCACGTGAGATGCCAGAAGGGAATGTGGAATGCTTGAGTAATAAAACAGATGCAGAGAACTTTCCATCGGCACAACAAGAGGAGAAGCGCTGATGGAACTCGCTCTCCCTTCGCAGACCAACTGGGCTCAAGAATCCAAATGCTGAGAAAGTCAAGAAGGTGCAAAAGACACTCTATCAGAATAATAAGGGGGCTACTTCTTTCTCCTCTGGGAACCTTCAAGTATTTTGGAGTTTCTGACACTCTCAAGATGGCACAGAAACCAGAGCCTGATTTTAGAAACCTTGACACGGTGAGCGGGGCAGGAGGGTGGTGATGTTCTGAGTGCTGGACGCTTTAGAACCCTGGTAACTCGGCTCTAGGGGAGAAAGAGCCAGGCACACTGAGGCAGCTGTGGGTTGCTTTTCTGCTTTGCTTAGGGTGGCAGCCAGGGCCTGAGCTAGCTGTCTGCCAGCTACTCCCCACCCACATTTTCTGCAATTGGCATCAGACCACAATAGACAGCTAGAACCTCCTTGACAATGAAAGAAGGAAGGGTTTGAGGAGTGCCCTGGGGGTTATATAGGAGGCAAGATTAGGACACACTTCCTCTAGACACTGGGGTCAAGGGCAATCATGGATGACTTTCAGGGATATGAGCTCCAGGCTTTCTCAGCACCGATGAGCTGTACCCGCATCAAAGCCTGATGCCAGGTTTGTACCTAACCATCAAGGCCACATTCCCCAAATGAGGCCACGCGCGTTCATTCTCAAGCAGGCAGGTGGTTTAGCATTTTCCTTTGGACAATCTTGTCCAGAGAATCACTATCATGACTTAATTTTATCACCATCTTGTGCAGGTTAAAATAAGAAAATCAGCATTTTATAGCCCTTGTGTAGCTTTAATTGATGCAACTGGACACTCATTTATGGAGTGCTTATTGTATTTCCCGATAGCTCAGTTGTTAAAGAATCCACTTGCAATGCAGGAGACCCCAGTTTGATTCCTGAGTCAAGAAGATCCGCTGGAGAAGGGATAGGCTACCCACTCCAGTATTCTTGGGCATCCCTTGAGGCTCAGCTGGTAAAAGAATCTACCTGCAATGTGGGAGACCTGAGTTCGATCCCTGGGTTGGGACGATCCCCTGGAGAAGGGAAAGGCTACCCACTCCAGCATTCAGGCCTGGAGAATGCCATGGACCGTATAGCCCATGGGGTTGCAAAGAGTCAGACACGACTGAGCAACTTTCACTTTATTGTGTTCCAGAATCAGCTGCAATTCCTTAGAATCAAGAAGTAAGAATAGGGGGACTTTCCTGGTGGCCCAGTGGCTGACTCCACACTCCCAATGCAGGGGCCCCAGGTTTGATCCCTGGTTAAGGAACTAGGTTCCACATGCTGCAGCTGAGAGTTCACATGCCACAGTTAAAGATCCTGTATGCCTCAACTAAGACCCTGCACACCCAAATAAGCAAATAAATATAAACATTAAAAAAAAAGAATATGAAAAATAAGAACTGTCTCCAGAAGAGATCACACATCAGCTTTGACTACACCTTGATGAGTTAAACTTCTTCTCTTGTGGACACTATACTTTTCCTCATAACACCCAGAGAATGCAGAGTTGGAGGCTCAATGGTGGATCGATACATTCACTGAATGAAAATGCCAGGCCCCACAAATAGTTTCCAGAAGGCCTGCCAACTACTCTCCCACCCTGGGTTCTGGTGCTCTTCCACAAACTGTGTAACATCAGCCAGAATACCCCACCAGCCCACACAGTTGGAGCCTGGTTCTCACAGTGGATTGGGTGACTTTGGGCAAGTTGCCCCAACACTTGGGGCTCAGTTTCTTTATCTATAAAATGAAAGGATTGGGGCAGATTGTCTCTACTCCCCTTCTAAGTTCTAGCATTCCAGGATGCCCCATACATTTAGGTAAATGGGAGCTGTCTTTCACTACTTATGGATGCAAGAGACCGCTGCACATCACCCCCTCTGCTTTTTTAGCATGGCCCTGTTTTATCAGGTTCCTACGGCTTCCTCACATTGTCCCTGAGGCCTTAGGCAAGCTGAGCCCATTCCCTCTTCAGCTGCTAGGTCCCACATAATCAATATCAATGGGCACCCCCATTCCACTTCCACTGACTGACTCAGGGGCAAGCAACTGGCCTACTTCTGGTCCATGAGACAGATAGAAAATGTGAGGGAGGGGCTTCCAGGAAAGGTTTCCTCTCTTTAGAAAGCCTCACCAGAAGGGATGGTCCCCACCCCCTGAACATTGCTATATCCAGATGTGATACCTGGAGCTCCTGCAGCCATTTTGCAGCCATGAGAGGAACCAGATCTAGGATGAAACTGCCACTAAAGACAGCAAAGACACAGAAGGAGTCAGGACCTCAAACGTCACTTGGCCACAGAGCCAGCCACGCTGGAGGGCCCCCACCTCCACCCCAGCCTCCTCTGTTCTACTTATGGGAGATACATTTCCTTACCGGTTAAGCAGATTAAAGTTAGTATTTCCCATTACCTGCAGCCAAAAGTACCCTAACTAATTTGAAAGAATAGATGCATTCTGAAGCAAACTTAACACTAAAGCTACACTATATAGAGCTGAATCTTCCTTCAGTGTCTAGGAAAACACTAGAACACCATTTGGATGGAGGTTACACTCTCAAGTAAATCCCTGACACTTCCTTTTCTTCTTCATAAGCCAACAGCATCCAGACATTTGTACTGTGTAATTGCTTGGTTTCTAGAAAAATGTGAGTAGTCCAAATATTCCAACAAGAAACAGCGCTCTGACTTGCCCTTGTCTGTGGACACAGTGGAGCACAGCCATGAACTCAATCACAAGAGCAGAAGAGTCAAAACCGGCACTTTGAACAGATGATTCTATGCTGTATCAGTGGTTTTGAGTTTTCAAATTACTATTCATTTTTGTTTTACCTCTAAGAGTCCCAGATTTCTCAATCAGCTTACTGGCTAAGATAGATTTCAGCAAAATATCAGGGAGAGGACAGACATAGGCATATAGGTTCCCTCCTCTCTCTCTCTCCCTCTCCCTCCCCTCCTCGCTCCCCAGCTTCTCACCAAGGTAACAAAAGAAACAATAATTACGTTGATGAGCATTAACTGGTGCTACCGAGCGCAATAAAAAAAACACCTCCCGGCTTACACTGCCATTTCCTTTTTAAACCCTTCGGGGGCATTGTGTGCAAATATAGTAAACAGCATTAGAGGGAAATAATGCCGCACATACTTCTGGGAGCACGTCATGTCCCTTTAAGACAAGGCCCACTGTTCAATTCCATTCTAGGCCAGAGCTCCAGTTTCAAGCCTGCGGTCCCCTTACTGCTTCATGCAGTATTCATATGGCCCTGGCACGCTCCCAGATTTGCATTGTAAACCATAATCTGGGCCATCTCCCACACAACAAACTGGTTTGGGCTCCCTCTTCATTTCCCAGGAGGGCTTTCCCCCCTCTCCCCAGCCAGGCCATCCCTTCCTCAGGGTCCTCCACCTTCAGCTTCAGCAAGGGGAATATCATGGGTTCCGAAACAAGCCCAGCGTGGAGTATCCTCTGTAAGTGCTGCTAATACAACAGCCAATGAAGCACACTGCTCTGTGGACTGCCATGCAGCCTGGGGAGCGGGGGAGCTCAGACACCAGAGCCCAAGCCCAACTCAGGGTCACCTCTGTGGCAGCCCTGGAGGAACCATGAAAACCCCCAGGCTGAGCGGTCCCCTGGGTTCCCCTCAGATCTGCGGAAGGAGTACTTTCTCTCTCCCCTTCCCAGCCCCACCTCTATGGAACCACAGGGCAGGGGCTTTCTATGGTATTATTTCTAGAAGAAGTCACAAACCATTTTCATTCATTTAGGTTGGCCCAAAAGTTCATTCAGGTTTTTATGTAGGATCTTAGGGGGAAAACCCAAAGGAACTTTTTAGCTACCCCAATACTAAAAGGAAAGGTGGTGGTGAGGCTGGCAGCAAGGTGGGTGGAGAGAAGACAAAGTGGGAAAATCAAGGGTACAGCTGAGTGGGCCCCAGAGAGAGAGCCTTCAAACCCAGGGGCTCCTGTGGGCTTCATGCAGCACAGATAGCCGCCCACCACAATTCAGGAGCCCCCCACCCTGGGCTCAGCCTGTGGCCCTGTCTGTGCACGCTCTCATCCTGAGGTATCAAGTGGTGTTTCAGGGCAAGACTGGGCTCTGCAGGCAGGCCGTCTGGGCTCAAAACCCAGATCCACGACTCACAAGCTGTATGAGCTGGAGTATGATGCTAAACCACTCTGAGTCTCAGTTTTCTGGGGACAGGAGCAGCGCCCACCTCCTGGGGGTGACTAGTGAGGATGCAAACCCCTGCCTGGCACATAGTCGTTGTTTATCCCATCTCTCAGAGTTTGTATATGTCAACGCACGTGAGCAGGGCATGGCCCGAGTATGGGGCCACAACGTACCCTCAAGAATCCTGCTGGTTCCTCGAAAAAGACAGAATTACCACTGTAACCCAGCAATTTCATTCCTAGGCATATATCCAGAAGTATTAAAAACAGGTGTTCAAATAAAAACGTGTACACAAACATTTATAGCTGCACGCTTCACAATAGTCAAAGGTGGCAACAATCCGAAAGTCTACAACAGAAGAAAAGACCAATAGAACATGGCATATCCACAGAAACACTGACTGAGGGAGCTGGGCAGGAGGCCGTCCCACACCCTGTGTCGTTCAAGCCTGCACAGGCCAGACCATCTTCTAGAGGAGGAAACGCAGGCCCTGGGAGGTCAGTGGCACCCCCAGGTCACACAGCTAGCCTGAAACACTGCAGGCACAAAATGCCAGCACTTACAATTTTAAAATTCATTTCCTCTTCTTCCCGTAGGGTCTAAACAGTTAGATCTCCAATCCTCTCACCACAAGGAGAAACATAGGCCATGGACTTATGGTCCTGGACTTACACGTGTTCACTGAAAAAACATCCACCACCTAAAAGTTAAGCACTGTGTTTTATTCAGAGGACTCTGGGGACTCAAACCCAGGAGGCACCTCTCAGATAGTTCACGGGGACTGCTCCAAAGAGGTAACATAGGGGCGTTTGCAGCAATGACCAAGCAGTCAGAACATCAAAAAATTGCTATTAAAGGAAACCAGACATCTCAAGTTACTGAATTTAGCACTACTTCTATGCATGGGAAAATCCAAGAGTCTGGGTTCATTGAAATCATTCCTTTGATATGCACCTTAGCTATCTATGGGCTTCCCTGCTGGTTCAGTGGGTAAAGAATCTGCCTGCAACGCAGGAGAACCAAATTCGATTCCCGGTTTGGGAAGATCCCCTGGAGAAGGAAATGGCAACCTACTCTAGTATTCTTGCCTGGGAAATCCCATGGATAGAGGGGCCTGGTGGGCTACAGTCCATAGGATCACAGAGTCACACAGGACTGCACGACTAACACTTTCACTTTCACTGAGCAATCTAGGACCAATATCCTGTTCTTTCCAATCCTGAGTTCCCTCAGGTTCACCCTTGGGGCAATGGTAGCAGCTGATGATGGCAGCACCCTTGGTTTCTTTGTTGCTGGCAGGCAGGCAACATTTTTCATCCACACACAGCTAAGTCTAGGTGGGTCTTGTTCTAGGAACACACTTCAAACAATGAAGCAGCACAGAGGAAAGAAAGGTCTTCAAGGGAAACACTTAAAGGTTTGTCTCAGCCATTCCACTGATTATTTGTCTGTCTTTGAGTAGGTATATTTCTGAGTCCTTTTTTTGGTCAAATAATTTTTTAATCACTAAAGTCTACTATAAAATGGAGTAGACTGTCTCCAAGACCCCTTCTAGCTCTAAGGCTCTAATTTCATAATGATTAACACCTGCCCTGGAAAGATTTGGAAAAGTGGCCACCTGGTCCTTGTTTAGGATGATGATACACAAAGCTGAGCTACCCAGCAATTTTTCTGAGTGCCTCACACCAGCACCCTACATCTCCCCTGCCCCAGGAAAAGACAAGAAAGCAAAGATACAGAGATTCTGTTCCCACCATGTACTCTCCATGAGATTTTGAATATGACAGAGCTGGGTAGCACCCAAAATTCTGTCCAACTCACCCACCTGCCCAATTCCAGTCTCCCTGCCCTGCACAAAAATTCACTGCTCATTTTTCCCGAACTCAACTTTAAATTGTCTCACTTTTTGTAAAATTAGCATTGTCCTCAGCAATAATATCTGTGAAAGCACGAGTTCTGTTGTGCCAGTTCTATTTTTTCACCAACGTATTCAAAGACACAACTATAATAAGAAATTTGTCTGGTTCCCACCTAAAAGCATCCCACGGGTGTGGGGATGCTGCAAAACTCAGCTTTCACTCACTCTGTGTTCACCAGCAAACTTCTTAGATTCCATGCTGTTTTCTACCACTGACAGAAGGTAAACAGATGCGCAGGGGAGGCTCATATTTAAGGTGATACAGCCCAAAGCACCATTGCTGGGCTCCAAACTCGGGTGCGCCTGATTCATTAATGCCACTCTTGTAAGCATCCAGCTCATCTACAGCCTACAGGGGTGAATAAAAAGTCAAGAGGTTGTAAATAATGCTGATGACCTTTATCACCTATTCTACCTAATCCTGTCCTAAGTACTTGACAGCAAGATTTTCCATGATAATCTGAAACAAGAGTAATTCAGCTATGCATAAGCCAAACTGACAGCCAAGAGCACTGGGGTGGAGGGCAGCATGGGCAGCCCCTCACCCACCCTGCCAAGGTCACGGTTGATTCCCCATCCGGGCATCGCTAGGTTCAGGCTGTCCCAGTCTCAAGGCTGCACCACCAGCCCTGCCAGCCTTCCTGAAAATGCACAGCTTGGTCACAAGGGACTCTGGCTAAGCGCGTGTGTGACTCAGCACACATCTATCAAGCCTCCTGGGGAAAACAATGGCAAGACTACTCAGGGTTGACAGTGTCATCTGTGAATGAAGAAGTGCCTGAGTCTTCACACACTAGGCCACCAAAGAAAAGGGCTTCCATCCCAGCCTGGAAAATGTAAGAACTGGGAGGGCCAGTGCTCAGTATCATCTGGGCTGACCACTGGTAGGACAGCAAAAGAAAACCAGAGCCAGGCAAGGGCAGTGAGGGGCTTGCCTGCAGACAATTTGGCTGTGTCAAGCCAGGTCCGGGCAGAAGGGCCCCTGTCTCAGGCAAGAACCTTGCTCCTGGATTGCTACAGCTTCCAGCAGTCAGCATCCCTAGGTTCAGTCCTTCTCTCTGCCACAATGGGTGGAGGTAATTGTCAGTTACAGAGCCATCCCCTAAATTCAGGGATCAATGAAGTGTAAGTGGAAAGCCAAGTTACCCATATGATTTTGACAACAATAACAAAGAAAAATGAAGAGGAAAACCACCCAGCTCATTATCCCTCTCAAACAGTTTCCAGTAACAAGTCAATATGCACCAGAAATAATCGCCTACAAAAAGCAGCAATTGGTAGGGGAATGCACTCAATTTCAAGAAGGAAATGGCAACCTATTCCCGTATTCTTGCCTGAAGAATTCCACGGACAGAGGAGCCTGGTGGGCTACAGTCCATGGGGTCGCAAAGAGTTGGACACAGCTGAGTGACTTTCACTCACTCATGCACTGAACTGGTGCTGGGAGAGAGGAGAGGCTTGCCGTGCCTTATAGCATGATGCAAACCCTGCCGGGTGTCATACAATATGTCAGCTGCAGAAGGATCCCTCAAGCAGGCGTGCGCTAACTCATCATTTGTCTCCATCGAGATACCTCTGAGCCTCCCCATGATGTCAAAAGGGGTGAATTGTCCCCTGCAGGGCAGTGGGCTCTCTGGACCATCTGATCAAGTGAGGAGGGCAAGAGGCCAGCAGCCAATGAGGGGCTGACCAGCAAAGGGAAAGACAGATGTCCCCCATACAAACAAGCTTCCACTGGGTGGGAATAACTGAGGTCAGTGTATTTCTTCCCAGATCTTTTACTTCACTGAACCCTGAAAACACCTCCCTTGAAATCTCTCTGATGAGTACCAAGTAGGGTTTTTCCCCAACCCTGACATAGGAAGAAGGACTATTCCCTGCTCAGGCTTTGGTTGTGGAGAGAACTGCCTGTTACTTGTTGACAACCAAGGGTAGAAATACCAGAGGGGTAAATATGGATGGAAGGGTCACAAGGGTGTGACCACTCTAGCCACTGTGCACCCACCTCGACTATCTCTGTAAAACCAAATCTCCAAGAGGCATTCAAACCTATTTCTGCCTTAAAGAAGAAAGAACCCTTCTCTCTGTCACTCTATCCACCCCAGGGCTGGCCCACTACAATGTCAAGCACTGGCCTTGGGGAAGGTAGCTCCTGCCAAGGGCACACTTGAGCCAGGCAGCCATGTAACCCCAGGCCAGGCTTCCCATCAGGGAGTTACCAGCCCTTCCCCAGTTTCCCCTGGGTGTGACAAATTCCCAGCCCCACCATGCCCCAGGAAACCATCTTCAAGAGAACTTGGCTCAAAGATGATTGCTTGAGCTGTTTTTTTACTTGGACATCCAAACAGTACAAACAACTCTAAATACCCTACTCAAGAGAAAGGCTAACAAATGGTGGTACAGCCACACTGGAATAGCATGCAGCCATAAAAAATGTTTCCAGCCTTATAAGAGCACAGATCTGTTATAGTTGGGGAAAGGGGGAGGCCGCATACAAAACTGGATAAAGAGTACAGTCACAGCTAAGGAAATGGAAATAATTTGAAAATCCATACAAAGTAAAGAGGCTTGAAGGAAATACACCAAAAGGGAACCAACCAGAAACAAGGTCCTTCCTCTAACTATGTTTATGTGTATTTATAATAGCAAAATATAAATACTGCCTTTGAAACACATCTCATTTCTCAAAAAAGAACATATACCCAGAAAGGTCAGGAATCTTGGCATCAAAAGATCTGTGTTCTAGGTTCAAGTGTGTTTGCTACCAAATGCATGTGACTTTAAGAAATGAAAAGCCCTTTGTTCTATTTCTCACCTACTATATATACTTATAGCCTACAACCTACACTTCCAATCTATAACATTTGCCTGTGAGCTACACCTATAACTTACAACCTACATCTACAATCAACAACCTATACTTACAGCCTACACCTACAATCTACAACCTACATCTACAACCTACACCTACAATTCACGTGAACAACCTATACCTACAATTCACATGAGCAACCTATGCCTACAAGCTATAATCTACAACCTATATCTATAACCTCTAACTACAAATTATACTTACAAACTATGCCCATATCTATAACCTACAACCTACACCCATACTTACAGCATAAATCTACAACCTTCAATTTACAGGGTGCTATTAGGAGTTTGGGGATTACCCAAGTACCAAACTTTACATGAAGATGATACATGAAGGTGAGGCATGAAATCGTTATGACTACTTGAGATCTATATACACATACACACTTCAATATCAGCAACATGTCAGTGCACTAAGTGAATCTTGATTCCAGAAGGAAACACTAACATACCAGAAAATTCCTATCTGGGCTCAAAGGTCTAAATGGCTGCCATGTGACTCCTGATTACCTACTCGGCACTTCTCCCATAACTGCAAAAAACTAAAAATTGCTCAGCATCCTCTTTCTCCTGACTGAGAGCTTCAGAATTGACTCAGTTATGCCTGAACTCTCTCAATCGCTTGCCAGAACTCTCTCAATTGCTTATTCCCCAACTCCCCCTCTTTCTCCTTCTTCCTTCCATTCTGCTTTAAAAACAAGAAATATATACTTTAAAAAAAAAAAACCCTACCTAGCCCTAAGAAACTGGAAACAATCTGTTATTCAGAATATAACAGCTCCTAAGGATCCAATAAGAGTTTTGGTGGCAACGCAGGTTCCACTGTCACCCAAATCATCACAATGGGCCATTCAGACTGTAAAATGCTGCCTGGTCCTCCTGGGGTGTGAATGTTCTTTATAGCTCTCCTTCACTCTAATTTTTTGGCGAGGCTCAGAGGGAATGGAATGGGCTTCCATTATGATGATGGATGAGTGGGCTGCTGGCAGAGCAGGGCCTTTGGGAAGGCACTCTACACACACACATAAACACACACTCACACAACTCTAGACCCACTCTACACCATACACATACACAATCCCCACCCTGCACTCACACACACACACACACCATTTACACACATTCACATAACTCTAGACCCACTCTACACCATACACATATCCAATCTCCACTCTACACACACACTGTCACACATACACACCATTCAGACATTCTCATAACTCTAGACCCACTCTACACATACACATACACAACCCCTATGCTTATACACACACACACTCAAGACATAAGCTACACTCTACAACCTACTCACATACACTGAAACACACACTGTATACATGTGCTCTACCCTACCCCCTGCACACACACACACACACATACACTCAGACTCACCCTTGGCCACCAGCTTCCAGGAGCTCCCACCGTGGTCTTATGGGCCAAGACTCCTTGCCAAGCTCTTTGGCCACTGAAGCAATGACCGCTAAGACTCTGGCCCCTTCCAACCCTAGAGTCTTCATTGGTATCATTAACTCTGCATCCCTGCCTTACTCTATAGTTAAGCAGACCTGGGTTCAAATCCCAGGTTACTAGCTGTGTAGCCTAGGCAAAGTCACTTAACCTCTCTCAACCTCAGTTTCCTCATGTCTATCTGGGAGCATGCATATCAGTTCAGTTCAGTGCAGTCGCTCAGTCGTGTCTGACTCTCTGCGACCCCATGAATCGCAGCACGCCAGGCCTCCCTGTCCATCACCAACTCCCGGAGTTCACTCAGACTCACGTTTATCGAGTCCATGATGCCATCCAGCCATCTCATCCTCTGTTGTTCCCTTCTCCTCCTGCCCCCAATCCCTCCCAGCATCAGAGTCTTTTCCAATGAGTCAACTCTTCGCATGAGGTGGCCAAAGTACTGGAGTTTCAGCTTTAGCATCACTCCTTCCAAAGAAATCCCAGGGCTGATCTCCTTCAGAATGGACTAGGTTGGATCTCCTTGCAGTCCAAGGGACTCTCAAGAGTCTTCTCCAACACCACAGTTCAAAAGCATCAATTCTTCAGCACTCAGCTTTCTTCACAGTCCAACTCTCAAAGAGCATGCATATACTCCAGGGCTAATATAAAGCCACTTCTCAACAGCCCAGCCAGATCACGAGTCCCCAGTCTATGAGCCCCCAAGTACACCAACCCTGGTCCCTCTTCCATGGGCCCCTCTGGACCTTCCATAGCCTAATGACTAAAGGGTTAAAGCCTGACTCAGCAGGATCCCACTCCAGTATACCAGCAACATCCAATCTGATCGGTCCATGCCTGTAAAGGGCTGGTTGTCAGGATACTGATTCAGTGGTATGCCGGATCCTACATGAGAAGGGGTTAGCACAGGGCCTGGCTCCACATCTCTACTTAGCACAAGTTATCTCCAAGGCTGGGCTGCTTGGCCAGCACGTCCCTATTCCTGCAGAGTAGTGACCTGTCTCCCCCATACCTCCAATTGTAGTCCTGCATCTACTAGTAAGGTGGCTGAACAGATTCAAATACAGGCTGGCTAGTCCAAGAGGATCCCTGGGAAGAGGCTGGGGACTGTGACTTTCATCCATATCCCAGCTCCCACAACCCTAGGTAAGAAGCAGATAACTCCAAGACTCCCTCTTCTCTTTAACCCTCTCCCACTTCCAGAGCCTGCAAAGCCACTCTCTCATCTGCCGTCCCAATTTCTCTAGCCCAGGTAGCAAGGGCAGATGTTATTAGTTTGTACTTTATAGATGGTGAAGCACCCAAATTAGAAGGCTTATCCAAGATCACACGATGATGGAGATGGAATTAAAACCTAGGTCCCATCTCCTGACCCCTCACCTACTAAAATATCTGCATTTCTAATTTTACAGGTTCGGGAACAGACACCCAGATGGGATAAGTGAGTGGCCTAGGACTTCCCAGACAATATACTATGGAGGTAAAGCAGAACTGAGGCTTGGGGACCAGAACTCTGTCCTGTCAGGGGTTGATCTAGGAGACATCTTCAGGGATGAGACTGGCTCTGGCAAAGTCCTTCATCCCCCAACATCCAGGGTTCATCCCCTCTAGGGTTCATCAGATCCAGGCACTGGGGAACCACGGGCTGAATGCCCAGCCATACTTCTCAGTTCTAAGCTCAGTCTGTGGGCACCCGACATGGGCACTGCCCCCTCTCAGAGTATCTACAGCACCAACACCTACCCCTGGGAACACTGTGGCCACTGAGCAAACAGAGAGCAAAGTGCACTGCCATCCTGGCCCTGCTTAGTAATCTGCCCTTTGCATTGCCAGGGAGCAGTGGGAATACAGCTGCAGTACCTGATGGTACATCTAAAAAAAGCCAGCTGAGGGGGCCCACAGACTCCCACCTGTCCTCTCCCACCTGCCACTCCTGGAGATCGGCGAGGAGCTGCTGTTTCTCTTTTTCTCCCACCCCAAGGAGATCAATATGTTGTGCAAAAACAACTCCATCCAGCAAAGCTCTACTTTACACCTACCTCCATCTGGACCGTCCCTCGCAGCATTCCGCCAATTCACCGATAATTCCTCGCAGAATCATCATGATTGATTTCCCAGTGCTGAGTTGCCTCCTGCCTGGCTGTGCCCCAGCCAGGTGGTGCTGAGAGCAGCCATCGCTATGCTCATCCCACAGGAGCTTTGGGTCAGGGGATCAGGGCCAGAGGGATACTCCCCCAGAAATGGCTTTCAGAGGAACAGGGTAAGATGACAAGTCAAGACGAGGATGTTTGAAAAGGGAAGTTCAGCTTGGTATCCATAAAACTGTGGCCAATTATGGAACACCTACTGTGTGTGTGCTAAGCACTTGAAAAGACTTATCTCACTGAATACTCAATGTAACACTTCGTAAATGAGAAGACTCCTGCAAAGAGATGTTGTCATGAGCCCAGATGCAAAATGCACCAAGACACAGTGCTCTTTCCTAACAGACTCTCTTTTGGGAAAAACTCTCACTACTCAGTGGTAAAGTATATGTCTGCAATGTAGGAGACACAGGAGACATGCGTTCGATCCCTGGGTCAGGAAGATCCCCTGGAGGAGGGCATGGCAATCCACTCCAGTATTCTTGCCAGGAAAATGCTATGGACAGAGGAGGTTGGCAGGCTACAGTCCATGGGGCCGTGAAGAGTCAGACATGACTGAAGCGACTGAGCATGCACGTCACTATTCAGACTAAAAATTCTTCTGAATAATTTTCATCATGTTCTGCTTCTTGATAATGTGCTCATGGATAAAAATGATGCTCAGCAGCTCTCTGGGTAAAATGATGATATTAATATTAACCGTAGTGTTGGCAATAGTAAGAGCATAACTAGCTGCTGGAAATTATTATGCATTTTAATGACTATCAGGCACTTTGCTCAATCTTTTCTATACAGTATTTTATCAATAATATGGTATCACTCTCAATGTTCCTAGAAAAATTTTGGTTAAATATGTATGTTAAAAATGTTCAGAAGAATCACTAAGAGAATAGAACATTATCTGTAGCTTGTGAACCAACAAAGGGAAAAAGGAATGAGTGTGAAACCAGGCATTGCATAGGACAGGAAAGCTAAAAGAGCAAAGAAAACAACTGATCAACAGAAACCTAAAATCAAACAGTGGGGGAAAACTCGGAGATCACGTTAGCAATGATAGTAAACGTGGCGTAGGTTCAGTCGCTAAATCATGTCCGACTCTTGTGACCCCATGGACTGTAGCCCGCCAGGCTCCTCTGTCCATGGGATTCTCCAGGCAAGAATACTGGAGTGGGTGGCCGTTTCCTTCTCCAGGGATCTTCCCGACCCAGGGATCGAACCCAGGTCTCCTGCATTGTAGGCTGACTCTTTACCAACCGAGCCACAAGGGAAGCCCCGATAGTAAACATAAGCAAATTAAATTTACCTATCAAGAGACAGAAATCATCAGATTGGATTAAAAAGTTGAACAAAATTTAATATGATTATAAGAGACATGTCTAAAGTAAAACCGTATGAAAAGGCTGAGAATAAAGAGACAGTGAAGAATATACCAGGCTAGCACTAACCCAAATGAAACTGTTATAACATGTAGTTAATGTCATTCAAAATTACTTTAGGTCTTCAAAACAACCCTCAAAATGGCAAAATAAGTCCTTATTTTGCATAAGAAGATGGAGGAATGGAGAGGTTAGGTTACTTGCCCAAGATCACTCAGGCAGTAGGGGCACAAAGAGGACGCATGCTCAGGTTTCTATTACCCTAAAGCCCATGCTTTCAACCACAACACACTAGTATCCTAATGACATTGTGTGGGGAAATATTTAGTGGGTGGAAAATACATGTTCCATTACCAAGGCCTGGAGTGTAAGTAAAGGCAATAGAGAAAGGGCCATGAGTCACTACAGAAATAAGAACAATCCATTGATTCTCTGGGTTTCTCTAGTGGTGCAAGTGGTAAAGAACCCGCCTGCCAATGCAGGAGACTTAAGAGATTCAGGTTCAACACCTGGGTCAGGAAGATCCCCTGGAGGAGGGCATGGCAACCCACTCCAGTATTCTTGCCTGGAGAATCCCACGGACAGAGGAGCGTGGCGGGCTACAGTCCATAGGGTCACACAGTTAGACATGACTGAAGCGACTCAGCACAGTACAGCAGTGGTTCTCAATCCTGGCAGCAGGTTAGTTAGCAAGACCACCAAGGAGAGCTCTAAGCAAAGGCCAGTGATTTGGGTCCCATTTGAGACCAATTAACATAGCATCTCCAGGGAGACCCAAGCCATCGGTATTTTCAAAGCTTCCAAAGTGACCCTAATGCTCAGGCAGAGCTGAAGACAACTATCCGTAACACAGACTCAAGTACAGGTCTCCTAAAAGATAGAGGGTACTGTCTGGTCACTGCGGAAAGCAGAAATGAGACCACCCTCCAAACTCATTCCTCCTACCTACCGTTCACAAGAGAAATAATTAGAATAAGAAGAGATATGTGACCCCCTCCTCGATGAGGGGAAACCACATCTGAGAATATCTGGGGAAAGAGATGACAGAATCCCTGTGTTAACGCCCCCTCCCTGCTTCTTAAAGAGAACAGAATGAATCACAGAATCTCAGGGGTGGAAAGAACCTTATAGGGAACTTTAAAAGGATCCTACACTTGGGTGATTGTTAAAACTGTCTTGGAAACTTTGTTAAAATATAGATTTCTCTGCTGCATCCCTAGGGCAATCTGACTCTATGTTTCTAGTTGAAGCATGGGAAAGAGCAGTTTTCAGAAGATACTCAAAAGAGTCTTTTGGAGAAAGATGGCACAGTGGAGCCAGATCATAATAATTCCCTTTCTCAATAATTAGGCAAAGAAAACACAAAAAAGAAGCAATATCATAACAAATCAATAAAAACTTTTTTAAAATGGGGGGGGGAATCAGCAGTGATCAAACAAGGAATGCCTTCTAAAGGGGAGACCTGAGTGAGGGTCAGAGAACAGTATTGGGGAGGTTTCTGTCAATTGATTTTCAGTCCATCCTAAAGGAAATCAGTCCTGAATATTCACTGGAAGGACTGATGCTGAAGCTGAAGCTCCAATACTTTGGCCACCTGATGTGAAGAGCTGACTCATTGGAAAAGACCCTGATGCTGGGAAAGATTGAAAGCAGGGGCAGAAGGGGACGACAGAGGATGAGATGGCTGGATGGCTTCACTGAGTCCATGGACATGAGTTTGAGCAAGTTCTGGGAGTTGGTGATGGACGGGGAAGCCTAGCATGCTGCAGTCCATGGGGTCACAAAGAGCTGGACACGACTGAGCAACTGAACTGAACTGGGAAGTCTCTGTCCCACCCCATCCCCCAGAAACGTCATTGGTGAGGCCAAAATCAGGAGACTTTTCACTAATTATTACATGTCGGAAAAAAAGCAGACTAATTATTACATGTCAGAAAAAAAGCAGACTATGTGTCAATTCAGTTCAGTTGCTCAGTCGTGTCCCACTCTTTGCGACCCCATGAATCACAGCACGCCAGGCTTCCCTGTCCATCACCAACTCCCGGAGTTCACTCAAACTCATGTCCATCGAGTTGGTGATGCCATCCAGCCATCTCATCCTCTGTCGTCCCCTTCTCCTCCTGCCCCCAATCTCTGCCAGCATCAGAGTCTTTTCCAATGAGTCAACTCTTCGCATGAGGTGGCCAGAGTAGTCAAGTTTCAGCTTTAGCATCATTCCTTCCAAAGAACACCAGGGCTGATCTCCTTTAGGATGGACTGGTTGGATCTCCTTGCAGTCCAAGAGACTCTCAAGAGTCTTCTCCAACACCACAGTTCAAAAGCATCAATTCTTCGGTGCTCAGCCTTCTTCACAGTCCAACTCTCACATCCATACATGACCACAGGAAAAACCATAGCCTGTCTACATTGCTGTTTTTCCCCTTTTCTGACTTGATATGGAAACAGTTGAGGCAACAAATCAGAACTGCTAGGAAGAGGGCTGTAAAGCAGTGCTATGGAGCATTGGGGTCCCTCCCTCTGTCTCTCTCATAGAAGTGCAGACTCCAGGGCTCAATTCCTAACTAAGGAGATCATCTAAATGTCAGCGGCATCTCCCCATGGAAGACGGTACATCCCCCGTGGGCAGAAGGAACCCTGGAACAGGACACTTAGTGAACTGTCAGAAGAGCAGCATGCAGCCCTACCCAAAAGAACACGCAGCTCTGAGCCCTGACCCTCCCAGATTCCCACGTTCCCTACAGCAGACATCAGAAATCATCTCAAACTACAGCTCAGACACCAAGGCAGAGACTTTGAGTAAGCTCCAAAAAGAGTCATAAAGCATTTGCCCACAGTATCAGAGCAATTAGAAGGATCAGACAACGCTACCCAAGTTCAGCATAAGCAAGTTAAAAAATATCATGGTACTTGTATGTATACAGATACCACAGGTGAAAAATATGGGACAAAGCATACAGAAGATGAAGAATCCTGTCTCGATAAAAACAGAACCAAAGAAACAGGAAACTTCCACCTAGTGTTTAATACTGCAGTAGAAATTAATCAGAATATATGTTCAATAACACAAGAAAGTTGGATGACAAAGAAGTTAGATCAAAGAAAACAAACTGAAGACCAAAATAACAGCACTTCAGATTGCTGAACAAATTGGAGACAGAAATAATACATGTGAAAACTGGATTCCTACATAGGGGAAAGGCTCAAGACCAAACAACTTTAGAACTTATTAAATATCATCCATCTCAACAACATAAAAGCAATACTCTTACTAAAATAAGCCAGAGGCAGAAGGTAAGATGAAGAATATGAATGCTAGAAAGAAAAAAAAAAGAATATGAGTGCTGATTTCTTCGTAGTTTAATGGTATGGACTCAAAAGTCTAAAATTCAAAATAGTTAACAGAGAGTGAGTCACTCTGTGTAGCAGAAATTAATGCAACATTGTAAATCAACCATATACTTCAGTAAAATTTTATAAAATAAGAAAGTAATGACTCCCACCTCTTAAAACTTTTCATTACCTTAGTGAGATCTTTTAGAAAATTATCTGTTTCAATGGAGAAATATTTATCCAGAGCTCAACATTTCCTTCCAATGTGCCCTATTGGAAAATTAAGCCAAAGAAATTAATACTCTGTTAACATCAGGATGATCCTATTATTCTAAAATTATTCCTGCCAATCTATGATCTATGTCTCCTTCCAGCTGTATATACCCATAGAAAGATTCTTTAGTGATTTTTCTCCTACTGTTCGAGATGGTTATTTTGAGGTTCTGAGATTATGAATTATTTTAAAAATTCCTCTCTGAACACCAGTGTTGCTTGAGTTACTTGCAGTGAATATTTTCAAAAACAACTGTTATTTTTAGAGATGGTTTAGATGGGACAGCCAAGTTTGCAGATCACTGAATCTACTCAGTGGTGATTTTTAAATCTCACCCAGATATCTCTAGACAGCACTCCTGAAAAGAAGGCAGCCTCCCAGTTGTTGCCAAAATCTCCAAGCTTAATGATGCACTCACTACCTCCCAACTGTCCCATCCCACTGTAGGCCAGTTTAATTTTACAGTACAGCTAATTTTTCTTCCTATTGCTACCCTTGCTACCATATGTCCTAGCAATAATGCCCACTCTTTACTGAATTGCCCTAACCATGTACTACTCGTATTCTTCTACATCCTCCTTTAAATCTTCAGAGTATGAGGTTATGAGGCTTCATTACAGTTCTCCCATTTTCCTGTTGAAGAGACTGAGGCCCACAGAAGTAAATTTTCCTGAGACTCCCCAGCTAGTAGGTGCTAGATCTGGGCTTCAAGCCATGCTTTTAATCAAAATGCTTTGCTAGAAAGTGATGCTTTGTATTGATCCAATATCTACCTTACTCTGCACTGTGGGAACACCCCAAAAAAGTATAATCCCTTTCCAAATAGCACTGCTTTCCAATAGGAAAACAAAAATCAGATGACCCTCATCTGCCCAGCCTTCCTCCCACAAGCCATCCCACTCCAGGTGCAAAAGATACTGAGTGAAGTAAGTCAGAGAAGGAGAAATATCCTATGACATCCCTTATATGCGGAATCTAAAAAGAAATTATACAAATGAACTCACTTACAAAACAGGAAGAGATTCACAGACTTAGAGAATGAACTTATGGTTGCCAGGGGAATGGCGTGGGTGGGAGGGGGAGGTTGGGGAGCAAGGATAGTTAAGGAGCTTGGGATGGACATGTGTACACTGCTATATTTAAAATGGATAACCATCAGGGACCTACTGTATAGCACATGGAACTCTGCTCACTATTATGTGGCAGCCTGGATGAGAGGGGAGCTTGAGGGAAAATGGATACATGTATATGTATGGCTGAGTTCCTTTGATATTCACCTGAAAACATCACAGCAGTGTTAATCAGCTATACCCCGATACAAAATAAAGTTTAAAAAGAAAAAAAAAATTTTAATATGGAGAAAAAAGATGGCATTTTCTCCTGGTCTGTGATAAACCTCTTGAATGATGAATTTGAACAGAATCAGGAAGTTTCCAAGACGCTCTTATCTATATGCTATCATTTCAGTTCCACTTTGAACAGTTCCTAATAGTTGGGTTCCCTGGGAAGATCTCCCAAGAGACTTTCATGCCACAGATGACTCCTAACGTCCTGGGTTAATGGACGCCTGTAGTGATGTGGATCAAGTAATTTATATACGGCACAGATGTGTCTTATATGCATTTTTCCATTTATCTTCCTAATTATAGTTTTTCACAGATTCAATTCGCATTGAAATGAGTTTCTACTCCCCTAACACGTGTTGGCTGGCAGTGGGGGAGAGTAGGATGAGAACGTTAAGTCGATTTTCCACCAAGCCTGACTCCTCCCAACACCGTCACCCGTCACCGCCACCGGGAGCTCGCAGGGCTAGGAGGATGCTGGGGGCTTGACAGGGGCCTCCCTGGTTTATAATCACTGAGTCTGACTTTCACACACAGATGGGACAGGCCTTCCAGCGGGGCAGTGCACACTATCTGGCACCTCTGTGCCACAAGCCACAGGCAGCTGGGCACAGGGGCACCCCAGGCCTTGCCGGGAACACTTTCTCCCAGGACTGCGCACTTCCCAGCAGGGTTCTGTTCCAGGGAAAGATTCCACGGCCCTGGTGTTGCGCACAGGCCGGCAGGCCTCCACCAAAATGCACACCTGTGTTGGCAGCGGGGCCATGGAACAGGGCCTGGAAAACATCGGCCCATGCCTCAGTGAAGGAACAGAGGCCCAGTATAGCTCAGCCCAGACCGAGCTGGGCTGCTGACCCCGCTACCCTGTCCTGAAGTACTCTCCAGCCGTGTCCTTGATATCACCTCCATGTCCTGAAACCCCAGGGCCCACACAGAGCCCTTCACTTTCTCCTGGTGGCTTTCCTCCAGGGGAAATCAGAACTCACTTCTCCTGGCCCCTCTGTCCCTTGCAAGGGAGCGGGGGACACACAGTGCCACAGCCCAGAAGGAAACTCCGCAGGGAATCAGTCAAAAGACAGACACTAAAATTACATTTTCTCACTCCCTTCTCATTTGGAGGGAAGTCTGTGTGAGGCTGGCTGTGATCACGCACTCTCTATGGAAGTGAGAGAACCATCTCGACGGCCTCCTCCTCCTCCCGCTGTTTCTCCTCGTTCTGTCCCCTCTCTAGGCCTGCGAGGCCTCCCTCCTCCACTGAACCCTCAGCTCACTGCCTCCCACTGACTTCCTGTGTGCCGGGGGGTCCTGGCTTCCAGAGACCTGTGGAAAGCCGTGGTCCACCAGCCAGGAAAGGGGGAGCGTGGCCCCTGCCCTACACAAGACACTAAGGATACAGGAAGCAGGGGAAGTAGACGGTGCTTGGACAGAAGATACCTCACACAGGAGAAGAACAAGGGAACATTCTAGCCTCTAAGAGTCTATAAATACTTTGGTACAAGGTCCAAAGCTAGTAGCCTCTTCAAAACCCCAAAATATATGCAGTCCCAGGCCACTCCTATCATCTTCTTCTGGGAAAGTTCGCACAAGAAGGTTATATCTCAAGATTCTCAGACACATGTTCCTTCTCCAAGTGCCGCCTGGCTCCCAAACTGCCTGAATGTATCCATGAGAAAGAGAAAGGGACAGGCTGACTCTGAGAAATGCTCGTCCACCATGCAGTTGCTGGCCCCTTCAGGCCTCCTTCACATTTCAAAATATTACTGCTAAGTGGTTACTTGTTATGGAAGCACACAGACAACCTCAAGGATGTTGAAACAGATCTGGATAGTTGAACCAAACCTGACTCTTACAACTAAATTATTGTGTTCCTTTATAGGGCATCTCCCTGGTAATGAATCTGCCTGAAATGCAGGCGATCCAGGTTCAATCCCCCAGTCAGAAAGATCCACTAGAGAAGGGAACAAAAACCCACTCCAGTATTCTTGCCTGGAGAATTCCACGGACAGAGGAGCCTAGAGGACTACAGTCCACGGGGTTGCAAAGAGTCGGACACGACTGAACGAGTAACATTTTCACTTTTCATAGGGCACCCACTGTATGTACCTACCAACCTCCATTCAGTCCTCCAGCGACCATGAGGATGGCATCTCCATCCTCTGGTGCAGGTGAGCCCAGAGAGGTTAAGGGTCTTGCCCAAGGCCATTACTTGTAGTGTCCAGTGGTCAGTTCATCAATTTAGTCCTAGAAACCACACCATACGTTTCCCCTAATGAGTGCCCGTAACTCCACAAAGAAATCCAGCCCAGCCTGGATAATCCATCAGCGCCAAGGAAGAAAACTCCTCTGTCAAAATGAAAGATGCTAATAGCAAGGGTGTTTAGCTGCAAGCATTCAAACTTCCATTAAAAAACTCCCTGTACAAAGATGAAGCTGAAAAAAAATCGTACTGAATCTGCCTCTTAGAAGCCAGTACCTCCTGGAATCAGGACATTTACTAAAGAGCCCTCCTGCTTCCCCACCGACCTGCCATCCCCACCCTGACTTATTAAGGAATCATGAGGGCTCAGAAAAAGGAACAAAACTGGTCAATTATCTTTTACTCTACCCACTAAACCTGAAATAGTATGCCCAAGCACTGACAGTGCTTAACTTTCATTTATCTTGGCTTTAAGAAGACAGGGAAGGGGTATGGAGCCAAAAACCCAAGTGTCTGAGCATTCATAGTAATTTAGCCTCACCCAAGACTGGGCTCCCCAATCCAGGCCCACTACTGCATGGCTTTTCCAGATCACTAGAATTTGGGGTGACAGCCAGCCTTTCCGCACACAGTAAGCCTTCTGCATGGAAAGGCACATGTTTCCAGAACCACCCAGGCCCTCTCCTGAGCAAGTATTCTCACAGAGGGGTTTCAAAGCAGAGACTGGTAAGTCAACATGGAATTGCCATCCCCTTGGATGAACTGACTCAGGCAGTACCCAGAACTTGCAAGACCAAAGGAAATGGGTTGACTCCAAAGACGAGTCAGCAAACTAACAGCCTATGGGCCAAATATGGCCCAGTGTTTGTTCTGGTAAATAAAGTTTTATTAGAACACAGTCATGGTCCTCTGTTGTATATCATCTGTGGCTGATTTCATGCTACAAAGGCACGTTTGAGTAGTTGCAACAGCATAGCCAACCAAGTCTAATTTCCTATTTTACCCTTTATATACAAAAAAAAATTTTTTTTGCAACCCTCAGTTTAGAAAAACTTTCAAAAGTGGTTGGGGCTATTTCTTGAGACCTTTCAAGAGCAAATGATATCTCTAGAATATAACTGATACAGTCCTGCATGGAGGAAGAAAGATGGAAAAAATATCTCTGGAGGGTCCTTCCAGCACCATCAGCTCAGCTCAGTTCAGTTCATTCGCTCAGTCGTGTCCGACTCTTTGCGACCCCATGAATCGCAGCACGCCTGGCTTCCCTGTCCATCATCAACTCCCGGAGTTCACTCAGACTCACGTCCATCGAGTCGGTGATGCCATCCAGCCATCTCATCCTCTGTCGTCCCCTTCTCCTCCTGCCCCCAATCTCTCCCAGCATCAGAGTCTTTTCCAATGAGTCAACTCTTCGCATGAGGTGGCCAGAGTAGTCGAGTTTCAGCTTTAGCATCAGTCCTTCCAATGAGGACACCAATAAAGGGACCAGGTGCCTGATTTTCAGTGCCTCAGGTGATAGAATTCCTATTTACAGAAGAACAATGTGTGAAGAATAGGAAACCCTCCTACACTGTTGGTGGGAATGGAAATTGTCACAACAATTGTGAAAAAACAGTAGGGAGGTTCCTTAAAAAACTAAAAACAGAGCTGCCATATGAACCTGCAGCTGATTTTTAGGTTTTTAAGGAACTTCCATACTCTTTTGGGCTTCCCTGGTGGCTCAGATGGTAGAGAATCTGCCTGTAATACAGGAGACTCGGGTTCGATCTCTGGGTCAGGAAGATCCCTTGGAGAAAGAAAGGACTCCAGTATTCTTGCCTCTGAAAATTCCTTGGACAGAAGAGCCTGGCAGGCTACAGTCCATGGGGTTGCAAAGAATCAGACACGACTGAGCAACTAACACTTTCACTTCACATGACCCTGTAATCCCACTCTTGGGCATATAGCTGGAGAAAAACATGGTTTGGAAGGATACACTCACCCCAGTGTTCACTGCAGAACTATTTACAACAGCCCAGACACAGAAACAATCTAAACATCCATCAACAGAGGAATGGATTAAAGATGTGGTCCATATATAAGATGGAATATGACTCAGCTATTAAAAAAAAGGATGAAATAATGCCATTTGCAGAAACATGGATGGATTTACAGACTATTATACTAATGGCACTCCAGTGTTCTTGCCTGGAGAATCCCAGGGACGGGGGAGCCTGGTGCGCTGCCGTCTATGGGGTCGCGCAGAGTTGGACACGACTGAAGCGACTTAGCAGCAGCAGCAGCAGCATACTAAGTGAAGTAAGTCGGTCAGAGAAAGACAAATATCATATGATATCACTGATATGTGGAATTTTAAAAATACAAATAAACTTATTCACAAAACAGAAACACACTCACAGAGACTTCAAAAACAAACTTATTAGTTACCAAAGAGGGCAGATGGGGGGAAGGGTAAATTAGGAGTTTGGGATTAATATATACCTGCTACTATATATAAAATAGATAATCAACAAGGACCTACTGTACAGCATAGGGAACTATATGCAATATTTTATGATAACCTATATAGGAAAAGAATCTGAAAAGGAATGGATGCATGTATATGTATAACTGAATCTGAAACTATCAGAATGCTGTGTACCTGAAACTAACACAACACTGTAAATCAACTCTGTGTGTGCCGGTCGCCCAGGCGTGTCTGACTGTTTGTGACCCCGTGGACTGTAGCCCACCAGACTACTCTGTCCATGGAGTTCTCCAGGCAAGGACACTGGAGTGGGTAGTCATTCCCTTCTCCAGGAGATCTTTTTGAACCAGGGATCAAACTGAGGTCTCCTGCATTGCAGGCAGATTCTTTACTGTCTGAGCCACTATAGTCCAGGAGAAAATAAAAATTAAATTAAAAATTTTAAGTTAAAACAACCACCACCGGTACACACCTTTGGGAGGTCAAACCAACACATCTGGAATGACCATACATAAGGAATTATGCCAAGATGAGAGAACCACGTACTCAAGCTTTGGTCATCGTGATTTAGAGGAAAATGGTGTCCCCTTAAAACTGTTATCTTGGTGGTAGCAGCAAGAAGTGAGAAATTCCCCAAGAAAAAGGTAAAACTGGAGAGCAAGTCACTGACATTCAGAGACCGCTGGCCCACTTGATGTATTTTTCTCCACTGCCAATGTAGGAGGGTGAAAGTGCTAGTTTATCCAGGGAGATAACAGCTTCACTTTCGGGAGAGGAGGATGGTAACGGGGGAGAGAGGATGAAGAGGAACGACTTGGGATTCAGGGGCCATGCAGGGGCCCTGACCCTAGCCATCCAACAGACTGTCCTGAGCCAGGCAGTGGTGCTCATGGCTGGTCTGCTCACCACCAGGGCCAGGGTAGAGTGAAGAACAAAGGAAATGAAGGCAGAGACAGAAGTGCCTCTGGCAGAAGTCCGGGTGCATCTGGTGGGGAGAACAGGGGTCGGAAAAGACAGAGGACCGGCCCAGCTCCCCGGCGAGACTGGACCACCTCTCCCCAGCGGCTCCCATGTGGCTCTGGCTGGAGCCGGGTCGCGCAGTGCCTACGGTGCAGACTCGAGCATATGCGCCATGTGCCACAGCATCCGGAGCTATCTTCATTCTGCTGCTGGGAGCGCTGGAAAGCCCCTGGGGCCTTGGACCCCTCTGGGACCTCACACTGTTCTCTCCTGCCTGGCTGTCTCTTGTACCTCTCGGAGGAACATACCGCTGTGCCATCAACACACCGCTCAGCGTACCTGTCTTGGCGCTGTGACCTCGTGGAGACCCACAGAACAGAAGAGCTACAAAAGGCTTTGGAAAATACTCCCAAACAAGCACCTTATGCCACTCCTTAGGGACCCATGCCTATGGAGAAATGAGGCTGCAGAGTGGCAAGGGCTGAGTAGGCTCCTTGTGAGTACATTTTCCCAAATGGGGCACTTTTAAGGTAAGACATTGACGGAACTGTTAAGTCTGGAAAGTAAAGATCCTAAAACAACGTGAGAATAGAACCCTGAGACAAGCAGAGAACACAGTAGTCCATGGTGGGGGGGTGTACCATTTTTACATGCTGCCCCCTCCAATCCAAGCATGTCCCAACCTCTGCTCCCCAAGCTCTGCCTCCCAGAGGTAAGGCTCCAAGATTTTGGTGTTGGCGATCAACATAGTCACTCAGGGGTCAAACTCATAGAATATAAAATTGATTCAAAGATGAAGGGAGGGAGACCAAGATGGTGGAATAGAAGGACATGGAACTCACATCACCTATAAATACATCAAAAGTACATCTACATATGGAAAAATTTTCACAGAACACCTGCTGAAAGCTGACAAAGGATCTCTTATACAAGCAAAGCTGCAAGAAAAACACACACATAACTGGGTAGAACAAAAGAGGGGAAAATGTAGGGAGGACACAATTTTTATAATGAATAAAGCACACATCTTGGAAGGACAGAACGCCTTGCACAAGTTTATGAAGTATTTTGCACAATGTGGGTGACTCTGGATTTTTCTGCTATATTTTGAGGGAAGAGATGGGGGGAGGGCTCATTTACCTTTATCCTTCTCTCCCCTTAAAGGACTTCAGTAGAAAATTCTTAGAAACACCAAATTTCGTTTTTTTCCAGCTTCTTTGAGAAATAATATTGACCTACAATACTGTATAAGTTGAACTGTCTTGTTGTACACCCAGTCTCTAATGGTCCTATTTTACAGATGAGAAAACTGAGACCAAGAGAAGGCAAAGAGTAGAAGCAGACTGGATCCCGAGCCGCTCAATCCCATGATCAATGCTCTTTCCAAGAAAGTATCACCCAAATTTAGGAGCCCCACTCCACCAGGGCCAGGAACTGCTTCCAATTTAACTCATCCTGCCCAGTGACTGGAACAGCACACTATAAGACACAGCCTCAGTTGAATAATTCTGATGGGCACAGTGATGCTCAGAGATTCCAGCCAGGGCTCAGCAGATGCCACAGCCTTGATTCTTCAAGGAAGACCCCTTTCCCTGAGGATGGCATGTGTGGAGCACTGAGGGAGGACCAAGACCCTCCAGCCTGGCCAGCTCAGCTACTCCAGTCTCACTATGATGGCAATGTGTATTTGGATATAATCCTCTCCTTTGGGGGATGGTCCTGGTGAGTCCCACAAAGGGGACACCATGGTTTTCAGTTTGCAGATGCCTTGACAGCCCAGTTCCACTGAAAAGCCAGGAGTGGTGAGGAGGTCAAATGCCAGCAACAGAGGCCTCCCTGAGGCATCACATGGGTAACACCACAGAAACAAGGATTACAAGGAATTCCCCTGATGGGGAGGGGAGGGCCCTCAGTCCAAGGAAGCGAGCTGGGGGTCTGGGGGGAGATGTGGCTGATGAGCTGAAGGTGCAGGATGAGCAGGACCCTTCCTCACATGCCAGGTGACTGCAAGAGAGAGGCACAAGGCCCTTGGTGCTTCTTGGGACCTGACCTGAGCCCAGATAAAACTCGACGGATCAAGGGTCATTTCTGACTCTTATAAGAAATGAGTATCCAGGACTGAAAACACCACATATCAGGAGAATTTAAAAAAAAAAAAAACAGATATGTAGACCTTGGAGAAATAACCTGAAAATCAGAATCAAGGAAGGGTCAACCTCTCTTTTAACAGAAAAAAAAAAATCATTTACTAAAATGACACTGCAGTGACACCTGCTTTCTCAAGCTTCTCTTTCTTAACTGAATGCAAAAAAACAATGGTAAAACTAAGTTCTGCTGGTTCAGCCAACTTAACGACAAAAAAAAAAAAATCCAAGAGCCTCTCATAGCTGTAAGCAGAGTCCTATGCCGAGTGTCTTGAATTGTTCCAAGATCCCAACCCCCAGGCTGGAGTTAAGAATGATGTATGAAGCAATATAAAAACATCATTTTCCATTTGGCACCAAGAACTTGGTATAAAGCTTCGGAGGTTAAACTAAACAGATGAAAAGGGAACAGTACAGAGATCCAAACTCAGCTCCCCCGTGCCTTTTGCACATACATACAAGCCAGAGTGGGACATCCAGAGATGCAGATGGCACCACAGGAGTCAGGAATCTGGGCTGTGTTTGGGGGCTCCAGCTCTGTGCTGGAATCAGCGAGGTCAATCCCAACGAGCTATCACATTCTTGAGTTACTACCCAAGAATTCACTTAGGCAAACACTGATATTCTATAAAGAATCAGTAGCAAAACACAGGGCTTCAAAAGCATTTGGAGCTCCTCTCAAAGAGAGTCGGACGAGAATCCAGAGTGAATTTGTGCTGTGCCCAGGAAAAGAGTGTGTGTTTCGATTCGGGGTTCCAAGACACTTTCTACCACCTACCATCTGGGGAACTTGGGACCAGTCATCCAACCTCACTGAGCCTGTTTCGTCTTCTGTAAAAACAGAATGAGAGCCTTCAAAGTGACTAGGAAGAACTAAAAATCATAATTCAGGGGCCAGGCCTCTGTCACCTCAAAAGTGCTCCTACAGAAGTGGTTGTGTTGTTGATGAGGAGGAAGGTGGTGATAGCGTGAGGCAGAGCCTCCACTCCTCACTCGTCTTAAAGCCATGATTACGCTGCATCAAGTGGGACCAGGGACCCTGGAGATATGGATCAGATCCATCCAGAACTGAAGCTCGAGATGATCATGGACATACTCAGCCAAGAGCCCCATACCTAACACCAGGGAGCCATCTTCCATCAACACCCAATGGTCATGCTGCTGGGATACACATCAGTGAGCCAAAAACACCCTAAGAAAACACAATGGCCGGAGCATTTCCCCAGCTCCAGCTTTCGGCTCGTGGGCCACAGGCACAGTCATACCCCAGTGCCTCCAACCCATCTCCTATGCGCCCTGCCAGGACCGAAACCGAAAGTCACAGAGGCAATCAAGCATATGTTCTCTCTGATGGTCCTCTAGCTCCAACAGCTGGTTGGTTGCAGACTAAAATAAATAACTCACTCAGAAAATTCTGGCAATTAAGTCTGGCAAAAGAGCTGGAGATGGATGTGACATACACTAAGTGAAGAGCAGCACAAGAGGCAGGTTTCTGGGAGGTTACGGAGAGCGATGCAAAAAAATTAACTCCAGAGCTGTTTGCAGGGAATCAGGGGCTCTGGGCTCATTATTTCAATCTTGGCAGCTGTCAATCACAGCCAAAATGCAGCTTAATCTTGCCCTAAAGCTTTCAGAAGCACTAGGAATCAAGGCCCACAATTAGCTCTTTGATGTTGAGTTCATGAGTTTTGGGCATTCACCAAGTGGGAGGGCGCAAGCTTCTCCTGTATGACGTGTGTTCGGGGCATGAAGGATGTGCAGATAAATATAAATACCCAGAGAGCCAGAGGTAAGAGAAACAGGTCCATAATATTAACCCAACTGAGTTTACAGGAAACAAGTATGCAGTTTGATACTGTTTATATGGTGAATGCAAGACTCTTGAGCAGTAACAAAGAATGTAATTCTCATCCCCTTTAGGGTTTCTAAGATGAATTGAAAATGTAGGAGAAAAAAACACTAATAACGTGCTATCAGAAGGGTTGGGAAATCTGGCATAACCCCTCCCCGAAATTAAAAAAAAAAAAATTCATTGTCTGGCAAGGTTCAGAAATTCATCCTGGGGCTTCCCTGGTGGTCCAATGATTAAGAATCTGCCTGCCAATGCAGGAGACACAGGTTCGATCCCTGCTCCAGGAAGATCCCACATGCCTTGGGGCACCCTAGAGGCCATGCTTCGCAACAAGAGAAGCCACCACAATGAGAAGCCTGAGCACTGCAACTCGAGAGTAGCCCCTGCTCACCTCAGCCAGAGAAAGCACACACACAGCAGCAAAGACCCAGTGCAGTCAAAAATAAATAATAAATAGAAAGAAAGCCTGCCTGTGAAGTGATTTTTTTTTTTTTCTCGTTACATCATTTTCTGAACAAGTAAGCAAACAACCCAGACTGGAATTAGAGAAAGACGGCACCAGTCAAATGAGGCATTTGGATGTTTGGATGATAAGAAATGCTAAACAATCAAAATAGTAATTAAATAATAATCATTTCTTTCCCCTTGTGCTGAATAATCTCCAAAGCCTTCTCAAGTTCTCAGTCTCGCTGGGTCTTCGCAACAAAGCTGTGAAGCGGGCATTCTTAGTCCTCCTGGTTGGGATAAGGAAAAGGCTTCTCGTTTCTCTAGGTAGTCGGGAACTCCTGGAATCTTTGTAATTCTAGTCTTTACAAAACACAAGAACACAAAGGAAGGACAGGCAGCAGGAGTCAGGTGATGCCTGGGTGGCACCTCCCTCAGCTTGCGGCCTTGGAGTCAGGGGTATACTGAAGACCACTCTCCTCCCAGCGGTGAGCAGACAGCTATTTCATCAGATCTACTGGATCACAGTGATGTCAGGGGAGGGAACCCATCAAAGCCGTGGGACACAGCAACTGAGACCTCAGACCCACGATTCGCCAGCTTCCCGGAAAGTCCCACAGTGTCCCAGAAAGTGTCTCAGATGACAGGTGTCCTGACGGAGAGAAGCCAGGCTTCTGGCCAGTTCTAAGAAGACAGGTTGCTACAATACTGCTGCTAAGTCACTTCAGTCGTGTCCAACTCTGTGCGACCCCATAGACAGCAACCCACCAGGCTCCCCCGTCCCTGGGATTCTCCAGGCAAGAACACTGGAGTGGGTTGCCATTTCCTTCTCCAATGCATGAAAGTGAAAAGTGAAAGGGAAGTCAGTCGTGTCCGACTCTTCGTGACCCCATGGACCGCAGCCTACCAGGCTCCTCCGCCCATGGGATTTTCCAGGCAAGAGTACTGGAGTGGGGTGCCATTGCCTTCTCCGTGCTACAATACAGCTGGTGTTAACTGGGGACTTTTTTGTCCTTAGGCATGCCCTTCCCTGTCGAGAAAACTGCCACATCTCAACAGCAACACTGGGACTCCAAATATCACTGCCCATTCATATGGAAGACAGCAGAGGCCCAACATATACCTAAGAAACAGAGGCTAGGAAGTCAGGGTCAAGCCAGGCATCCTGACAGAAGTTCTGGCACAGTCCCTGTTGGCTGAACCTCGGGGCCTCCCCAAGCAATACACTTTCTAATGAGTCTTTCTTTCTTTAGCGTATTTGGGACCTTAGATGGAGATCTGTGGATGCAAGTTTATCATACGACAGCAGTGCCCGTTCAGGCTCCAGTGCCACACCAAAAAGGCGGTGACTGACTTGAGAAGGCCTGATGGGCTCTTTTTGCCTGGGACTTCCAGCCCCAAATATCTAATAATCCTCCATGCCCTTGGTCAGCCCAGCCCCTGTCAACACTCGGGAGGCGTTCAGATCACCCTCAGCTGATCGATCCTAAGAGGTGAAGTCTCATGGTGGTCTCTTTAAGACAACTGAAGGCAGCAGGCCACATGCCCAGGGTTGAAATTCAGATGTCTGCACTGGTGCAGCGCTACCAGTGTTAAAATATCGAAACATTTTTTACCTGTTAGTAAGTAGCTTCTGCCCCAAACTCTTGCATGCCCACCACCATGACTCTGATCCCTCTCCTGTGACCCCAGACCCCCCCTCCGTGATTCAGCACTCCTAAGTCACCACCTGGTGGGGTGGGGGATGCCTCTCCAGGACCAAACTAGTGCCTGGGGTGTGCAGCTGAGAACGGATGGGAATCCCACCCCCACCTCACCTCCCACCCCAATATGTGCCCCACCCATGGTGCTGCAGCTGGTCTCACTGGTGGAAAGGCTGGAGGCGACAACTTTGCTGAGAACCAGTTGGGACCACACTACCTACTGTTCTCCCCAGCTCTCCTCTTCAGCTAGAAATCCTAACTTCATTCCCATTGGGACTGAGCATTCTGGAGAAGGACCTATAACTCTGCCCAGATCGTCACCATACTTTGGAGTCTACATGTTAGTCGCCCAGTCATGTCCGACTCTTTGCAACCCCGTGGACAGCAGCTCACCAGACTCCTCTGTCCATATTATTCTCCAGGCAAGAACACTGGAGTGGGTTGCCATGCCCTCCTCCAGAGGATCTTCCCAACCCAGGGATCAAACCCAGGTCTCCTGCATTGCAGGAGGATTCTTCACCATCTGAGCTACCAGGGAAGCCCCTGTTTTCGAGGAAAACGTCAAAACAGAAGCAGCAGCTCCTGGCTCCACCTCTGCAATTAAATATCTGGTTGGTATCACCCACTAAACATTTCACACAGTCTCTGGTCCAACAACCAGAAGCCGCTGCTCCCCCCACCACCGCTGTCCCAACAGAACCGCGAGGGCCCTCAACTCTCAATCAGCCTGGTGTTTTCAAACTGCAGACTACAACCCATGTGATCTACAGAATCAAGAGTTCATGACTGGCATTTTTCAGCTGAAGCAGAAAACCACCTAGCAGCATAGAAAACAGAAAACATTGCATACAGAGAGTGCTACTGCATGAAACTCCAAACTACATACCTGGACGGGTGTGTCGGGTTGAAAAAGAAAATGAATCTCTCATGTGGGTCCCATGGGAAAATATAGAACTTGCAAGCCCCTGATCTAGCTAAGTCCACCCTAACAACGATGAAGAAGCTGAGACTGGAAATGCAGCATGACCTGTACCAGGAGTGTGTAAGTGGCTTCTGGTCCATGCAGGCTGCAGCCTTCACTTCTCTTCTAAGCAGGTCTGACTCTGGACACAGGTGTCGGGTTTCCTGGATGCTAAGTAGCTGGCTCTTCAGCCATCAAGAGTAGCACTCAAGTGGTCTCTAGTGTGTGACTTCCACCAGCAGACTAAACCTTAGCACCGGACCTCCTGACTCTGACCAGGATGCTCTGAGAGGAACACACTTCTTGGTCCACCAGGCCCGCAGCCAGGCTGGGGCCGGCAACAGTTTGAGCCCAGCCTCCACCTTGAGCCTCCTATGAACTTCCAAAGTGCCTAATGACACCAGCAAGCTGGGGGACCACTGGGCCCAGGGCCTTCCTCAAGTGGAGACTCCAGCAAAGCAACCAGAGCTCTTTATCCAACCTCCCTGTCCCCACAGGTGCACCCCGCATCCACTGGGAAAATGAAGAGCGTGAGACCTTTGGAAGAGCCTAAGGCAAGTGGAAGGCTCCTTCTGTTAACATCATCTCACTCAATACAGAATAAAGCCCTATGACAAAGGTGTGTGTATATAGCGCTTCCGAGGTGGTGCAGTGGTAGAGAATCTGCCTGCCAATGCAGGAGACAGAGAGATGTGGATTCAGGCCCTGGGTTGGGAAGATGCCCTGGAGTAGGAAATGGCAACCCACTCCAGTATTCTTGCCTGGAAAATTCCATGGGGCCGCAAAGAGTTGGAAATGACTGAATGACTGAGCGTACACATAGAGACCACACACACACACACACACAGCTATCCCTTCTACAATGTTTATCCTATTTTAAGCATTTCATATCAGTTCAGTTCAGTGTGTCCAACTCTTTGCGATCCCATGGACTGCAGCATACCAGGCCTCCCTGTCCATCACCACCAGCTCCTGGAGCTTGCTCAAACACATATCCATCAAGTCAGTGATGCCATCTAACCATCTCATCCTCTGTCATCCCCTTCTTTTCCTCCCTTCAATTCTTCCCAGCATCAGAGTCTTTTCCAATGAGTCAGTTCTTCACATCAGGTGGCCAAAGTATTGGAGTTTCAGCTTCAGTATCAGTCCTTCCAATGAGTATTCAGGACTGATTTCCTTTAGGATGGACGGGTTGGATCTCCTTGCAGTCCAAGGGACTCTCAAGAGTCTTCTCCAACACCACAGTTCAAAAGTATCAGTTCTTTGGCACTCAGCTTTCTTTATGATTCAGCTCTCACATCCATACATGACTACTGGAAAAACCATCGTTTTGACTAGATGGACCGTTGTCAGCAAAGTAATGTCTCTGCTTTTTAATATGCTGTCTAGATTGGTCATAGGTTTTCTTCCAAGGAGCAAGCATCTTTTATGTTTATCCTATTTTAAGCATTTCGTATATTAATATATTATTCAATCTCACCCTCAGCTCAATAAAGTAAATGCTATTATAATACCCAGGCCTTCCCCGGTGGTTCAGTGGTAAAGAATCTACCTGCCAGTGCAGGAAATGAGGGTTCCATCCCCGGGTCAGGAAGATCCCCTGGAGAAGAAAATGTCAAACCACTCCAGTATTCTTGCCTGGAAAATTGCATGGACAGAGGAGCCCAAGGGGCTACAATCTATGGGGTCACAAAGAGTCAAGACATGACTGTGCGACTAAACAACAGTTATAATCCCCATGTTGCAGGCAATGGATCGAGGTAAGAAAGGCTTTGTGACTTGCTCCCTCCATCAGGTGGTCAGGGGCCTGGACTGAAGACCCCCTGCAGTGCCAAGCCAGATGATAGCATCTGGGGAGGTCCAGATACTATCAGGGAAGGAGCCAGAGGGAGGAAGGCATTCACAGAGCTTAGGGAAATGGCTATTTTAACCAGCAGGGGCATTTTTTTAAATGCTACCACACTTCCCTGGGGGTCCAGTGGTTAAGACTCTGTACTTCCAGTGTAGGGGGCCCAGGTTCAATTCCTAGTCAGACAACTAAGATCCCACATGCTGTACAGTGCAGACAAAAATAATAATAAATGTTATCATTTTTGACCATTACAAACAGCCCAGGTAAGAAAGAGCTAATGCTCTTACTTGAATCTTTAAATTTGGGCTTGTTAATTACAGGGCTGGAGATCTGGAAAAGACACTAGGGCACATGTGATTCAGCACACTCATTTTACTGATGAGGAAACCAAAGCTGCTACGTGAATCATCACACTCAAGGTCACACAGCCAGTAAGTGACAGAAATGAAATGAAAACCCAGGGGGCCCGGATTGGGGTTTTGAGGGTGTGTCCATTGTCCCTGCAAAATTAATACGTGTTGATGTGGATGTCTAGAGCCTGGTCCACAGCTGATAATGCCACATCCTAACAATCCTGGGATCCTAAAAGAGGTCAGCTGCCCAAATTTCCACCAGAGACCTGGCCAGCCTCCCGAGTATTCAGATTTCTAAGTAAGCACCTGAATTTTGTGTGACTGATTTCAGCACCCATTGAAGGCGGCTTCTAAATTTAGAATTAGCATCGGAGGCAGTCTGTTGCACAAAAGTATACTTCCTCGGGAAGATGTTGTCAGAAACAGTAAAATCGAAATACATAAAACAGTTTCTTCATACCTTAATAATATTGAGCTGCAAAAATAGAGTCTCTTAAATAAAACTCTAACCATAATACCCTTCAAAATTAACTACTGTGTCAAGGACTATATAGAATTTTTTTAATGAAAATTCAGAAGTGTCCCATCCTTATTTTCTCATTTGTCAACACAATTTTCTAGACCTGGCAGCTATTTCTAGACACCTGTCATTACCCCGTCTAGAGATTTAGCAATTAATCTTTTGGGGTACTAATCTGCACTTTATGTGACAAAAATCACCTTTGAAGAAGCTGAAGCTTCTATTAATTTTAATCACCTCCTCTTTTGCCTATTTCAATTAGTTGCTGATATTCAATCACACACATCCCTCCTACACTCTGCATATTCAGTTGGACCTGGAGGAGGGAGAGGGACTTTCGTGGAGGACAGCTTAACCAAGGAAACACGGCAAAGCAAAAACGTAGTGGGACTCACAACTGATGTTTCCATGCAACCTTCCATCAAAACGCCTTATCGTCCATTGCCAGAACACATGGAAAAAAAATTACTCTTATGCCCTGAAATTTTCCATTCTTGATCTCAGCCCAAAGGTGACTTTCTTATTTTTAAACTTGAACAACAACAACAAAAAAGTTCAACTATTTTTGATTCATGCCTGGGCTAAAGAAACACACTTCGTTCTTGTTAAAGCAAGGTAAGAGTTTTTTTTTAACACGTAGGTAGCTCAAACAGCTAAGCTTCAAAAGCCTAAGCATCCCAACCAGCTAGTGTTCAGAGCAACAGCACCTTGACTATAACTGCAAAACCAACAATCGATTGCCAGGGTGAAAGGGAGCTGGGTTTCCATTTTCTATATACCTTGGCTTCAGCTCCACTAAATACTTTAAAGAACCACATGGAATTCTGAAATTTTTCAGCTGAGTGGTGGGGCCTGAAGTTCTTTTTCCCCCCTTCTCTCTGGGTGCTAAGGAAACTCAAGAGCTCGTCCAACTCCAGGGAGAGGTGGCAGGTTTCCTGACTGCCTCTGTCCCCAGGCCTTGCTCACCTGCTCTCTGCTCATCCATCCTATCCAAGTTCAGCCCCCCTCCTCACCAGCCCTCTATTCCTTCTAGTCTAGCTCCATCAGCTATTCTGAGTCTCCATAGAGGACAAGAAGGAGTGCCTGGATGACAAGAATTAGGAGAACAGTGCACCCTTTATCCTAACCAGCCCGGGTTGCCCCATGTACCTCTCTGCTCCTTAATGGATGCTCTGGGTTTTGGGTGCAAGAGTCTCCTCTCCACCCTCTCATCCTCCTCTAACACGCCTGACACACACTGCAAGCCCAGGGGAGAGTCCACGGCGAAGGGAGTGCGTCCATCCATCCTCCTGTGGGGTTGTGCAGCACACATGTGGTAAGACACACGTGGCAGGCCCCAGCCCTGGGTCTGCCACTTATGAACTATGCGCCTCTCTGCAGACTGGGGCTGGTCAAGGCTGTCCTGCCTGTCCCCTACCATTCTTATGAGAATCAGGAGAATCACAAATATGAGCATGCTTTATAATCAGACCCCAATATAAACACATATTCCTATTAATAGGCATATGGTGCAGTAGTGTGGTATGTTCATTTAGGATAAAGTCCAAGAGATACTGGCAATAAAAGAAAGGAAATTTTTCAGGGCAGAAAACAAGGCGCTGAAAGAGAAGAACAGAGGCTAGGATCTGTGCGGCTCCAGGACAGAGTGAATTCTCAGTGATGGCGCAATCAGGGAGGGCTTCCTGGAAGAGGAGGCTTTATACACAGCTTGGAATAGCTTTCACCACACTGACCAAAGGTGCTTTCCTACATGCCCCTACCCTAGACCAAGAGCTCTCCAAGGTCAGGGGACCTGTTTTGTATGTCTCTGTCTCTCCCTAGCCTCTTCCTGCACCATGAGTGCTGAGAGAATGAAAAATGAATGGAACCCTGAATGAACAAGGAACCTGAATACCTGGGGGAGGAGGAGGGAACCCAGTTAAGAACAGATGTGTCTTGAGGGCTTGCTCAGGGCACTCTGTGGCCCAGGCCAGGTAGAGTGGGGTTTGGCAGGGGCTGGTTGTAAGGGGTGGGACAGAGGAGGAAGGTGAGGTTGGAAAGGCAAATCAGGGTCTGAGGGCGAAGGGCTTGACTTTGAGGCAGAGGAGCTCAGGCTTCTGCGCCCAGACGGGAGGGATGGGAGTTCAGGGTGACATCATGAAATCAGCATTCAGGAGATTAATCTGGCAGCTGCGCGCAGGGCGGCCTGGAGAAGGCAGTGAAGTAAACGGAGCAGAGCAGCCAGGAGGCAACTGCAATAACTCAGGCAGGTGCTGAGAGGGGCCAGGATGCCACCGCCTCCCCCGCCCAGTCACGCTTCTGGCAGCACCGGCTCTATGACAGTGGGAGCACCGTCGAAGGCCGCGCTCGGTGACTGTCCTCGCTGGGCTGGACCTCAGATGTCCTCTAGTCCCCTGCCTAACACCGGCTTCCTGCAAGTGGTCACCTTCCCCCTCCTGAATCCCTGCAGCGCTGAGCCAGTCCATTTTTAGATGACAGCTCCCATAGTACGCGCTCCCTGAAAGGAGATAAACCGTGAGGAGGCAGGGAGGCAGAGACAGAGCTTTCTCTGTGGAGCACACTTCTCCCAAAGTGGCGTCTTCTCAACAACTGAAAGTAATAGGTTCACGTGACAGCTAGGACTGCGATAAAAAGGGGGAGAGAAAAAAGCATGCAAGAAAATGCTGGTGAGTTCAACAGATATGAAAACCATGCCGAGAAGTATTGAGTTCGCCAAAGAGTTCGTTCAGGGTTTTGCACCATCGTACAGAAACCTGAACAAACTTTCCGGCCAACCCAGTAAACCCTGCTGGTTAAGACTTGGGGGAGAGGAGCTCCGATGTCATACTACCTTGACTCCATTCAGCCCCTATCACTTACCAGCCTGTGACCTCAGGTCACTGGATTCTTTGTGAGTCAATTACCCCCATCTGTGTGTGTGTGTTCTCAGTTGCTCAGTCGTGTTCAACTCTTTGCAACCCCATGAACTGTAGCCCACCAGGCTCCTCTGCCCATGGGATTTTCTAGGCAAGAATACTGGAGAGGGTTGCCATGTTCTCTTCCAGGGGATCTTCCTGACCCCCATCTCCTGCATTGGTAGGTGGAATCTTTACCACTCTGCCACCTGGGAAGCCTAGCAAGGAACTAGGGTACACCATGAACAACAGATTCAGGGGCCCTGCCTCAGACTCTGGGGAGGAGGCCCTAGAGACTAAGCGTTTAACTTGCTCTCAAAGAGATTCCAAGGCATACTAACACTTGAGAAGGCCATGTGTGAGGCGTCAGTTGATTCTATTCACATTATTTGGCAGAGCAATTAAAGTGATGTTAATGATCATTCCCACCCAACTGAACAGTCGCAAGAATGAGACGAGGTGATAGGGACAGGACTTAGCACTAGGCCTGATGGATAGCTGCCCAGTAACCCATAACAATTAGAGTACCATGCTGGAGGTTGTCTGCTGAAGCATAAACTCTCCCTAACACCCGAGGTTTATGAGCAAGTCCCGTGCACTGCAGCTGCTCTACAGCAGCTGTGGAGGTGTGAGCTCCTCACCCCCACTGGAATCCCAAGATGAAATGTGCCTCCCCACAGCTCCGATTCTCTCATCAGGGGACACACAGACCCAGGCAATGCCTCTTCCCCATTCTAGACCTTCAGATACGGCCAGGCAGATGCTGCCTCTCCTCAAAACAGTCTGTCCTCTAAATCTCTGCGTTTCTCTCTTGCTTCATTTCTCTTACATTCACCCACTGCACAGAGATGATGAGGTAGCAGAGACAGGAAAAGAAGAAGAAAATACTTTTTAAATGGAATAGCAAAAGGGGGTCTTGAAGAGTATTGCCCAAACGGATCTCATGGGTTCTAAAGGTCTGTTTAAATGGAATCCCACTAACAGAAAGCTGCAGTCCTCTGGGGAATGTCCCTGAATACCACCCCCAGGAGCCCTGCCCCAGGGAAGACGGGGGCTTCGTGGCCCCCTGGTGTCCAGGGCAGCCACCTGAAAAACGCTGCAGTAGAGACAATTCTCGCCATGCACGAATGCTGTGGGAAGCCTTTGAAAATAAAGTTTCCAGTTACTGCTGGTATTTCCTGCATGTCCTGCTGCTGGCTGCAGCTGTCCCACGGAAGGCAGGTGACATCATCCGCAGGCCTGATCGTGCTGAGTTCCAAGGCCGGGCTGGGCCCGTGTCACTGCAGAGGGGGGACCTGCCATTTCCTCCCTAAGGCCAGCGCTGCTCAGGTTCACAGCCGCTCCTCCTGGGTAGAATTCCACTGTCACTATTTGGACTCACACCAGAAAAGGTCCAGAAGTTTTCCCAAAGTCCAGGACAACCCCATTTGACAGTTCCTAAAATCTTACTCTGTGCCAAGATTGTTCTGGATTCAGGCAAGCCCAGACGAGACCTACCCCCCAAATCCTCACTGTACTCATTTCCCAGAGCAGAAAAACAACAAAAAAATAGTCTTGCATTTCTCTGCCAAAGAGAAAGGGAAGAGGAAGGAGATTAAAAAGAAAAGAGAAAAAAGGAGAAGAAGGGAAAGAATGCACTCAAAGAAAGTGACAAGAGGAGGGAGAGGCGAACGGGGAAGGAGGGAGAGGGAGACAGGCAGGAAGATGGGGACACTCCTGCCCAGGTGCCTCCCATCCCCACCTGCCTCCCACAGTCCAAGGCGCTCAGGCCCTGGGACAGTCCTGGCAGGCCTCCTGCTGGGAGAGCTGACCAAAAGGACAGGAGACAGGATGCCTGCAGGGCGCTATAACAGAGTCCCGAAGTAGAGTTCAAATTCAATGCAAAATTCAGATTTCCCAGGGGCTGGGATTAAGTTAATTGGGGATAGGATTTGCAGGCTGTATCTGACCAAAATCCGTATCTGTCAGCATATTAACCACACTCAGGGCCATCTCAAAGTCAGAACCGTGCCATCCAACACCACCCTGGGATGGGAGGCCTAGCCAGGGCCTCGCTACCTGGAACTGACCCTCTCTGGTTGGCAGTCTGACTTTCAGTCATCCCAGCCCCCTCCTTATACAGCCCCTAGCTTCCAGATGAATGTGTAGCTCCTGAACACATACAAGTCCCTGGGGGAACTCTCAGTGATTATGACACCGTCCCTTCATTCATCTGAGGAGCTAATTTAATTAAACAGGAAACTGCAGGACCCTTCTCCAGGGAGCAGGAGGTGGGAAAGAGGTGCAGTCTCCAGAATCAAAGGAGGAAAAGGGAATCAAGACTCTTGTAAAAATTGTCTAGTTGAACCCTCAGAGCAAAACTGTGGGGTCAGATTACACAAGAGGAAACCAAGAATCTGAGAGGTTAAGAAGTAACCCAAAATGTCACACAGTCGTGAAATGAAAGATTGCCTGGGTTCCATATCTGTTTTCTTTCCAATGCAGTGTGATGCATTCAATGGTACATGTGTGCACGCAAAGTCGCTTCAGTCGTGTCCAACTCTGCAACCTATGGACTGCAGCCCACCATGCTCCTCTGTCCTTGGGATTCTCCAGGCAAGAACACTGGAGTGGGTTGCCATGCGCCCCTCCAGGCACTCTTCCTGACTCAGGGATCGAACCCGAGAGTCCTGCATCTCCAGCGTTGCAGGTAGATTCTTTACTGCTACCAGGGGAGCCAGCAGGGAAGCCCCCATTTAATGGTACAAAATTGTGCAAATTAACTTTTTTAATGTTGTTCTTGTTGCAGCCTTATTCAGAATTGCTATCTTGATGCTTCTGATAAGAAGAACCAGTGACAGCACATACCTAGGGCTGAAGACAGTATGTTCAATTTCAGTTATTGTATTTTTCACTTCTGGATGTCCTATTTGTTTTTTCTTCAAATATCTGTAGATCTTTAAAATTAATATAGTGTTTCCTGCTCATTTTTTCCAATGACTTGTTTTACTTTATTAACATTTAAAGACATTATATATCCCATTGGTCTTGTATCTTAAACCCTTGGGGGTCTGATTCTTTTGCTTGTTATTTCTGCTGACCTTCATTTATGAGGACTTGCTTCTTCGTCTGCAATTGAGGGTAAAAACTTGTGTTGGAATGGCTAGGTTTTATCTACAGAATCTTTCAGAGCTTGAACTGTGAGTACAGCCCTCCGAAGATGATTCTCATTTGACTCTGACAGGCACAATGTGACGCTACCAACCTCAAATTATATCAGATTAATTTCACAGGTTGGGGTTTCTTGGGACACACAGGTTGTACAAATTCAAAGCTGAAGTGTCACCATAGATGTGTGTTCATGCAAATTTTCACAGGAGACACTGTTTCATTCTCCTACCCACCACCAAGCCAAAGTCAAAACAGGTTAAGTTCCCTTGTCTGTTTCCTTGGCTCTCTCTTGGCAGGTGTCTGCTGACTACATGTTCCTTGAGGATGGAGCACCCCTGGAGGGGCTGGTTTTATGCAGAAATCTCATTTCCAACATCCCACCCAGCAAGCGCCTAAAGTTTGTCTCCTGGGCCTTGGGAAAAGCCACACTTTGAATCCTGGCTTAAAGTCTAACATGCCCTCAGCCTGATTTCTTTTAGACATCTCCAAGTATTTCTCAGAGCTTGCATCTGTGCCATTTCCTGCAGCTAAATGAACACTGGGTACGCCTTCCTCTAGTCTCAGGAGCCCAGAGTTCCCAGGGCCCTTGAAGGTATAAGCTTTAAAAACTTTGAAGTTCTGAAGGCTTTACTGGGAAAGAGAAAAAGCTGCAGCAGCAGAGAGGTTTAATGACCTGCAAGACTAATAGTTAGAAAGAAAACTGCACACCAGCGTGCAGTCAGCAGTTTCGAGGAAGCGGGCAGCTGAATATTTTAAAGAGGAAAGAACAAAGAGGAAGGAAACAGTAAAACAGAGCAGAGGAGGTATGAGAAGAGTCTACAACGAATGTAGAGACATTCCTTTCACTCTCGTTTTATTTAGCTTCGTTATTCCTCATCTGTGGCTCAGCAAAATAAAATGACACATTTTCAGCCTACACACACACACACGATGTGGGCCTTTGTTCCAGTTGGAAATGAGTGCATGGTTAGAGACTACAATTCAATTATCTAAGAAACCACACCAAACATCTTGCTTACACCTCAGGACCACTCTAGTTTCCCAAATGCTTTCCTAGCCATCAGTCACGTCTCCCCCACAAAACCCTCTGAGCTTAATGTTGTAGCTGTTAACAGGCAACTTTCTGATAACTGGTCCTCTGCACTTTCTACCACCTGGCACTCCTTCCCCTCAATAAACATTCACTGATTAATCAGTAACACAGTCACACACACACGCACTCATACACACGTCAAATATATCTACATGTCCACAATGCCTTACCCAAAAACCTGGGGGCCAGATGTGTTTTAGAATTCGATTTCAGATTTTAGAAAATTAACTGTGTTCCTGTGAGGTTTGCACCACATGACCCAGCCACATACACTCCCATTTCTTCAGGGAGACTACCCACTCTTCACATTGAGCTGATGAACAAAGATCATCATTAGGCCCACATTAGTTCAGGGCCGGTTTGCCTCCAGATTATGTAAAAAAAACTTTCACTTTTCAGAGCTTTGGGAATTTTGGAATTGTGAACCAGGGACTGTGAACCCAGATAAATGAGTTAGTTCTTTCTCAAAACGCCTACCCTGGAATCCACCATCCCCAAATCTTGAGACTAGGCCTCAGAATCCACACTCTGGTTCTCAGAAGGTGCAGAAAAGATCAGCCACCTGGAGAGGTACCAAGTACTTGGATGAGAGTTGGCCAGAGAGAGCTTGGCAATTAGACTCATTTTTCAGGGAGGCTGTTGCTTACCAGTCCTTGACTGGATTTCCTCCACTCAGGCTAGGATGCAATGAAATAAATCTAATCCAACAAGCACAACACAGGGGAAAGCATGGCCGTCGAGCAAAACACAAGTAGTACTGCATTCGGAGATGATGTGGGTTTTGTCATGGTCTGCAGTGCAGCTCAGAAAACTCAAGCTTTCAGTAATACTGTATAAGAACTTGTCTAAAATCACAGCAGCAATGTCTACCTAGTTGAACCACAGTTGCTCCATTTTGACCTTCAAATGCATTCCCCTGAATGGACAAAGCAGATGTATAGTACATGTCTGACAGGCCACAAAATAGGCCACTCTGGTCAGTAAAGTTTAAGTTAAACCGTGTATAAGCCAGAATGACTTCCCCACACCTCCGCACGTGAGGATTTTCCCGTCAATCTCCCTTCTGATTGCAAGTCTTTCGATAGACCAAAGTATAAGTCCCTCAAAGCCGGGATGAGTGCTGCTCGCCTGCCCTGGGGCCAGATCATCATGCTCCTTGGCCCTTTGCTGTTGATGTTTATGGTTAAGTCGTCTCCAGCTCTTTCATGACCCCATGAACTGTAGCCCACCAAGCTTCTCTGTCCATGGGATTTTTCAGCAAGAATACTGGAGTAGGTTGCCATTTCCTCCTCCAGGGGATCTTCCCAACCCAGGGATCAAATCTGTGTCTACTGCTTGGCAGGTGGATTCTCTACCACAGAGCCACCTGTGCTAGACCCCTTTTATATTTGCCTAGTTATTCATATTGAGGGGGAACCAATCAGATATTGCAAACAAGCTCAGAGGTATGTTGATGGGAAAACATTTTAAAGGCTATATATTTTATCAAATGGTGAACACTGTACGTGTGTTTTCAGCAGCAGACTCAAAGCAAGCAGTGACATGTGACATGAGCAGCTATACTCTATGACAACTTCACTAAAGAATTCTCTCTCCATCCTGAACATCAGGGCAAAAATATGGCCCACACAGTAACTGTCACAAATATAGACCTCAATCAGCAGAACTAGAATTTAATATTCATTGAAACAGAATATTTTTCTCTCTAAAGTTACCCACATCTCCACCAAACAGAGCCAAATTAAGACTAATTTATTTGTAAAAACAAATCTGATCAGTTGACCACACAGCTTGCTCCAAACTGCCTGTGGTGAAATCCCTCAGAAGGCATCTCAGACTGAATTCCCAAAAGGCCTCTCAAAGTCAGGAAAGTCATGCCAAAAGCCTGACATGATGCTCTTCCTTGGTGGATGTCTCTCTTTGAGAGGACCCCAAAATATTAAAAATTCCTGCACATACCAGGACACAGTCTTTCCCATGCACCTGGGAAGGCTGCTCAGAACTCAAGCGGCTCCAACTTCTGGAGGGAATAGGAAAAAAGAAAAGAAGAATGTTTAAATTCTACCCACAGGTTTGGTGTTACCCAGTCAATATTAGTCTTAACCAATTTGAGGGGAAGAGCTTCCCTATATATGGAAAACAGATCAAAACCAGTAATATTCCAAACAAAAACGATAAAGATTATAATCACATTGACCACTCCACTCAGCAACCAATCCTTTCCCCTTTTTATGAAGCCATCAGGTTTTCCGTTAGGATTCTTTACTTTCTTACCCAGATCAGTAGTATAATCTGAAGTGGATCAGAGATCTGTACTTATCAAAAGGTCTCCTTACAAAAGTTCTTGAAGATGAAGCATTTTTGCAGAAGTATCAAAGTACAACAGCTGTCTATATATGATAAAAGACTTAAAAGAGTGGTTAAACACCTGGTTACAATGTAATTGATAAAGCAAACTTGGCTAGAATAACTAGAAATATAACTGATTATAACTTAACTCTTAAAAAATCTTAATCTCTGGCAAAAACTAAGAAACAAGTAATTGTTAACTGTTTGTTATACCAGCATTTCCTGTTTGGAAAACTTATGCTTTAGCCTTCCTCTCCTATGAAGGCAAAGGCAGGTCAATTTAGACCCATCCAGCCATGCATGTTTCAATATTTTATCCTATTTGAAATAGCCCAGTTAGTTAATGAATTCTCTTCATTTAACTTAGCTTACTTTCATGTTACCAGTGTCTAGACAGACTATCATTGGCAGACATTCCCCAAACAGAATTATATAGGTTTCCCGAAGTTGTACGATGTTAAAGGATCAGCCTGCCAATGCAGGAGACACAAGAGACGTGGATTCGATCCCTGGGTTGGGCAGAACCCATGGAGTGGGAAATAGCAACCCTCTCCAGTATTACTGCCTGGAAAATTCCATAGACAGAGGAGCGCGGTGGGCTACAGTCCATGGGGTCGCAAAGAATCAGGCACGACTGAGCAACTGAGCACACAACACACACACAATTATTCCTGTAGAGTTTTAAAAGACGTTTCTCATTTTTCTTCACCCTAAGAGATTACCTAGGATCTTATATTAGAATTCCCAAGATTCCAGGTAGGTCATTTACATCTCAAAGGCACAAGAACAGAAACACCAGTTCCTTCTAAAAAGCTGGCTTAACCAATTACAAAAGGCTCACTTTGATACAGCAGCAGAGTCATTTGGGGTCCTTGTTCTCCAGATCTCTTGGAGGCCTCCATTCATCAAGGACAGCGGCCACAGGGCCCCACAAACAAGCAGACAGCCACCGTGGGTTTCCCCTGCACCCTTTGGGCTCCATGTTTTCATGAAATCAAGCAGAACTCCATGGTCCCTCCCCACCATGTCCTCCACCTGCCTTCTGTCTGTAGAAAAAATTTTGCCAAAGAATAAGTTTAATCAGAGTAGTAAGAAAATGCAGAAAAAAAGCTTTCAAACAGGACAATACAATGGTTTAGTAGGTAAGCATCGTCAAGAACCTTCAGTTCCTTCTCGAGGGCTACAGATAATATTCTGAGCCAGTCTGTGAGCTGTCTTACAGAGACGGAAACCCCCACCAGGTGGAGAAGTTAAGTACACTATCACCACACTCTAGCCATGATAAAAGTTGCCACAATGCTGAGAACTGGCATCAAAGCAATGGGAACAACCAACCCTGGAGCTGAAGATTAACTGTACTTAAAACAATCAAGATGACGCTGGTCAAACCATCACATGACCAATTTCAAGAAGACTGTCAGAGCTGATGGTCTTCTTTCTTCATGTAGCTCCCTCCACCTATAAATGCTTGTCTTCTGGTTGTTAGTGGCAGGGAACCGACCTTCGGGCAGGAGTCTACCCTCCCTCGAGCTGCCCGGCCTCTGAAATAAAGCACACTTTCCTTTCCACCAACCTTGCCAATTGGTTTCTGAGAAGTGAGCAGCCAGACCCTGCCTTCAGTAACATTAGTGGATGGGTACCCCGGGATTACCCCTACAACTCTTGGACCCCACTTGTTAGTGGACAGCCCTCACAGCTTTCCCTTTCCCGGAGGTCCTTATTTCCCAACATCTCCGTGCTCAAGGGAATTTCCTCAGTCTCTGGGCTAACCCCACCAATTTGGGGGCTGTACCCGCAGGCCTACAAGCCCTGTATTCACTCAACTTCAAGACCTAAGAAGAGCCCGGAGTCCGAGACAGAGATACCGATGATTTAATGGATCGGAGGGCAGGGTGTGGGGTGACTTACAAGCCTGAAGCAAGATCCTGGAGTGACACCCCATCCCGCATGGCAGACAGCAGGGAGAATAAGGCAGCAGGCTTCTCTCCAGGGGAGAGGGAGGGGGAGGACACCAGTTAAAGGTAATTGATATCAGGTGGCCTCATCAGTTACAGGGAAACTAACAGAGGGACACATCCCCTCACGGCCTCTTTAATAAGTTACAGGTGGAGATGCTCTGATCTAAAGATTACAGCAATTTTTAGCTGGAGATGGGGCAAGCTTGTAGGCAAGTCAGGTGAGTAGGGTGTAGATGAAGCAGGGGATACAGAGAGCAAGAAAACAGCCATCTTGGGTGGCCAGATCATACACTGTGTTAGATAATTCCCTGTGAACCTTTCCAGAACAGATATCCTGTGGGTTATTTTTCTGGCGTTACATAATCCAGGTATTCTGAATTAAGTCATTCCCAACCGGAAAACATGAAGAGGTTTGACTAAACCTTTTGTTTTTCAAGATATGCTTTAACCACTGGGACCTTATTTTGAATTTTGTCTCTGCTGCTCACTCACTATGATTCCTGGGCATGTACCTACCTGACCTCTGGGTCTTGGTTTCCCCATCTGTGACATGCAGAGGTTGACCATCAGAAACCCCTGAAAGCAAGAGTCAGATAGGACTTTGCGACTGGAGAGCAACAACAATGTATTAAAATGGGAGAGATAACAGCACACAGCTTACGGGGTGGTTGTTGAAGATCACAGGAGGTAACGCGTAGAATAGCACCTCCAGGCACACGGAAGGTACCATGTAATCTCATCTTTTAACATTAGGTCATGATCACATTCCACATTCAGTTTCAAATCCAGCATCTAATGTACATGGAGCTTGCCCCTTTGTAGAGGGAACTAACGGCTATTCCATGAGCCCCTAGGTGCTGGCAACCGTAACCACCACCCTTCTTCCTGCCTCATCCCAGCCCTTGGAAGGCTCGGCTCGCCCCCCCATAAATCACAACCAGAACTCTGTGTTTGTTACCTAGCTTCCTGGGAGACGGGCCGTGGCATAGCAGAGGGATTACTCTGGGTAAATATTTCTGTAAACTTCATTCTTGCCACCACCAGTGCTCAGAGCAAGTGGGCTCAGCTCCCCAACAACCCTTCCATCCTATTCAAAGGGATCTGGAATGGGGCAAACTTCATCACCTCCCCAACACTGAGCAAATGGACCCCACCAAAAGTGAGCCCCAGAACTAGGCATTGGAGGCAGTGAGGGGCAGCTTGCACTGGGCTCTCAAGGAACTAGCCATCTCCTTCTCCAAAACAGAGTTACTGCAGCCAGCAGGGGATCGTCTTCACAGCACTTACTACTTGGGTCAGCCAGCCACCGCATGACAATTCTACCCTTGAGGCCATAGCGGACATCCAACCCCGCCTCCCCTCAGCACAGTAATCACGGCTGCACCTTTCCGGGAAGGCTGTCTCCTGTGTGCTTTCTCAGGTCCCAGACAGCACATGACAGGCTCTTCCCGGGCTCCAGGAGTTATCCTACACAATTCTACCCAATTTACAGTTGGGAAAACTGAGACTTAGTACATGTGCCTAAAGCATTGGTTCTCAGTCCTGGCTGCACATGAGACATGGGGGGAGCCTCTGATGTTCCCAAGGCCCTGCCACACCCAGATGCTCTTCGTGACCCAGGGGTTGCCTTTGTTCTTTTTTTTTTTTTTTTTGGTCAACTGATTCCAGTGTGCAGCCAGGACTGACAGCCTTTGCTCCTGGTTGTCAATCTGAGTGCTTCAGAGCCTCCTGAAAGGCTGGCCCCACCCCAGGGGGTCTCATTCCCCACCTCTGGGGTGGAGCCTGAGGATTTCCATTTCTAACAAGTGAGACTGATGCTGTTGGTCCAGGGAGAAAACTTAGTGCTCCCCAATGACCCAGGGAGAGAAGTTAACCTTTGAGTACTCATGGCCCATAATAGCCTGAATGTCCTCAGCTGTGGATTGGTAAGAGTGGCTCCTGGCTTAAGGAGCACCAGTCTACAACAGGGCTCCTCTGATTTCCATGCCCACAGCTGGCATCTTGTTAAAAACCAGATGGGGGGCTCAGTAGGTATGGTTGGTACCCAGGCTGCATGCCTGGACTAGTCTGCCTAAATCCCAGGTGGGAGCTCTGCCCAGGCCTCTCCCTTCAAGCAGGCCCAGGGCCCAGCAACTCACCCTTACCCTGACAGAGATCAGCCTCCTTGACACTTGTACCTGATATCCTTGCTCTGAGGCACAGGATAAAGGGAAGAGGGTCCCTCGCCCGGGAGGGCTCCCAGGTGTCCTGTCCCTACCTCCATGCCCCTGGCTTCTCCATACAAAAGCGAACCATTCCTATCCCTTTAGCTCTTCTTCCTACGTCATGACAAATACAACTCCCTACTGGGACATGCTTCCTAGGTTCAATCCCTGGTTGGGGAGTTAAGATCCCACAAGCCACATGGCATGGCCAAAAAAAAAAATAAATAAATAAGTAAACAAAATTTTTTAAAAAGAGAAGGTGCCCTGGTGCCCAGGAGGAGGGGCACTAACAGCTGGACAATAAGAACTGCAAAGGAAGGTGACTCAGCTCTCATTTTCAGGCTATTGCCCTCTGTCTGCCCCATTCTCCAGGGGACATAACTACATCAGCCTGGAGATGCTGTGTCTCAGCCAAAGTCACAGGAGAAGAAGAGAATTAACAATAATGAATTACACTGTTTCACATAACTGTAATAGGCATTGTGCTAAGTGCTCTACAGATATTATCTCATTTAATCCTGCTAAAACTCCACAAGATGCTCATTATTTACTGAAGAAGAATGGAGACATAGATAGGAGATAGCATGCCTGATGGGAAGTAACAGAACTGAACTTTCACCCACACTCTTAACTGTCAGACACCCCCATGTCACCAAAGGCTGGGAGGGCCCTAGACCCAGTGCTCCTACAAGACCAAGGTTTACACACACGATGGTTATTTCTGGGCAGGTGGAGTTTGACTGTCCTCATGCCATCTCTGCTGCTAAGTCGCTTCAGTCGTGTCCGACTCTGTGAGACCCCACAGACGGCAGCCCACCAGGCTCCCCCGTCCCTGGGATTCTCCAGGCAAGAACACTGGAGTGGGTTGCCATTTCCTTCTCCAGTGCATGAAAGTAAAAAGTCAAAGTGAAGTCGCTCAGTCTTAGCGACCCCATGAACTGCAGGCTATCAGGTTCCTCCATCCATGGGATTTTCCAGGCAAGAGTACTAGAGTGGGGTGCCATTGCCTTCTCCCATGCCATGTCATACAGTAATAAATAACCAATAATTTTCTTATTCTTAAGATACAAAGCTTTTTAAAATAATATATGTATACACACAGATTAATATATAATTATATAATGGGATAATTATGTATTACAATGATTCAATACTTATATAAATCTATATATAAAGTACATATGCTCGTTTAATTTTCCATCATCCTTATTATGTACATATTATTAAGACCTTCATTTTATAGATAAGAAAAATTGAAGGACAGAGAGTTTGAGTAACTTTTCCAAGGTCTCACAGATGTGAAAAGCCAAGGCTTGAACTCTCACAGCCTGGTGTCCAAACCATACTCTAGACTCCACCTCCCCCCACTGGCTTCCTCTGACTTCTCTATAAATTAAAAGCAAAGTTCAAGGCTTCCAGGTGCTTTCTGCGCCCCCAAAGGCTGAACTCTTTGTATGTACTTTGAGAAGTGCCTACTAATGACCAAACAGGTGCTTCACATCCTATTTATAGCTACCAGCATGGCCAGTGGGCTATAATTAGCACAGCCTCGGTAGGACTGGAGCTAAATTAAACCAGCTGGATGAGAGGCCAACAGCTTTGGACAGTACCTCGGGCCACCTACAGCCAAGAGCCCCCATGAGACACAGGAGCGTCTCTTCCAGGAAGCACCCTGCCTCAGCCAGTGGGCCTCTCTCTTGAGTGGTGTGTGGATCCACACGGTTTCCTAATGGTTTCTACAGGCCTATCTCAGCTTTGGGGGCTGATTCCTCCTGTTATCCCACCTAAAAATCTAAAAACAAGTGATTTCTTTTTCTGAGCATCCAGAGTCCAGGATTCTGGTCCTGGCTTGGCATCTGATCAGCCCAGTGATCTAGTGACCCAACTTCTCCGGATTTCAGTGTTGCCTCTTGAAATGGAGAGGTACTGAGTCTGCAGCAGTTGGTTATATCTTGGGGTTGAGGTAAATGGCTGGAGCATAACAAGCCCATGGTGGATATACTACTATCCCCATTTTGCAAAGGAGTAAGACTGAGTACAATCTGTGAGGTGACACAGGTCCCTGCACTTAGAAAGGCCCCGCACTTGGTTGAAGTCACCATCTTAACAGTTCTCTGAATGAGGGGCTCCCATGTTCACTGTGCACTGGCCCTAACATGTAGCTGCTCCTGCTGAAAGGCAACTGGCTCAGGTCACAGGGCTCACTAGTGACCCCAAGCATCAGACTCTGACACCTGCCTGTCTGACCACGACACAGTTAGCGATTACATCTATGAAGTGCCTCCCTGATTCCAGGTTCTAGAAGGCAAAGCCAGGGCAGATACCAGGATCTATTGGACACTCAAGCCTGAACAAAGGCTCAGTGGCCTGGGCCAATCAGCCCTGAGCCCAAATCTCCTCCTACCACTCTCTCCCTCCGTGGGGAGCAGCCTTCCCTCCTCACACGGCCACCCCACTTATTCCATGAGGATCTTGGTGGTGCCTGGGAACACCGCACGGGGCCACATGGAGGATGGCCTCGGAAGGCCCACCAGCCTCATCCAGTCTGGCCCTGACTACAGATGCACATGCCCCTTGACAGGAGAAGGGAAAACTTTAAAGAGCATCTGAGTTTACGAGGGGTAGCAGAGAGCCATGACAGAGACCAGTTCTACAAGCCCATGTCCATCTCCCACATCCGGGCAATAAAGGGAAAGTAAAACCTCTTTTTGAAAATTCAGTAAACCAAGAGACATGCCCTTGGGATATGGTGCTGAGGCTCCTCTTCTCATATTTTTCAAAGGTTGAAGAGACTGGCAATTTCTCCAGCAAGATCAAACGTGTCTCAACCCAGCCTCACCGGGGCCAAAGAGGGGTCTTTCCTCAAGGTCATTGACACAGACACTGAGCCCAGTACATGGCCATGGAGCTAATGGGCCTGCGGTTGAATTCTCCCCAACCCCCAAGTCCGTCAGACAGGGTTGTTATGGGGCATAACATGTTAATATGCATGGAATAAGAGCCTAACAATCGCTAACAATTAGTGTTAATATCATTCTCTCCAAGCTGGAATTTAGGAACCAGAGGAAGTGCGCAGGGAGCAGGAAACAGCCTCTGCTTGGCCACGCCCTCCAGCGGTCCCCTCTGGAATCCCCACGACAAGCAAGCAGTGTTGCCCTCTCTCGACCAACTGCAAGGAAGCACCTGCCCCAACCAGGACACCCATGAGGGCAGCCCTCAGAGCTGTGCCCTTCTGGGGGGCCTTGACCTGAGCCGTTGAGGTCTTGGCAGACACCCAGGTGTTTGGTTCCATCTAGCTAAGATGAGACTCTCAGCCGACTTTATTTAACAGACTGTGACTGCTGAGCTATGGGCATGGCCCCAAGGCAGGGGACAAGCAGCCAGCCAGGGAGGCCCCACTTCCCGTGTGTTTTGTCTGCACCCATGCCTGGCCACCAGCCCCATCTGCCAATTTTCAGGACAAAGGTGACTCTGGCGAGCTGAGAGGATTCCAGCAGCTCCATCCTCTCCTGCTTCAGTCTGCAGCACTGTGGGCTTCCAACCATCCTTTGGCTACAAATATCACTCACAGGTCCAGGGCCGTCATGGTTAATAGGCATCTTCATGCCCAACTCATGAGCAGGGCTACTCCGGCAGACCTCTGACCACTGACAGCCTGGTCCTCGTGGTTTTGCCTGCTCCTCCTTGGTCTTGACCCTTTGCCTCTGCTCCCTGGACTCCCAGGCTGGGTTTTTCCTTTCAGCCTCATGATGGCCTGACCACAGCTGCCTCCACTCTGAGCAACTGAAGATGATCAGAAGTCAGCTTAATGTATCACTGACCAAGTTTCACAGAACAAAGGATGAGGACACAAATGGCCACTGGAATCCAGGTCCTGACAAACTGAGGCTTTACTAGAGCCTGGGTATCATTTCTCACACAGGGACATCAGCGCAGAATGTAGGATCTCCGGGGACTGGTTAACACCCAGAAATTCTAATCCCAGAAACAAAATGGCTCTACAAGGTTTGACCTTGGAGCCCACGCTGCTCTAATTTTCTACCATCTGATATCTGAGTAACAATAATAATCAACTTCTTGACCAAAAAACCCATCTTTGATGGAAACTGCTCCACTATTCTCTGATCAGTGACTTAACTTTCCACATGGGCAGAGCAGGGTCAAGGTGAGCCCCAAGTTGTGGGATGATCTCCTTGGCTCTGTGGCAGAAGAAACGGGTGCTGCCTCTTTATTCTTTGTGGTTTACACCAACAGCCCATCCTTGTCACCTGTCTTCCAAGTTCAGCCTCAGCACCGGCTCAACAGGAAAGGGCAACGCATCCAACCCCACTTCCTAAAGGCCTGGTCTCCAGCCCTCAATCTTGACCACACCCAGGGAGGAGACACTGGGGAGGTGTATATTTAAAAGGAATTTTCCATTTCTGCAAACAACTCCAGTATTCTTGCCTGGAAAATTCCATGGACAGAGGAACCTGGCAGGCTATAGTCCATAGGGTCACGTAGAGTCAGACATGACTGAGCGCGTAACACTCACACATGTATCTTTTTCAGATTCTTTCCCCGTATAGTCCTTACAGAGTCCTGAGTAGGGTTCCCTGGGCTGTATGTAGGTCCCTGTTGGTTGTCTATTTTGTATGTGGTTGTGTGTATATTGTTAATCCCATCTTCCTAATTTATCCCTCCCCCTCCCTTTCCCCTTTGGTAACCATAAGTTACAGAAGTGACATCTGCACACCCATGTCTACTGACTCATCATTGGGAAGAGGCAACATATGGAGGCAACCAGGTCACATTTGCTAATGTCCACTTTTGGGGGGTTTGTTTGTTTTTCAGTTCTCTATGTCTTGCACTATGTGCAAGCACGGGCTGCACTCAGTAAATGATTCCTGACCTAATGAATAAATGCCAGTAACTTTTCTCCACTGAAAAAAATAAATAAAAGGAATTTTCCATTTCTGAAAAGCCAAGTCTTATTCACAAATGACATATGTTGCAAGGACTTGCTTTATGGGATAGGATGATTAACTTGCTTCCTCTTTCATTTGTCATGCTTTATCATCCTTTACCAAGGACCTGACTTGGTGACAACTGGTTGATTTCTTCAGGTACTTAGCTTGGTTACAAAAACCCAGAGGGTAGATCTTTGGTACTTTGCGTGTATGTGTACTAAGTCACTTCAGTCGTGTCTGACTCTTTCTGACCCTATGGACTACAGCCTGCCAGGCACCTCTGTTCTTGGGATTCTCCAGGAAAGAATACTGGAGTGGGTTGCCATGCCCTCCTCCAGGGGATCTTCCTGACCCAGGGTTCCAACCCACATCTCTTGCATTGGCCGGTGGGTTCTCTGCCGCTAGTGCCACCTGAGAAGCCCTTTGGTACCGTACCAGTCAGCAACTCAAGATCAGAGAATTGCTGTCAGTCTACAGGCTGGTTCTTTTGTAGTCCCTGAATGCCTTGGGCCAGGTTTGGGCCCCACTATCCACTGCGTCTTCTCCCAACAACAAGCACCGATACACGAAAGGAACATTCATCTGTGAACAATTCTTATTTGCTCTCCAGTCATAGAATGTGGTAACTTGAGTTGCGCAATAAATGTTTGTAACAATGGAAGTGCTCCCTGGAGTCCGTGCTGTGGGTCATTCAGTTCCAGCCTTTATCTCTGAAAGAGACACCAAAAAGTGAGTCGGGAGAGGGTTTGGCCATCTACTATCACTTCACAGGTTGGAGGTTTAACCTCACCCTTCGGATCCTGAGAAATTGCTCAGAAAAGCCAGCACTCCCAGGTCCTCAAGGCAAACCACTGGCTTCCATCTACGTCCCCAGCATCACATCCAGCTCCCTACATGCAGCCCACACTCCCACCTAAGAGGAACTGGCATTCTTCATTCCCCACACTGCCCAGTCACTTACCCACTCCAGCCCTTTGCATTCTTCTCTCACCAGAAGCATCCTCCCTAACCTTCTCTGAGCTGTCCCTCTAAAGCCAGAAGGTACGCTCACTTTCTCCTTAAAATCTCCATAGAGCATCTTTGGTACTCAGCCTACATTTACCAAGCTCAGGTCACTGGACAGTGTGTTGGATAATGGCAGAACCAAAAGGAGTGAACCGTATCCCTGTGCTCAAGCCGCTCACACTCTGGCAAGGGAGGTGAGCAGACAGGTGAAACACTGCATCCTGGGAGAGAAGTGGCAGCCCGTGGGGCCGCGGCCCAGACCACAAGCTCCGCGTCGGCCTAGCACTCGTGAGTCCTGGCATTGTGATATACCAACTGGGTGAACCTAAGCAGCTCACTTCACTGCAAGCATCTCGGTTTCCTCTTCTATAATTTGAGAACAAAGATGATTCTTACTTCAATGGGCAGCTGTTCTGATCAAATAAATTAACACAATTAAAGACAACATTTATTATTCTCAATAACGTCTGTAAGGAGTGAAGATAAGCACAGGGAATATTACTTGGTTTTGTACCAAGCTCTTATCTCCTTCTTCTCACTCGAATGGAGCTCTAGTCACATAACAGGCTCTCCAAATATATTCATTAACCTGCCTCAAACATGCTCTGCATGTGAACACCTTTCTGTCTTCCTTTTACCTCTCTCATCTCTGTTTGCTTATAAAATACATATTCTTCAATGATGGGCTCAGATGCAACCTCTGTAAGTCAGCTTATGCGCTTCGCTTCGTGAGTCCCCGGATGAACAGCTTTCCCGCCCTGTTTTCAGATATCTTCGGCATCCAAGAACACAGGTCTCCACCACCTTTAGTGACACCCTTCTGCGCAGGTGCACTACATGTTCCTTGAGGACAAAGACTGAGCTCACTCCTGCCTTCATTCTTCAGCACCGAGACCCCAGGAGTCGAATGATTACAGCAGTGCTACTTCTGCTGGGGAATACGCCAACATTCCTTTCTGAAACCTCCTTCTCAAAGTACATGAGCCAGACTGGCCTTGTGCAACCTCATTTTTATCAAAACTAGAAGCCAATTTGACCAAGCACACTTTCTATCACCATGAAATTGAATGCCCAGATCAAACAGTCTGTTTATCAACACACATCTTCTATCTCCGCTATATAATAAGTGCCTCAATTTTCATGCAACACTTTTCTGAAATCAGTATGTAACGCTCTCCACTTGTAAATCTAAAACCAGTCAGTTCAGAACACTAGAGAGATTGCATGCCAGACTGTCTTCACTCAAACGCCAGGCCACGTGGTCACTCCACTGAGCTATTCCCACCCGTGCTCCTGGTTCTGAGGACGACAGAGGAAAACTGATTCAAGCGATCAGACACAGGCTGCAGAGACTCGTGTTTGACAGCCACAACTTGTGCTCCACATGAAACATGTCCTGGATCCTACATGAACTCCCCTCCCCGCCACACACACACTGCTGTCTGTGTTCACTGGAGCATAGCCAAAACTCCCAGTTTCTAGCAGGCAATAATCTGTGTTCCATTTCATGAACAAACAGGGATGCAGTAATAAATGATTTGAGCCCTCATCAGTAAATAGTAAACATTACTCTTTATTAAAAAGCTAATAATCCATTCAATTTTTAATATTTATTTGGCTGCATCAGGTCTTAGCTGCAGCATGTGGGACCTCTAGCCCAAACTCTCTAGTTGTGGCACGTAGGCTTAGCTTCTCTGTAGCATGTGGCATCTTAGTTCCCCAACCAGGAATCGAACCCACATCCCCTGCACTGCAAGGCAGATTCTTAACCACTGGACCACCAGCGAAGTCCCCCCATTCAAATTTTTTTTAATGAAGCAATAAGCCTTAATATAATATGTTGGAATAATTAAGCCTAATGTTAATGGAGTGAAATCATGAGTGAGGGGAGAAATCAGTTCTAAAACCTACATTTTTTCCCCCACATAAACATGCTGATAAGGAAACAACAGGAGAAAAAAGTTTTTATCCACACACCATCAGAGCACTTATTTGTCAAAGGCAAGGTTCCTACATATGCTTAAATGGCTGTAAATATTTAAAGATGTATAGAGAATTCTCCTAAAATGGGCCTCACTGTTGACTCCTAGTTCTGTTTTTATTTAATTGTTTTTGTTGCTTTATCTCTTTCCATTACAGACTGAGAATTGCCTATTTCAGTTAGAGAGAGTCCTAACCAGGACGCAGGTTTATAACCCTGATGGGTGGTCTATAAAGCACTTCTCAGAGTATGACAACATGTTCTAAATGTTCTAAATAACCCCACACAATGATTCTAAGCAAAGCACTGTTTGTAATTATTTGTCTGAAATATCACCTTGCTGCCACATCACTAAAAAAAAGACACAAACACCACATCTGCCTGGAGACCCAGCACCGAGGCTGAGCTGTCACACCTGGTGGAAGGCAAAAACCCCCTTCTGAGGCCGCTGAGGACAGGCTCTGGTAAACAGGCAGGAGAACTCGCCGGCAGAGATGAAACATTTGCACTTCTCTCTGAGCATTTTAAACAGGAACGCGAAACTCATTCTATAAGCTAAACCCTTTTCTACATTCTTCGGTGTCCAAACAAACTTTTCCCTGGCAGCATGCACTTCTATGGCTTTGCATTATTGGGATAAGTCAAAGGGGGAGGGAAAAAAAGGAGCTTTTGCACTTTTAGGAAGATAAAAGTGAAGAGGACAGAGCTAGGCAGACACACGGGATCCTGCCTGGTGAGCACTCTCAGGGGCTGAGTTTCTGGGTCTGTGCTGCTAAGCATGTAGGACTCTTAAAGCCATCTTTTGCAGAATCGGTAGAAGGTATACATCAGGCCGGCTTGCAGGGATAATCCCTTGCTTTATAGAGCCTGTTTTGCTTTCCCGAGCACTCTCCTATCTTGTATCGATCAACAAGCAAACATTTACAGAGTGTCTCCCAGATGTAGGGCCTGCTGCGGGAGGTAATCTCACCAACAAATCACCTCCCAGCCCTAATCGTCATATAAATGTGCTAGTTTGAAAAAAAAAAAAACATAAGACCCAGCTCTGCCATCAAGATGATTCCAGTTTATTTGAGGAGAAAACAGAGTCCCAGAAAAAGACAAATATTGCTGTGAAGCACTCTATTTTAACTTAGCATTCCTCAAACTTGGGTCACCATCATAACCACACTAGGAGATTGTTAACGACAAAGAAGCCTGGATTCCCCCCAACCCCAGAAGATTCACTTGCATGGATCTGGGGGGTCTGGGCTTCCACTCATTTTATTTATTTATTTATTTTAACAAGCATCCATAAGGATTAAAAAATAGCAACAAAAAACACTACACTGGGTGGGTAAACGATAGTTACTCATGCTGGTTAAGGTCAGATGATTCCAGCAGGGTTAGCATAACGGGGATCCGCAAGACCAGAGAGCAGAGAAGCAGAGATGGGAGCGGGGAGGGTCTCAGGGAAAGATACAATAAATATGCAGAAAATTCTGAATGCAGCAGGTAGCACTGAAGAAGTGACAGATCAAGGCAGACAGGCAGGTCAGGGTCAAAACAAGAAGGATCAGGAATGCCTACTCCTTAACACAGAGACTCTGTTCAATATTCTATAATAACCTGAGTGGGGAAAGAATGTGAAACAAGAATAGATACATGTATATGTATAACTGAATCACTCTGCTGTACACCTGAAACTAAATAACATTATTACTCAACTATAATATAAAATTTAAAAAAAAAATTTTTAAAGAAAAAAGCCCAAGAAAAGGGTCATGAATGAAAGGCCCAGTGACTATTTTCATATGTAAGCAAAAAAAAAAAAAAAGAAGTCACTGAGAGGGTGGTACCAGGGGAGCAAGGGTTTCAGAAAGAGAAATCCAGTGCTGAGCCAGGTTAGAATCGTCAAGAAGATCAGAAGCTAGGCCAAAGTTCCAGTAAGATTTCTAGTATCCTGCTCTAACCTCACCATAAATCAATGAACTCAGTTTTCTATAGAGAGAAAGCTGGGGCACAAAGTGGTCCAACAGCCCTGCACGCTCAACCAGGTGACCAAGTGACCCACTGCCTTTCAACACAGATTTACTGAGCACTTACTATAAGAGAACAGAAGATGCAAAGGTGAATGGAACTCCATTCCTGCCATCCAGAAGCCTACTCTCTGGTGCCAGGGCTGGCAAACTTTCTCTACAAAGGGCCAAATAGTCAAAATTTTGGATTGTATAGGCTATTGGGTCTCTGGAGCAACTACTCACCTCTGCCACTGTAGTGCAAAAGCAGCCATGGCCAATACATAAACAAATGGGCACAAATGTGTTTCAATAAAACTTTATTTACAAAAAACAGGCAGTGGGCCAGATTGGATCTGCAGGCAGTAATTTGCTAATCCCTGATCCCATATACAAATACTTACAAGAGAGGTCTGCTATAAAGCAACTCTGGTTCATAGACAAAAGAGACAGCCATTTGGTGACTGCCCAGGGATAGTTGAGGAGCTGACATCTCAGGAGAGATACCCTTTCAAGGTCTTGGTTAAGATGACAAGGATGAACCAGAAACACCCTCTTGTCTCAACTGTGGTTCTGTTTGTATAACATGCTGCCTTTCTGCCCAGGGTGTTCCAACAGCACAAGCAATACTGCCTCTCCAAGCTTGCTGATGCCTGCCCCCACCCCTGCTTACCTCTAACATCAATTGCTGAATGTCCCTTAAAGGTACTGAAAGTCCTGAATAATTCTGGAAGCTTAAACACTCACACACACACATATGTAAACATTCCTACCATCACTGTGTCATATATCCAAACACAATTTAATTATTTATCTCCCTAAAGGCTGTCTTCCTCGTTCAGAATTTCCCTTTCCAAAAAGACCCCATCTGCTTCCACGGCAGATACTCTGGAGAGATGGAAACGTTCCACCTGAGCAAGGGCCAACCTCAAGAAAAACATGGAGTCAGGAGGAAAGCAAGGGTGGCCACACACCTCATCTGCCCCCGCTGAGCTGGTGCCAGACAGGAAAACAGAAATAGAGCCACGGAGCCCAACAGCAACACCTCCAAGGTTGCCAGCAGGCAGCAGGCACAGCCCAGGCAAATAAACACATCCAGAAAGCCTGTGCACCACGGGCCGAGTCCAGACCTCAGAGTGACTCGATCCAAGCTGGCCAAGGTCAACTCTTGTCAAAGGCTGAGTCAGACTCCTCTTCTGGGGGCTCAGACTCCCCTGGCTGAAATGGTTCACAGAACCAAGAAGGCCAGACAAGGCCACAGTGAGGTCAGAGGTCAACGGGACGGGGCAAAGGCAGACAAAAGGCACTCACAGTGTGCACGTGATGGCTGTGCATGGCTTGATCCCCACAAGTGTAAATATCACCCCACTCCAGCCTGACCTCCTCCTCCATGAGGCCCTTCCAGTTTCTGCTCATTGGCATTGCCTCTTTCTCCTCTGAACATCTACGTGGTTCTCCAAGTGGGGTCCCTGGACCAGCAGCATCAGCATCACCCAGAAACTTGCCGGAAATGAAAGTTCCCAGGCCCCACCCCAGAGCAGGTGAACTGGAAACTCTGCAGGTGAGACCTAGCAATCTGTATTGTGACAGAGTCTGCTGGGTGGATCTACAGCAGGCTGGAATCTGGGAACCAGTGATGCAGGCTTCAGACTCTAAACCATTAACCATCAGCAGCATGGCCAGTGGCCCTTCTTGGGCATTTTCCTGGACTTTCAGCCCATAGGGAATATACGTGAACTTGAGAGCTTCGATGCGCAGTGCCCAGCAGAGGGTTCCACAGCCAGTACATGTTCAGCTAACACGTGGAATTTTATGAACTTGAGCCCATCTACCCCCATCAGGTTATGAAATCACAGAATCTGAGTGATGGAAGAGGACTCAGGGCACACACACCCCAGCCACCCACCAAGGCTCTGCCAACACCTCGCCGCTCTGGGTTTCTCTCATTCCAGATCAGATGCCCAGCTAATGCTGGGGAGTTCATCACCTCAGCTGTCACTCGGTGAGTATCAACGCAGCATGGGTGCCAGGCACTCCAGTCGGGGCTTGGGTACATCAGCGAACCAGACAGATCAGGATGCCTGCTCTGGGGAAGCCGGCAATCCAGTTCAGGGGGAGACCCATTAGACAGTAAAATAAAATCAATACATATTACCTAAACATGGGGATACCCTGCAAAAATAAGTGGCAAAGCTCATCACAAATGTCCAAGACACAAAAGATGAAGCCACGTCACAAACTGCAAAGGACCCTGCAAAGGAAAACCGGAGTACATGAACTAATCAGTGACATTGATAAGAGGTCTGTAAGTGAGTGGGTAGCATTACACCAAAGTTCAGTGCTTGCATTCCAGCCTTGCTCCACTCTGTGGTTACTAAGATGTGAACATCAGGGGAAGCTGGGTGAAGTGTAGACAGGAACTCTCCATACTAACTTCCAACTTTTCAGTATATTTTGGATGGTGAATCCATCCAGAAAGAGAGGTCAAAGTATGGGGGCAGTGAGAGGTGCGTGTTGAAATAGAGGGGTTCCTGTAGACCTCATCTAGAAGGTGACATGGGAGCAAGACCAGGAGGCAGTAAAGGGTTCCACCAGGGAAGAAATGAATAACGAATAGGAGGCCAGAGTCAGTTTTGCCAGAACTTCCTCCCACTGGTCCCTATTCTATCCAGAGTAAGCCTGCTGTCCTTTGAACACAGAGCATCCCCGAGTCTTCTCTCCAAAGGGGGCCTCCCTGTCCTGCAGTCACACCTCCTGAGAGTGTTTGGTGGCCAGCATTCCCTCCCCACTCCAGGGAAGGCACAGGGAGAGTCACGAGGTCAGTAGGGTCTGATAAAGACCTAGGTCAGGAGCAGGGGCACCTCTTCCTGCCTTTATCTGGAATTGCCCTGGTCTCCTTTCCTTGCTGCCAAGCCACTTCAGTTCCTGCTTCCTTCTTTCTTGGACCCTGTGCCCAACCCTCTTGGCATCTGAGCTTCTCCTGTGAGCACTGTCCGAATTTGCCCAGAACCTCAAGCAGTGGCTCTCTGAGTGGGGTCAGTGTGAGCAAGCGGACATGAGTCACAGCAGCAACTCCACCTAATGACTAAGGATAAATGTCCCACCCAAAGCTCCTGGTTTCTAGCCTCTTCAAAAGCACAGGCTATCATAACCCAAAAAGCAAAACCGCCCACTCTAGCACTGAGAGTCTGAAGTCTCAGGCTCCGAGCACCTCAAACAAGTCCCTTCCCTCCATGTATGTTTCACCACATACAAAGTAGCAAGGCTGGATTAGTTAATCCCCAAGATTCTTTCCAGAATTGACAATCCACAATCATTAAGTACCAAAGGAAGCTGCACTGTAATTGCAGCTTTGAAGTACGTGGGGAGTAACAGTAGCAGCAATGAGAGCTCCGACCCCAAATGAATCACCACCATTGCAAATAGCAGTTGTTACCCTTAATATAATACCTTATACTGCAGCATGCTTTTCCATTTACAAAGCACTTTTATACACATTATTTCATGTGACCCTCGTAAGAATCCAATAAAAGTGATGGGAAAGATGGTATTTCTCTTGTACACATTTCTTTTGCACATATCAATTTCAGCGGCCATTCAACTGGAGCAACAGTGCAAAGCCCTGCACACTGGCCTCTTAACACCCCATCTTCATTCTGTAGCTTGCAGCTATATTTGCTACCTTGAGGATCCACACATCCACCTATGACTCTGTCCCTAGAGGCTCTGACCAGGTTAGTTCAGGTCACTCACCCTACAAGGAAACCCAGGTGCCCACCCTGGAGAAGAAAGCATACACGGTGTGCCCAGAGCCACTTGGCTCACTCCATCCAGCAGGCACTTGGAGGCACAGTCCTGACTCAGAGGGGAGGTGACAGCATCATCCCACATTTGTTTCCCTGCTGCTCGAAATAGAACAGACGAGATGTCACAGTTCACATGCTGATCTCACTGCAGCATCAAATGCTTCAAAATAATTAAATACAAGGAAATGGGAGTGTGAAGAAGAGAGCCCCAATTTCCACGTTACCATCAGGCAAATGATAGCAAAGGGACGGTAGACAGAATCAAGGCGGGGCAGCCCCTCTGCAGGCACCAGGTGAGCTCCAGTTCCGCCCTACATGGGCCACCTTGGCCAAGCCTCCCCACCGGTAGCAGTGCGGTCACCCTTCACCATTCGGCTGGTATGGTCAAAGGGCTGTCTTCCCCACTCTCGCCACACTCCAGGGTGGGGGATACGCTCAGACAGCCTCCACTGTCCCCTCACCAAACAGTCCCGTTCTCCCAGGCACAGAGGTTGGCCCAGGCATGCCCAGCATGGGTGACCACTCTGTGCTGTGTCAGAAAGGGTCAGGCAGGTGACAGCTTTGTTCTCGAGCCCACGGTCCCTGCACCTGTGTCAAGACCTAAGTGCCTCGCCTTGCGTAGGTACCAACGTCTCTAGGCTATGACCCACTCAGCTCCGAGAAGGGGTTAAAAACATCCACCTTACCTCTCCCTCACAGAGCTGTCAAAGGACGGAGTGAGATCACACTTGAGAAGACAATCTGGAAATGCAAAGTCCCACACGGCACCCAGAGATCTTGGCACACCAGGCACCTGGGGTCACCACCAACCACCTGGGCACATGCTGGCCTCCGCTGTCCAGCCTCCCTCTGGTCAGCAGCGTGTGGGCAGGGCAGCTGGCCCATGAAACCTTCCCCCACACAATCCCCTTCTCTCTTTTCCCCTCTGGCAGCTGGGGACACAGAGGCAGCCTCTGGGGACCTAGACAGTGCAGAGCCATGGACAGAAGGAACCTGGATCCTTGACCAGACACTTGGGGGTTTGCCTTATCAGGAACACCCACTTGGGTGTTAATGATAAATACGGAGGTGGGAGATGTCCATTATTGTGTTAAGTTAACAAAGTTGGTGGTCATTGGAGATAGTAGGTAAACCACCTTGACCCGTGGAATCACTGCTTCAAAAACTCGGGCAATGGAGTTAGTTGCAAATTCAAGCAAAGGGAGCAAAATGTTATAGCAACAGACAGCCAAGTTTCCTCATATTTCCTCCAACCTATGACAGGATAAAAATGAGACCATACAGGAACTTCCCTGGCAGGCCAGTGGCTAAGACTCCACACTCCCAATGCAGGGGGCCTGGGTTTGGTGCCTGGTCAGGGAACTAGATCCTACATGTTAGAACTAAGACCCAGCACAGCCATATAAATAAATAAATGTTTTAAATGAGACCATAAAAATGATGTTCTCAGACTGATGGACACCAGGGTCCAAGAGTTCTCTGTTATGGCAGAGTTAACCAGTTTGAGGAATAGTCAGTACACATACTTGCCCAAATGCAACCAACCATGATTGAGTTTGTGGTTGAGACCTACTTCTTTTTCGCCATTGCCTAGATTTTCACTCCTGACAATAAAGATGACGTGGATCAACCTCTAAATAGTCAGACAGATTAGGTTATCCAATCAGAGTGTCAAATGTCCTCATAATGTGGACAGACTGTGCTGGAAGGGGCCAGAGAAGGGACTAATAATCCACCAGGAAAATAAAAAGGACAAAGGATCTGAAAGACAGTAAACAAACATAAAACAGAAACATCTCAACTGATGAAATGTCTGCCCTGACTCCTGAGAAATAGATACAAAATGAAACAGCAGTGAGACACGTCTCACACATCAGCTTGGCAAACTCAAAACCGGTGACAAGACCCTATGTGGCCAACGGCACTCTCTTGGATGGGGACACTGTTTCTTCTGCAGAGGGAAGTCGATTTTGTCACATCTATCAACACATAAGTGGCAAATCCCTTTTGACTCGGTGGTTCTGCTTCTAGAAATCTACCCAACAGATATCCTCATACACGTGCCAAAAGACTCCTGCACAAGATGACTCATTGTTTGAACTGGGACAGATAGGAAACGGCCTAAGTGCCCAACAGTACGACTCACCCAAGTACATACAGCTATAAAACAGAGGAGAAGTCAACTTCGAAGTTTACAAGATCCCAATGGGAATGTTGGGGGGTAGGGTAGGGGGGTCAAGCACACACCCACCACCGTTCTACCCACATGCGCCAGGCGCATAAGATGAGATGCTCAGAGGAAGCCTTATCCTTAAGACACTCTGGGAGCACGAGTCAGCACCCCGTGACAAGGTGTGACTCTGTATCCATGCTGCTCCTCAAAATAAGCTGCTGTGCTTATTTTCAGCGTATGGAAAATCAACCATAATGCAAACAACACAGCAACAGCTGTGTTTTCATCCTCTTGGTGATCCTGACGTCACAACCGTCAAATGCAAGCTCCCCAAAACAGCAAATCATATTGTTCCCGGCAGCACACTCCAAAATGCTACACACCTTCCCCCGAGAGAGAGGATTCCAGGGCTGGCCTTTTTTTGTAGGTGTGATTTCCCCTGTTCAGAGCAGCTATTTAGCAACTTGCGTACAAAGCCATCTGAACTTTAGGAACAGTTCTATCATAGAAAGCAGTCACACAGCCTTTCTGGAGAGAAATCGAACACTATCTATTAAAATGAAATATACACGTGCCCCCGACCTAGAAATCCCACGCTCCAACAGGGAGAATAGAAGCACCAGAATGGAAGGCAACATGTACAAGGGTGTTTATTACAGTACTGCCCTAGTGGGTAAAAAAAAAAAAAAAAAACAACCTGAAAGTCCATCAGAAGAGAGCAGCTGACAGCGGGGAGAAGGAAGAGAAAAAGGGCAAGAAAGGGGACAGGGATTAAGAGGTACAAAACAGTATGAATAAAATAAATAAGCTACAAGGATATATTCTACAGCACAGGAAATACAGTCAATATTTTACAACAACTTTAAATGAAGTACAATCTATAAAAGTTTTGGATCCCTATCTTGTATACCTGAATTGAATACAGTATTGTAAATCAACTATACTTCAATAAAAAATAAGATATAAGAAAAATTAGAAAAAAAATGAAGAGAATGGCTAAATCAAGCACGACATGAATATGTGGCAACTGTTTCTTTTTTTTAATTAATGTATTTATTTTAGGTTGAGCTGAGTCTTCGTCGCTGCACTCAGGCCTTCTCTAGCTGCTGCAGTCGAGGGCTACTCCTCGTTGTAGTCGCAGTCTTCTCATTGGGTTTATTCCCTGGTCAGGAAACTAGATCATCCCACAAGCCACAACAAAGATCCCGTATGCCACAACTAAGACCTGGCTTCTCTCATTGTGCAGCACAGGCTCTAGGGCATGTGGGCTCAGTAGCCGTGGCGCACAGGCTTAGTTGCTCCATGGCATATGGAATTTTCCTGGACTAGGGGTCGAACCTGTGTCCCCTGGTCTCTGTACAAAGTTTGCCTTCTCAGTAAATTCTACCCTGACATCTTCATTCAAAACTATAAAGGGGGGGTGGGGGACTTTTTCAGCTTTATTTTTCTCAATAGAACTCAGCATTGGTTGACACTTTAGCTATCTCACTAGTAGGTATTTCCTCCTTCCAGACGATAAGCTCCATGAAGGCAGGGATTTTATCTCTGGCTCACTGAGTGTCCCCAGCATCTAGCACAGCATCTGTCAATTCCACTAAATGAAGGGAAAACCTGTTTGCACCAGGAGGAATGACTGGCAAAATGTATATGAGGCTTTCACCACCAATGGGGTGAAGCTGCAGCAGACAGCTATCCAAGAGGAAATAAGACTACCTTTTCTTCTGTGTTGTGTATTCCCCCAGTTGCAGTAGATGTATGTTGTTGTTATAACTGTTGCAGAGGCACTGAATAAAATTTAAAAAGTAAAGATGTAAATCAGACCAACGGGAAGCAGGGCAGGGTTGGGCAAGTCAAACTGGAGGGAGCGAGAACCCAGAACATACCCAACAACTACCTCTGGCCTCTGTATTCCCTGTTTCCATCTCAGGCCAGGCACCCTCAAAGCAAGCCCCACCCAGCATCTCACACACAAGTGCTCTAGGAAGGACAAGATGTTGCTCATACAAGAAATCACAGGGACCACCCTGGTGGTCCGGGGGCTAAGACTCCCCACTCCCCATGCAGGGGACCTGGGTTTATTCCCTGGTCAGGAAACTAGATCATCCCACAAGCCACAACTAAAGAGCAAAGATCCCGTATGCCACAACTAAGACCTGGCACAGCCGAATAAATAAAAATAAATATATATAAAAAGAAATCACAGAGTACACTCTAACACAAATATAAATGCTTCTGGACCATGGCTCCCACAGAGCCCTGCCTCTGTCAGGGATGAGCAAGGAGAGATCAGCACGTGAAAAGGATGAGGTTTGAAGAGGGCAATTAGGGAGTCACACCAGGGAAGGAGCACTGAACTCCCCGGGAGGCCAGGTCCCAGTTCCGCCCCCAAAGCACAGAGTGACCTTGGGAAAGGGCAGTTTAACCTCTCGGAACCACAGATTCCTCCTCTGTGAAAATCAGAATAAAGCCACCTGTCCTTTGTCACACTGCACACAGATAAGGAGACAGTCACCGCCATGGATGCCACATGGATGATGTCAAAACCCCTCACTACACAGAGCCCTGGTTTCCTCAACTTTGTTTTCCAGTTTTTTGCCATTGGTCTATGGGAAAGGTATGTATATTCATAATGACCTTTGGCCACTTGGCTGAACTCTGTTGCTTCTAATAATTTATAGATTCAGAGTCTAGGATTTCCTCTAACCAGATGATCAGATCACCCGCAAATAATCATGCTTTTATCTCTTCCTGCCTGTTGCTCATGGCTCTGTTGTGTTTCTCCTGTCTTATTGCGCTGGCTCAGATCCACAGTTCAACAGTGAACAACAGAGGTAACACTGGGGATTCCTGTCTTACTCCTAACCTGAAGGGAATGTGTCCCATGTTTATCTAGTAAGAATAATATTGGCTGCAGATTCTTGTACATATCCATCACCAAATTTAAAAAATTCCTTTCTGTGCCGAATTTATGATGTTTTCTCATGAAATGCCAACTGCATTATATTTGAATGCTTTTCCAGCAATTAAAGAGATCATCGCATGATTGTCTCCCCCTTAATATGCTTTTGATTTTCATTTTAACTGAGGTATAGTTGATTTACAATATTGTGTTAGTTTCAAGTGTATAGCATATCAATAAGTGTGTGTGTAATCTTCAGATTCTCTTCCTATAAAGGTTATTACAAATATTGAGCACAGTTCCCTGTGCTATACAGTAGGCCCTGAATGTGTTTTAACAGAGGCCTGGACACCCCAAGCCAACACTGACTTTTCAAGGTCAAGATCAAGCCTCTGACCCCAGTCATAATGATGTCATTCTACCTCAACTCTAGAGCTCTCCTAATGGCTGCCTTCTCTCTTCAGTCCTACAGCTCCCTAAACTAATCTCCTCCACCTCCATCCCAAACACTCACCAGTTCCTAAAATGCCACAGGCCTTCACCTGTACGAAGGGGATGTCAAGACAAGGTTGAATGTCAACCCATCTCTACGTCATGAAAATTCATCCCACATCCCACATCCCATGGGACGAATTTTCATGATGTAGAGATGGGTTGACATTCAACTGTGGGAAGGGAACCAATCATATGGTTTTCTCAAGATGAACAGCTCATTATTGTGATGAAAACACTGCACCCTCCACCTTGGTGCATTTCAAGATTCACCCAAAACTATTCCAAACTGGAGAGAATACCTCGGGTCTGGGATTGTAGTCAGCTCTCCACCCCCAGGGGTATATAAACAGAGATGGGAATGCCCCCCTCGATACTGTTATACTAGGGAGTGGCCCAAGGTCTCTCCATCTGTGAAGTGAGAGAAACGGACCAATCGAAAGGAAAAGAGGAGCAGGAAGTAGGATGTATTGAGCATTTCGAAGCAGTCTACACAAATTTCCTCCTGGTCCTCACAACAGCCCTTTTAGGTGTTAGGATACATAGAGAGGTTGCTCACATACACACACACACGCACACACACACACCCTATTCAAGGTGACAGAGCCCAGGTGTGCACCAGGGCTCTGCTCCACTCCTTCCACCTCTTCCATTCCGCCACCCTGCCCCCTGCAACAGGGTGTGAAACCGCTTGTTAAGCTGCCTAACACAGTGGCAGCCACCTAATGAGTACTTAATGATTCTGCCCAGACTGAGATGGTCAAAGGTCCCTCCTGCTGAGCAAAGGCAATTTTCTCCTCCACCAAGCCACGGAGAGACTTCACCCTGGCCCTTCATGTACAGGAGGTCTGACCACGAGGCTTTTATGGCCAGTCCTTTCCACCTTTCCAAAATAAATCCAGAAACATGATCTCATCTAAACATCACATCTCTTGACAGAAAGGGTCACCAAGGCTCACAAGTGAAGGGTCTGCCCAAGGTCCCACAGCTACACCAACAAGTTCACGACCAGGGACACCAGGAACCATGATCTCCATCCCAACCAAGGCCTCGCAGATGAAAAGAAAGGACAATCTCAAATAGGTCATCGGAGAGCAGCTACAGTTAAGGCCATGTTCAAAGCCAAGCTTGTGCTGTGGATGAGTGGGTGATAGGCACTCCATAACTGTCTGGCAATGTGGATGAAGAAGCAGACAGCTCATGATTTGGCCAATCAAGCACTAATGATGCCATCACCTTAGACTCAGACCACATAACCTTTAACCCTTGAAGTACAAATCTATGCCTCTTTTGTAATCTAGGAATCAAAACATCTACTGGTAGCTCCTTCCCACCAGCTCCAGGATGAAGCAGCTCCTGCATTTGGAAGTCACAGTCTAGTTCCAAACGTATCTTTATTGTCAGAGGTCATCTCCACGGTCCCTCCCCTCCCCACAGGCCCTGGTAAGCATCAAGGCCACTTCACTGGCCAGCGACTCAACCAGAAACTATGGGAACCTCAAGGCAATCTCTTGGGCTTCAAGGACATGGCCAAAGTCAAGCGGGTCAAGAGACGTAACAAATTATTTGGACCAAGAGCCAAAGCAGAAGGCATAGACCTTGCTAATGCTTACATATCCAGGAAGAACTGAGTTCCCAGCAAGCAACAGTAGATGCCCAGCCCCGGTTCCTTTGTTTGCAAGAAGACTGCTGCCACCTAAGAAACTAACCTTGCTTCTCACCAAACTATACCATACTAAGGGACACTGAGGAATGAGACCATCCTTTATACGCTTCACCATTCCAGTTGACTGATGGCCTTCTGGATTTATTCTAATGTGTGAGGATAAACTCACCAGTATATGACAGCAAAATCTGATGGCATCTCCCATCTCCACCAGGGCCCTAAAGCCTAGGGTAGGAGAGAAAGATGCCCTTGTGATATGAATGTTCCGGGTTCCAGTGACTTTCATGTCTGTTGCAGACAGAACTGCTCAGAGAAAAGGATAGAGGCTCGCTCTTACAGCATGACATGGAGATCAGAGAGGTCACATGCTGTATGACTCCATTTATATGAAATAACCAGAAAAGACCAATCCTAGAGACTATAGTAGCTGCCAGACTGGGCAAAAGAAGGCAAAGGGGAGTGACTGCTCAGGGGTAAGGGTTTTCCTTTGGTAGGGGTGGCGATAAAAATGGTCTGGAATTAGATGGTGGTGATGGTTGCACAGCTCTGTGAATATACTCAAAACCAATTTAAATTGGCAATACTTATGATAAATAAGTGATGTCTCAATAAAGCTGTGTGATTTTAAATGTTGATGGTGGAGAGGAAATAAAGTGAGTGCACCAAGTTAGGAAGTGCTTCTCTGCCTTACATCTGACCACTGCGCCGGGTCCCCATCCCCTCAGCCCTTGGGGCAGTCCCATAGCTGTGGGACCAGCATCCTACGTGCTGTTCTTCGTTTGTCGAGCCCTCAGCAGGCCCCTCCTGCCAAGCAACCACCCTCATCCCTGCTATGGACTCAAGGCTTCCAAGCAACCAAAGCAGGCATGGGAACATTCTCACAACAGTCCCAGGAAACACCTCTGGGAATAGTCATTCATCTGGTAGAGAAGCTGGCTGCTTGGAGCCCAGGAAGGGGGAGGGCATGAAACCAGAGAGACAGCCACCTTCCTCCTAGGAGAGGCGGGAGCTGCCAGGAAGCGAGACCCCGAGTCCAATGGCTGACATCATCATCCGTGTTCTTCCAAGCTGTGTCGAAGGAAAAGTACAGTGTGAGGCTGCAAGCAGGACAGACTTCAGAGCAAAACAAATCAGGCAAAGAAACTGCTAGAGGTTCCATTAGCAAGACAGAGCAAAAAATTGGATTCCCCCATTCCCCCATTGCCCTTGGGGCCCCTCAAACTGCTAAAAATAAAGCAACAGGCCCTGGTATTTGTGATGCTAGAGTTCTCAGGAGTCCCTGCAGGGCCAGCCTCCCTCTGGACTTCCTTTGATCATCCTTGCCTCCCTTTCTCTACCACTTCAGCATGGATATCCACAGCACAAGGAGGGGTCCGGGAATGAGAAAAACATTTCCACTGATCAGAAGGCTGAGAGAGATGTCCCACCACAAGGATGTGATGTGGCTAGAGCTTGAGAATCAAACACGCAGATCATCAACTGAGCATCTATATTAGTGGGGGTGGGGGATGGGGGATGCAGATCCATTCAATGATTGAAAACCCATCCCTACCCTCTGAGGTCCTGGTCACTTTTAAAGGAAGAAGTCATAAATGAGTGTTGGGGGCTTCCTCAGTGGTCCGATGGTTACCAACCAACACAAGGTTACCTGCCAACACAAGGACATGGGTTTCCATCCCTGATCCAGAAGGATCCCACATGCCGTGGGGCAGCTGAACCCATGAGCTGCAACTACTGAGCCGCACGCCCTCAAGCCCATGCTCTGCAACAAGAGAAGACACTGCAGTGAGAAGTCCATGAACCACAACTAGAGAATAGCTCTTGTTGCAACTAGAGAAAGCCTGCATGCAGCAATGAAGACCCAGCACAGCTAAACATAAATAAATAAAAAAGTTTTCTAAAAAATGACCACTGCTTTACAAGTACAATCTAGAGCTGAGTTAAAACAAAAGTGAGTGGTGGGGGAGAACAGCTGGGGCAATATGTAAGCCTGAGCTCATGCCCACCCTCTCCAATTACACAGCAGGGAGCACCACCTCTTGCTCCTCCCACAGACCCCCACACTCATGCAGAACCATAGTCTCTTGGAGAAAGAACAGCCTCAGAGCAATACAGCTGGGTGATATGAGTGCACACCTTCTATCGGGTTGCGTGGCTTCCAACCCCAGCTCCAGCCCTTCCTACCAGGGTGACCTTGGACAAGGTACTGAACCTCAGTTCTCTATCTCTAAGTGGATGATGCAATATTTCCTACCTCACAGAGTTAATCTGAAGCTCTTACAAAAGCGCCCAATGCATAAAAATGTACCCACTAACAGTGTCTCTCTAAGGAAGCTACCAGCATTGGGGGCTGGGCAACTTTTGTCTGTCTGGGGCTGCCCTATGCATGGCAAGATGCTGACTCTTCCCAGCCCCTGGGAAGTAACTGCTGCTGCTAAGTCGCTTCAGTCATGTCCGACTCTGTGCAATCCCATAGATGGCAGCCCACCAGGCTTCCCCGTCCCTGGGATTCTCTAGGCAAGAACACTGGAGTGGGTTGCCATTTTCTTCTCCAGTGCGTGAAAGTAAAAAGTGAAAGTGAAGTCGCTCAGTCGTGTCTGACTCTTAGCGACCCCATGGACTGCAGCCTACCAGGCTCCTCCGTTCATGGATTTTCCAGGCAAGAGTACTGGAGTGGGGTGCCATTGCCTGCTCACAGTCAAATAATGCTCCTTTAGACTGGGTGCAGTCAAAGCAGCTGAGTGGGGAGGACAGGATTCACACCATAATTTGTGTGACCCTAAACCCATGCCTTTAACCCTCCACCAAACTGCCTCCTGTAAAACCACAGTGCACACAAAAAGTCTTTCTGTCAAGGATGGTGAGAAACAGAGAAATAGGAATTAAAATAAAATGGGCCTCTTCAAAAAAAACGATTGGCAGTCATCATTCATTTTTAAAAGTTAACACATTCTACTCTTCAGGTCTTTTGAGGTTACCTGAGGTCAGAGTGCAGAAACCAGGCGGTCACACCCTTCCTAAAGATTAGCCAACAGCTCTCATGGGAGGTGGGCACCTGGAAATTCAAGGCTTTTCTCTGAGGGCCTCAGGGTGACTGGAAACCCTGGGTCCTGGCTTTACTGCCTTGGTCCTCCCCAGCCTCCTCCTTTCACAGGCGGCTAGGGGTGGCCACCCTATGCCACTGCAGCCCACAGATGCTCGGGGACACCCCAGAGGGCTGGTTCCACCTGGGGTGTGGCTCCAAGAACAATGACCCATAAAACAGCCTGGAGGCTGAACACGAAGGAGCAGCCGTAAAAACGGCAGTTCTAACTGTGGCCACCTGAGCATCTGGAACAAAGAAGCTGCAGAGGGATGCCCGCCCCTCACCAGGACCCCCCCACCAACTGCTGCCCGGGGACACGGATGGTTCCCCGCGGCCACCTGGAAAAAGAGGCCCCCTCAAGCTGCCAGGGGCTGTACGGGAGGCCCTCCTTCAGTGAGGTCAAGCAGATGACGCAGGAGAGAGCTGGCACCCTGCCCATCGCCGGGAAGGACTCCGTGAACAGCACCCTCATCTTTCCTAAGCCTAAAAGCGTGCCAGCAAGGTGGGTGGGATTCCCACCTTTCAGATCAGGAAACAGGCTTGGAGAAACGACACAACTAGGAAGGGACTGCCTTGTGCCTCAAGCCAGGTCAGTCTCCAAACATGGGCTTTGCCCACCTTCTTCTTCCGAGGTGGCCTCTGGAGAGGGTGGATGGCAGGGCTTCACAGCCTGTCAGCCCTCGGCTCAGTGTCCACCACACACACACACACATCCACACACACACACACAGGGCACGTGGGCTTCTGCTGGGACAGCCCCCCGTGGAGTCTCAGGGGAGTGAGCCCCAAGCAGCCTGCCCACACTCTGCCATGGCCGGGGGAGGGGGCAGGCACCATCTCCCACTCCCCTTTCTGGAAAGCTTTTCCACATCCCAGGCCAGGCCCTGCAGGTCCTGGGGCTGAAGAAACATGGCACTGTTAACAGAAGCAGCTCATTCTTAGGGTGCTTCCTAAATGCCACGTGTTTCCCCCATATTAGCTCACTGTACAGGCACACACTCTATGAGGAGAGGCCCATTTCACAGAAAGCCAACACATCGGGATACGCAGCTTGTCCAAGGTCATGCAGCTGTGAGTGGCAGAGCCAGAGCTGAATCTACGCTCCCCACGACACCACCCCCACTCTGGGGACACAGTCACAGATGCATCCACTCACACCACCTTCCGGCCACGCTGTAAGGACTGTGGCCTGGGTCTCCTCCTCAGGATCCACCCTCCACCCTTCCCAAAGCCCCGTGGCCTCCCCTGGCACCTCTGCCTTCGTCCTTTTGCAGCTAAAACAGCTAGAAGGCCAGGCTGACTCTAAGTGGGGCTCACCCTGTCCTGTTGCCATTCCCACTGTCAGTAAGGAAAGATGAGACAGTCGGGTACCAGCCCCTCCTCCAGAGAAATGCTCAGACCCTGAAGGCCCTTGACATGGCACCCTCCTTAGAGGCAAGAAAGTCACGTTTGCTTCTGGAACTTGCCTTTTTCCTAAGTCCTTTCTGGGACACCAAGTTGAGAGGTACCGAGCAAATGGCACCGCTCCATCACGGGTTCCCTTAGTGACCTGGAGCCCTCCTTTTCTGAAGCAGGCAGAGTCATCTGGAATTTACCATGTTCAGCCAACAAACTCTTGCGAAGGGCCATCTTGGTGTTTCCAGTGCCACCTTGGGCACACTGACCAAGGGGAAGACCCTACAAGAACTTTGGGCAACGGCAGTGGCCTTGCCTCATGCTCTCTCCCTGTGACTGTCTCCAGTAAATTACCCTAGCCAGCTTCGAGTCTTGACTCGCCTGACCTGACAGGTGATGTGATGGTGGAAACACAGGCCTGGATGATGGACTTGGAAGCTGGAGGAAGGAGCCAGAAGGCAAGGAATGCAGGTGGCCCCCGGAAGCTGCAAAACGCAAAGAAAGGGGAGCATCCCCTGGAGCCTCTAGAAGAAGCAGCCCTGTGAAGCCAATTACAGACTCCTGGTCTCCAGAGCCGGCGGAGAATAACTTGTGGTGTCTTAAGCCACTAAATGTCTGGTTGTTTGTCACAGCAGCAATAAGATACTGATACACACACTCAGTCCACCTGAGGAGGGAGTGCACTTTCTCCAGACTCAGCACCATACTAGCCATGGGAGGTTAAGCCACGAGCATCAGAGACCCTTTGCTGTCCTCCTAGAGCTTTTGTCTGTTCCCCTCCTCTGTCTTCCCTCCTAGGGTCCCTGTGGCCTGGACTTCACTGTCATCGCCTCTCTCAGTCCTCCCAGCCTTGGAGCTTCCAGCCCATCCCCCCTGGAGCCATGGGGGATGTCCAAAAGCACCAACCCCTCTGCACTTTCTTTGCCCACCCTGGCTGGCCAACGCCTCTCTCCTTAGGACTCACTTCTGCAGAGAAGCCTTCCCGGGGCCCTGCAGCAGATGAGAACAGACCCCTGCCACATTCCATGGTCCTCCATCCCACTCTAGACTTCCGTGTGTGTGTGTGTGCACACGTGTGTGTGTATAGTTGGGAGGAAAGATCTAGCCACAGCATAGAACCCTCACTGCAAAGTCCTGGGGTGGCGTGTTCTGGCAGAGGTGGGAGAGGGTATCGGGGAAAGTGCCCACGAAGAGGAGATGACCTGTTTCATCAGGCTCTGACACCAGGATTACTTGGCCCTGAAGGGAGGGATGGTGGATGTCTTGTTCACTCCTGAATCCCCCCTACCCCCACCATCCATCGGGGGCACTTTCCCCAATACCCTCTCCCTACTCTGCCAGAACACGCCACCCCAGGACTCTGCAGTGAGGGTTCTATGCTGTGGCTAGATCTTTCCTCCCAACTATACAGACTCCCTGGAGGCAGGAGCCTCATCTTCCCCTCGATCTACACTCACTGACAGACAGGACTCAGAGCTCCCAGGGGCGAGTTGCATTGGACACTCACCTAGACTAGGACAACAGTCCCAGGATTCGGTGGACAGCACGTTTAAAGATAAGGAGCATGAAAGTCTTTGAATAATCACATTCTTTAAAAAAAAATAAAATAAAAGCAGCTGATTGGCGCATTCGAGACTAAATCAGAAATAAGAGCAAGTCTCAGCTCAAGTCTCAAAACACAAAAAGAGATAAAGCCCCAAACAGATGCCAAAGCCTTCACGGAGGATGCTCACCAGGACCTTCAGACGGTGCCCAAACCCTTCCGGAGCAGAGGATGCGGGTAGAGTGCAGCCCCTAAGAGGGAGGAACCACTAGGGAAAAGCAGGAACAAGGTGGCAGAGATAACCATCTCCAACTAGAGGACACCACCGAGTCCACCCTCGGGCCCCACGCCTCCTGCTCCTCAGCCTGGAGCACGTTCTTCCCCCCAGTTCTGCCCGGGCACCTCTGTCCTCAAGCTGATCTCAGCTCGATGACACCTCCTCAGACACGCCTTCTCTGGCCACCCACCGAGGGAGCCCCTCGGGCACCCTCGATCCCATCCCCCAGTTTTCTCCGGCGGGCCGTTGGAAATAATTCATTTATTGATTGCTTGTTATCTGCCCGTCCCTGCTCCCAGCCCAGCCTTCGTCCTTCCTGTCCTCCCAGGACTTCAAACGCTGCCTGGTGCCTGTGGGTGCTCGAGAAGGCAGAATGATTCCTCACTGTCCAGATCCGGAAGATACTGAGATAGAGGCCCCCCTCTCCTCACAGAGCCCCAGTCTGGTGGCTCCCCTAAAAGTGAACAGCCCATCGGTGGAGTCTTCCTCTCCCTGTTTCTTTCTCCCTCTCTCTTTCTTGCACAGAATCTCTTTCTTCTCCAGCCAGCCGGCAGCACTGCCCATTTATTGATGGTTAAGACAGGAATGGAGAATCTTGAAGTTAAGCACAGCAGATCCCAGTCAAAAACAGCTCACTGGTTAAGTGAAAGAGCCAGACACAAAGGGCCACGTGTTACGGGATTCTGTTTATATGAAAAGTCCAGATTAGGTCCATCCACAGAGATAGAAAGTAGAGGAGCCAGAGGCTGGGAGGAGGGGAAATGGAGAGTGACTGCCTAGCGGGTTCAGGGCTTCCTTTCAGAGGGATGAAACTGTCCTGTAATTAGATGATGGTGACGTTTGCTCAACTGTGCGAATATACTACTACTGAAATTGTACGCTTTAGAAGACTGAATTCTCTCTCAGTTAAAAAAAGAAATGGGCGTGCATACTCCATGGTGCCTCTTTGTGACCCATGGACTCCAGCCCACCAGGCTCCTCCGTCCATGGGATTTTCTAGGCGAGAATACTGGAGTGGGGTGCCATTTCCTTCTCCAGGGGATCTTCCTGACCCAGAGATCAAACTCACATCTTCTGCATTGTGAGGGGGATTCTTTACCACTGCACCATTGAAAACCGCCATGGACTGGGCAGAATTGCAAGCTCAGAGTCAGACTGTCCAAACTCATCTCCTCATTTGAGCCAGGAGCTGTGTGAACTCAGGAAAATTAGTTGGCCTCTCTGTACCTCCTCCACTTCCTTCTCTGTAAATGGGGGGTAATAACTGTGTCAACCTTGAGAGAGTGTTGTAAACATTAAATTTGACCCTGATATGTAGGGGACTTTGGTTGACATCTTTCCAAGTGTCCATCTTCCCCTTTTCTTGCAGACCCTATTTTCCATTCAGGGATCTTTAAGGTTCTGACTGTACCACCTGGCCTCAGCCTATCCAATTCGATTGACCCTCGAGACCTGTGCAAAGTATGCTAGCGCAAAGATGCTTTATTTTCTGCCATGCATGACCATAACAGCAAGTGTACTCTGGAGCTGTGGCAGCCATCCTGGAAACCAGAGGCAAAGCAACCTCAAGATCAGGCCACTTGTACAGAAGGTAGACTAGAGAAACAGAAAGAAACTGAACCCTCGGAGACATCATTGAACCCCTGGATCACACTTCACCTGAAGTCCCTTAAATTCTATGAGCCAACGAAGTCCCTTAAATGTTTAAGCATTTCTGTAAAGTTGTCATTTCTGCTACTAGAAATCAAAAGCCTCATAACTGACTCAGCTACATAAAGTCCTTCATTCTGGCTCTGGCACATAGCAAGGTCTCAAAAGTGTGAGCTACTGTGATTATTTTTCTAAACATATCCTATGCTATTCACCAGGGTCGATGTTCACCCAGACGTCTAGAGATGAATACTATTGGCTTATAACTAGATATCGGCTTATCACCTTATAATCCAATTCCATGTCCCTGTGATGGCAAACCACAGACAACTTCACCAAAGATGCCAAAATGAGTGCAGACAACAAGCGCTCCTGGGGTGACAGGACCAGGTGAGCACGGGGAGGAGGATGAGAGAAGAAAAAGGCACGTTACCATACTCCAACAGAGGGGATCAAAGTCTGCAAAACAGTCAAGCATGCACTTGCCTCCTTACATGATTTAAGCGATTCTACAGTAAAAGCTAAACGTGGTCAAGGAAGAAGACGGGAGTCCCAGTGGCTTTCTCCTGGCTCCTGGCTCTCTCTGCTCCAACACAAGGGCCAGATCCAAACATACCCCACCCAAGAACATATGGAGGAGACCACACATCAGGGCTCAGCAGCAGGTCTTATTACCACAAGCCCCAAAGACAAGGCACATAGTCCACAAATGTGGCCAGAGACAGCAGATCCTGTAACACGTGCACAAAGCTGGCTAAACTGTTCAAGGAGTCTAGTCAATTTCCCTTCCCTTAATTTCTTTTCTTCTTCCCTCTTTTCCTCCCCGATGCACTAAGAATGTGATGCATGAAACAATTATTCTTCAGAACCCAGGGGCAGGCAGGCGGGAAGCCACAAATCCAGAGAAAGCAAAATGCAAATGGTGCAGAAAGAGACCAAGATCTATGAATATTCATCTTCCCTCCCCTTATGATGGAAACCGGATTTGAGAAGGATCATCGAGCTCCATTTCCTCTGAATTCCGCAGAGGAATTCACGGTCGGCTTCTCGTCTTTCTGACTGAACACAGAACATGAGGACGGGTTCTCGCTTCCAAGAACTGGTAGTTACACAGGTATGTATTTATGTGACTGAAAATTCAGCCGCCTCGATATTTAAGATCTGTGTGTGCCCTGTGTGTATTTAGACCTCAATTTTAAAAGTGAAAGTTGATTCTCATCCTTCAAGGCATGTTTCAAATGTGACATTCTAGTGGGGACAGCCTTCCTCTCACACCACTGAGAGTAAGTCCCTGCCTCCTCACCTTGCCCTGCACACATCTCTGACATAGCTCCTGGCCCCAAACAAAACAATGAAAATGAAGAGTCCTCTAGAGGCTGTTTGCTCCCAGTAAGACAAACCTGGGGCTGATTTATTTCTGAATCCACTGCACGAGGCAAAGGCTTATAGTAATTGTTTATTGTGGGAATAACTTCAAATGGTCTGGAATTTTGTCCCACACAACAGGACTGGAAGCTCTCAAGGTCTGTGTCTTCCAGCTCCAGGGACAACTGTGTGACCCCAGAGGGGTGAATCAACCTCTCTGAGTCTCAGCTCCTGAACAGCACCCGCCCTTCAAGGATGCTGTGAGAATTTTATCAGCTAAGATGTAGTAGCCATGTATGGATGTGAGAGTTGCAACATAAAGAAGGCTGAGCACCGCAGAATTGATGCTTTTGAACTGTCGTGCTGGAGAAGACTCTTGAGAGTTCCTTGGACAGCAAGGAGATCAAATCAGACAATCCAAAAGGAAATCAGTTTTGAATACTCATTGGAAGGACTGATACTGAAGCTCCAATACTTTGGTCACCTGATGAGCTGACTCATTAGAAAAGACCCTGAAGCTAGGAAAGATAGAGGGCCAGAGGAGAAGACGGCAGCAGAGGATGAGACGGTTGGATGGCATCACCGACTCAATGGACATAAGTCTGAACAAACTCTGGGAGATGGTGAAGGACAGGGAAGCCTGGCATGCTGCAGTCCACGGGGTCACAAAGAGTTGAACACAACTTAGTGACTGAACTACAACAAAGAGGCAAGGCAGCCAGCTAAGAAGGCAATGCATTTCAAGCTGTCAAGAAATAGCAAGGCCCCTGCCCCAACCTTCTCCCAGTCACAGTGCAGGGTTTAAAACTTCCCAGGAGCAGCCCTACCTGGGGTGCTCCGTGTCTCTCCCCAATACATGTTCTGCCTACGTACAGAACTCAAAGCTAATCAGGCCCCAAAACAATGCTTTTGTCTAAAATCAGACCCAGTGGGGCTAACAGCAAATCAGGAAGCCTGTGGGAGCATTTGGGCCAACCAAACATGGATTCCTTAGGGGAGGTGGTTCAGGCTACAGGCCAGCTCACAGAGCAACCTCAGTGCACACCTAAGGCCTAATTAGCATAAATAGATGCTTCAACTCTCCTCTGTTCTGTCACTCCCCGTGTGCAACAAAAATTATCATCTCTCTGTTCTCTGACAGGATGTTTGTGTTCAAGCTAAAATTGCTTTCTCTGTCCAATTTGCGGTAATTCTGTTCGGCATAGTATGATGAGGAACTTGGCTCATCTCACCAGAGCTGGTGGCTGGCCTGACAGAGGTCCCTTCACACAGGGAATGAAAGAAGGAGATGGGGCCGGGGGGCGGGGAGGGTGGAGAAAAGGACGAATTTGTCATTTTACCAAACATAAGCCAAGACTGTCTGTAGGAGAGAAGCTGCCGTCTGACACTCAGACACACGGAACACACAAAACACCTTTTCTTCTGGGGAAGTTGGGCGTGAGACACTTCAGGACCCCAGGCCAAGCCACCGGAAAGCGGGGTGGGGAGAGGCTTCCTTTGCACCCACACCCTGCCACCGCCCGGGGCCTGGACGCACGCCGGGTCTCGTCCTGGTGAAGGTGTCCTGAAAGGTTCAAGGGATAATTAAATACCCTCAGTGCTCAAGAAGCCGCAGACAACAAAGAGATTCAGTGCCCAAAATATAAATGTAACCAGTGTGGACTATTAGTCAATTCATCAACAAGAGTCTATTGAATGCCCCTGTGTTCATTCATTCGGCAAATTCCACCAAGTGCCCGTGTTGTCTCAGGTTGCGTGCTTGGTTCTGGGGATACAGAGGGAAGTGAAGTTCATAGCTCAGCACCTGCCAAATCCTGAGTGATCCAGAGTTAGGAGCTTACAATCTAGCCAGAGAGCTGGACAAGTGAAGCGATGTATAATTCTCCAGGGCTGGTCTCCATCCCGGACCTAACTCAGCACTTTGTGTAGGGTGACTTGATGGTGGGTTTGAATGTATCTGCTTTGGCTAAATGACATCATTCCACCTGGATCCACACTAAACACAGTGGCCACTATCAACTGACTAGTTCTCACATGCCGGGTAGAACTTTCTCCATGGTCTTCACCTTACAAGCCAAGGAAGCTAAGGTTTAGAGAAAGCAACTTGCCAGGACCACAGAGCCCATCAGCAGGGAAGGCAAGAGCTGCGCCCAGGTCCTGGGTCCCAAATCCCAGGCCCTCCCCATCTCACCGCATAAGCAGAGGAAAGAGCACCCATGTCTGTCTCTCACTCAGCCCCACACCTACTGTGGGTTCCCCCAAGGAAGCACCACCACAAGGGATACCCTTGGATCCTCTTCAGAGCCCAGCCCCTTAGAGGACAAGTTGCCAAAGAAGAAACCATTTGCTTAACTGAGGGACTGCGGCAGAATCAACTTGAGCTAAGAGGGGGTGGAAGGAGGAAAGAAAGACAATCCGGAAGTTTTCCTGGAGGAGCTTGGTGTACAGAGGATGTTTTTTGATGCTTCAGAACACATAATCCCCAGTGGAGGAAAAAGTCCCAGGACAAATATTAGATGTTACATAAACCTTAAATCAGGCACCTGGCCTGCCTCAGTGGATCAGCAATACATGTTCCTTGATGGAAGAAACTCAAAGAACAGGTAAACCTGGTATAAGTCAGAAGAAAGAGAAATATCAGATATTAAAGTATATATATGGAATCTACAAAAAATGGCACAGATGATCTTATTTGTAAGGCAGAAATAAACACAGCCATAGAGAACAAGCGTATGGATGCCAAGTGGGGCAGGGAGTGGGATGAACTGGGAGACCGGGATTGACATACATATACTACTGATTCTATGTATGAAAAGATAACCAGTGAGACCCTGCTGTGTAGCACAGGGGACTCTACTCAAAGCTCTGTGCTGACCTACAGGGGAAGGAAACCCCAAAAAGGAGGCTTATATGCATATATGCAGCTGATCCACTCTGCTGTACAGCAGGAACTCACGCAACACTGTAAGAGAGAAAAATAAGAAGTAACCCCAGCAAGGAAGCTGAGGCTGGAGAAGGGCCTTCTTCAGGGCCCTTACAGCCCCAAAGATCTCCTGTCCATTCTCAGCCCACTGGGCCCCTGAGGGCATTCACAGGATGAGAAGGCTGCTCAGGACAGAAAAGAGATGGGCCTACAGACTCAATAGCCTCTTCGCAGACCCTCAGCCTTCTGGAAGAAGCACCTCTGGGCCTTCCAACACCTTCCATCTCTTTTCTCCCCTTTGCTATGATCTCCATCTGTCTGAGGTTGAGGAGAGGGAGGGGCTGGTGCAGGGCAGAACACTTAAAGCCAAAGCCAAATCCTTACAAAAGCACCAGAGACCCACAGAACCATCTCATCCAACTCTCATTTGGTACTCACTGTTGGCGCCTGGCTACCATGCTCCCTCTAAGGGTCTCTGCCTCCTCATCTTTCTGGCATCCTCATCCAGGGCTACTGATGGAGGAGAGGGGTCAAAATAGCACTCCATCTCATCATAGCAGGAACCATCTGTTAAGCACCTAAGAGGCACTAGGAGCTCAAGGTGATCGTCTCATTTAACCTGCACAAAAGACCCTACATGGCAAGTATTCTCTGTATTCACATTCTACTGCAGAAGAGAGTGAGCTTGCCGAGGATAACTGGCCACAGCTACGGCACTAGTGCAAGGTAGAGCTGGGACCCAAGCCCACCTTTGTCCAAATCCAAGGCTACATTTAAAGAGACCAAGTCAACATTCAAAACGTGTGCTTCCCCTCTGTGGTGCGGAGGCTGGTAGGGGAATGATACATTGGCTTCAGTGCTGCCAATACTCAAAGCATTTCTAGAACTTTTCTTTGGAAATCGCCTACAGAGGTAATTTACACACCACTCAGAACTTTCAGATTCTTATGTGCAATCACAATTACACATTTAGGGGACCAAAAATACCTTACCCACACTGGCTTCCTCTCTTATTCATTATACTTGCCTGCAAACTCCCTTGGACAGTTTTCTAAAATCAAATTGACTTTCAAATGCTGAGAGATGTCACCCCAGCAACACTCAAAAGAATGTACCGATGCTATCACCAGCCTGTTCCCAAGGAGAGACCTTCACTTTCCAAGTAAGGATGAAATCATTTGCTCTTTCAGTTCTGCATTTATTCGAGAAGAATTTTGTGATGCTGGACACTAGGTTACTAAGGAAACGGAGATAAACATAAAAAAGACCCTGTCATTTTGGAGTCCTCAACATGGGAATGATATTTCAGGCAACTTTTGCATAGGACTTTCAGATGCAAAGATGGAAAGCATACAGTCCCAGGCTTCAGTTTCACTACATTCCAACACGAGTACAGGCATGCCAGCCATCCTTCTGGAAAATGGAGTTACCACCTAGAAGGTGATTGTAACAGGAAGAGTCAGTCTCCCAAAGGTGACCAAAGTGAAATAACAATATTAACTAACAATTATGTAGCACTTGTACCAGACGCTACTCTTAGGTAATTAACACACATTATCCTCCCAACAACTACATAAAGTAACTATTACTAGTCCCACTTTCCAGGTAAGTAAACCGAGGCTCTGAGAGTTTAGGCAATTTATAAAAGATCTCTTAAGTCTGCAAGGAGCAAAACTATGATTTGAGCCCATGAAGTCTGGCTCCAGATGGCACGCTCTTGCTAACTACACCGAGCTAACTGGAACAAGAGATGCTGCCCAGATGAACACGTGTGTTATGGCCCATTGAGTTTTAAAAGAGCAGCCACATCACTCACGTTTCCTCATGTTGGATCCCTTGTTGTCTCAGCAGTGAACTTTTGGACTCACTCTGCTAAACGTGACATCTGAACTGGATGGAATGGGCCAAAGGGAAATGACATTTCCTGCCCCGTTTCACCATGGGGCAGCGAGAGAGCCAAGGGACCGGGGAACCAGCCTCTGCCATCCATGCCCCTTCTGCTTTTGATATTCCAATCAAAGAGCCCCATCAAGGTATAAATAATACTCAAAGCAGGAGAGAGCTGAGAAGACAGTCCTTTCACATCAGGGCCCCTGCCCGGCCATTCCACCCCTTACTCTGGTGGAGAATAGGGGTGTCACCTGGGGACAGTCGAGATGGCCTTCTCTTCTGTTTTCTTTGGAACTTGGAGGGAGGAGGCATTTAAACCCCTTGGTCCATTTGTTCCTGAAGGTGTGTAAGAAGCAGAATAACTTATAAGATAAAGGCAGGGACAAGAATGAGGAGAGCTGAGGGAATCCCAGAGCAGGGGAAGAAGTGGCTAAGACTTAACACTCTGAAGCCAGAGTATTTTGAGTTCAGATCAGATCCTGCTACTTCCTAAGTGACGTCCCTTGGGCCCATGCTATACCCACAGCAAGCCACAGCGTTTGCTCAGCTACAAAATGAGGATAATGGTAGTAACATCTACAACACGGGCTTTTAGAGAGGATCACGTGAGAAAAAGCAGGTAAAGTGCTCAACAGTGTGAGTGATACCTAGTAGCACCCTGTGTTAATATTCAGTATTTTTATTCTGAATATTCCATCTTAACACTGAGTATTAATATTCAGTATTAACACCCAGAGTGGTTATTGGGTCATGGTCATCGTTAATTATGGCAGAGCTAGCTGCGGACAGCAAAAACCCTCACCCCGGAGCCCCGTCTGGCAGCTGAGCACTCTCCAAATCCACTTCCTGCTCCTCCTGGGAACACTACATATCCCAGGATGCCTTGCAGTTAAGGTACCACGTGAAAGTTCTGACCAATGGACCATGTGGGCAGAAGTGACGGGAATGATTTCCAGGATCACTTTCACACAACCACACCTCACAATCCCTACTTCTCATTCCATATCTGTCAGATGGGTGCAGAGGATTCAGCAGAGACCTTCAGCGCCCCTTTGAAATGGCAGATCCACAGACATAAGGAGCCAACCCTGGGAAATCCTTGGCAGTCGTGGTTAGGATGCCATGCTTTCAGTGCTGAGTACGCAGGTTCAATACCTCGTCAGGGAACTAGGACTCCACAAGCTGTGGAGTGGGGGGGAGGAGGGGCAGGGGAGGTAGAAAAATGGGAAGTGAAAGTGAAGTTGCTCAGTCGTGTCCAACTCTTTGCGACCCCGTGGACTGTAGCCTACCAGGCTTCTCTGTCCATAGGATTCTCTAGACAAGAATACTGGAGTGGGTTACCATTTCCTTCTCCAGGGGATCTTCCCAACCCAGGGATCAAACCCGGGTCTCCCGCATCGGAGGCAGACGCTTTAACCTCTGAGCCACCAGGGAAGCCCCAGCCCTGAAGGATTGCTTGGAACAAGTCCCTTACCCCAACCCCCAAAGCCCCACACACACTGTCAGTGGTACTTTATATGAACAATACATACACTTCTATAGTAAGCCCTCGATATGTTGGGGTTGCTCACTACAGCGGCAAACCTAGTCTTATACACAGAATTAATCAAGCCTCAAGATGGACGCACAGGCCCCTCTTAGTTCAGTGCTTCCATGACCAAAGAATCTAGATAGAGTAATACGGTCAAAGAGAAAAATTAGTTTATCCGTGACTGGTTAGGTGTGAAAAGCATGAGGAAGGACCAGCAGTAACTCAAAGGAGCAATGGAAGAACCACTAGCCTAGAAGAAAGGGAACAGCCCAGCAGCAGGCTGTGCTCATGACGGGCTCCGTCCTTCATGACAACAGTGGCTGCTGCTGCTGCTAAGTCACTTCAGTTGTGTCCGACTCTGTGAGACCCCAGAGATGGCAGCCCACCAGGCTCCCCCATCCCTGGGATTCTCCAGGCAAGAACACTGGAGTGGGTTGCCATTTCCTTCTCCAGTGCATGAAAGAGAGAAGTGAAAGAGAAGTCGCTCAGTCGTGTCCGACTCTTAGCGACCCCATGGACTGCAGCCTACTAGGCTCCTCCATCCATGGGATTTTCCAGGCAAGAGTCCTGGAGTGGGGAGCCATTGACAACAGCGGAGGGCAGCGGAAAGACCATGGTCCCTGAGGCCAAGCAGACCAGAATCCACGCCTGCCCATGATTTACAGAGGGAAATAAGGCTCTCTGAGCTTCAGTCTCCACATACACATAATATGGACAACATACCTGCCTCCTGTTCTGCGCCACCATGCTGATTATCTTGGAATCAGCCATGGTGGAAATATTTACAAACTGACAAATGCCACAAATGTGTCGACAAATGCTACAAATTGAGGCTTTCTTCCTGGAGGTTAAACAGGTACCAGCACATCACTAGATGAACAGGAGATGGAGGCCAAGGAAAGAGAATTTCAAGTAGAGTGGACGGCGTTTGTGAAGGCCCAAGGGTATAGACACAGAAAGTTTAGCAAAGCAAAGGAAGTCCTCTATGTCTGGGTGCAGAGAGCTTGGGAAGAAATCGAAGAGCAACCCAGAGAGAGGGCAAAAGTCAGAGTCTGTGGAACGATCACCCCTTCATAGTTACGTGTTCCAGTCATTTAGTTCTATGATAAAAAAAAAAAAAAATTACCTGAAAATGCAGTGGCTTGAAATAATCACTTTATTTTCTTTATGATGGATAAGTCAGAAACTCAGGGAGGATGAGCTGGCTGGCTCAGCTCTGACTCATGTCAGCTGGAGCTGGACAATCTACTTCCAAGACCGACTCTGCCCACCATGTCTGGTGCCTTGGTGCTCCTTGGAGAGTCTCTCTCCCTCCACGCGGCAGGACATCCCCAGGTCTCTCCAAGTGGCCTGCTCTTCTCAGAGCATGGAACTCTCAGGGTGGTCAGGCTACTCTGCATGAGCCTGAGTCAGGCTCACGGCCTCTCCTGGAAGATTAACCCAAGGAAGCAGGTGGAGTGCTCCACAGTGTGTGTGATACCCAGTATCACCCTGTATGCTTCCTTCTCCAGGAAGCCACGAGGGAAGCTGCAAGGGTGCTTCTGACCATGTCTTAGAAGAAGCAAAACCATTCCCACCACATTCTACTGATTACAAGCAAGTCACAGAGCCAGTCCTGTCTCAAAAGTGGGGCGGGGGGCACTACCCAAGAGTCTGAACAGCAGACTCATGGCTTACTGGGAGCTTCTCTGAAGACAAGCTGCCACACTGTTATTGATCAGCCAACACCTGCTGCCCACTCCCTGGGACCACCTGGAGGAGGCACAGGAGTTCAAAGAAAGGAAAATCACCAGCCCTGTCCACAGGGAGAATTCGATGGATGATGCTCACACAGGATACAGAGGACAAGGTGGAGCTAACAGTGGAGAGACCAAGCCTCGACTCAGGCGAGCAGAGAAGGCTTCCCAGGAAGGCAAGCTTTCCAGCACATGAGCCAGGCTTGAAGGATGTGGGAGGCAGCGTGGAGGGTAGGAAGGGAAGGAGTAGACCATCTCTGAGGCTACTGTCCAGCCTTCTACCACATCTGGACTAGCCATGGATGGGGCCAGGCCACCTCCACCATTCCCAGTCCAGGCAGGTGGCCCAGACCTGGGCACTCTGCAGCCATGGCCAGACAGCTCTAGAGCAAAAGCAGCTCCTGCCCATACCAGCCCACCACCAGGCCCGTGAGTGTGCCCAACATGCTGGGGCTCGGGGAGGAGCAGTGGACTGTGGACCTGTTTACTCTGGCCTGACCTCCTCACCCAGAGCCAGCAGCACCGTGACCAGCGGAAAGGCTAGTTACGCAACTGCCCCCGTAGCAGCCTGCCAGCCTCTGAGGCCCGGCCCGGCCACCGGGCCTGGTAGCAAGACTGCTTCCGCCCAGCCGGCCAGCCTGGACTCCCACAGCCGTTTTCCATACAGGCACAGGATGCTCTGCTGACAGACACCTGGAGACAGCAGAGGCTGCAGGAGGGAGCTAAAAATAGCACAGCTAGCAACGGAGGGCTTTTCCAAATCCTCGGGGTCCTGTTATTCCTTGCCCACAGACCCACAAGGGCAGGCCCCCAAGCTTTCACCCTTCTCCAAAGCTCATGCTAAGAACAAGCACGGGAGGCCTCCCATGTCACAGTGCTCAGAAGTCACAGAAGCAGCCTGTCCTGGAGGCCAGGCCTCGGGATGGGCAGGCTGGGCCCACTTTCACAACCCCACAGCCCCAGCGGACTCTCTCTGGCCACCCCCACTCCGACCAATTCTCTGTGCTGTCCACCTTTTTGGACTCTCGGGTTCTTAACGTTTCTCATACTTGTTTGGCCTTTAAGAATTGTGGACCTCGTGCTGCGTTTTTAACTTCACTTGTATTATATTCACTCAGCCAGATGCCTAGAAAAGTCACACATATGGACATGTGAGTTGCACAGTCCACAATTCCAGGGGCATCATTCATGATTGTAATGGGAATGGTACCCCAGAACCATGCAATGTGGCTACTGGTGCTGCCAGGGAGGAAATTATGTCTTACACAACCCTGCATCCCTGGAAAAAGAATGGTCACACTGATAAAGATTCATGGACTGACCCATTCCTATCTGCTACCAAATATTCTGTGCATGGGGTTTGGCAGGCACAAGGCCACAATGTCCAGTGGTTAGAAAGAAATCCATAATGTGATACAATAATGTATTTTCAGGCCATGGAAGTGAAGGGGGCAAGGGATCGATCTTTCCAAGGCAAGGGAAGATTCACAGCCACTGAATAAGTTACCACTACCTCCTTCTGAGTGTGCAGATTAAATTCTCTGGCCCATCGACATTCAAAATGCACTTTATTTATAGCAGGCCAGGGAATTCAGAGATATTTATTTGCTTTTCATAGAATTTCCTTTCTTTTAATAACACAGTTGCAGAGCTTGAGATATGAGCAAATAGCATGTAGGGCATCATTCCACATCAGGATGCTTGGTTCAGAGTCTACTGAGAAGCCTCTGCTGGTGGGGGTCAAACTATCTCAGTCCTCCACACATTCCTGAATGAGTGCCCCTGCCCTTCCCACACGTAACTCTCAAGGGGTTTTGTTTTTGTTTTTTCAATTTATTTTTTAATTGGAGTAAAATTGCTTTACAATGTTGTGTTACTTTCTGCTGTACAACTATGTGAATCAGCTATAAGTACACATCGATCCCCTCCCTCTGAGCCTCCCTCCCATCCCTGCCCCACCCCACTCCTCCAGGTCATTACAGAGCACCGAGCTGAGCTTCCTGTACTACACAGCAGCTTCCCACTAGCTATCTAGTTTATATTCCCTGGTAGCTCAGCTGGTAAAGAATCCACCTGCAATGCAGGAGACCCCGGCTCGATTCCTGGTTGGGAAGATCCCCTGGAGAAGGGATGGGCTGCCCACTCCAGTATTCTTGGGCTTCCCTGGTGGTTCCGATGGCAAAGAATCTGCCTGCAATGTGGGAGACCTGGGTTCGATCCCTGGGTTGGGAAGCTCCCCTGGAGGAGGGCACGGCAACCCACTCCAGTATTCTTGCCTGGAGAACCCCCTAGACAGAGGAGCCTGGCGGGCTACTGTGTATGGGATTGCAAAGAGTTCAACACGACTGAGCAGCTAAGCACAGCACAGGGCATACACATCAACGCTACTCTCTCAATTCATCCCACCCAATCCTTCCCCTCTGTGTCTACAAGTCCATTCTCTACATCTGCACCTCTATGCCTGCCCATTTGTCAAGATTTTTTAAAATACATTTGAATTCTGCATCCTACTCCTAATAGCTCCTGTATATGTGTTAATATTAAAACTATGTTTTTATCCGAAACTTCCAGGAAGACTGACAATCAGAAAAATGCCCCAATATGTATTCGATGCCTCCACCTACACCTCATGACAGGGATATGGTATATTTGCCCTATTCCAAGGTGTGAATGTCATCGCAGCCCTGCAGTTGTGCAGTGAGCAACACGCACAGCTGCCCACAGCACACCTGCCTGCTGGGTAGAGAAAAGGTGCTTAGCCCACTGACCAGCAAGGGAAACCAAGACAAGGAGAGAGTCAGAGGACTAGATAACCCTTAAGGGTCGTTTCTATCCAGATAGTATAGACCTTTCCGAACTTGTCCAGGGGAATCTCACATTTTATCTAAGGACGGTGACTGACTCTCTACATTCTATATCCTCTCTTCAGTCCTAGGTCTTCAAAGTTTCCTTCGATATGTGGCAGGCATGAGCGGAGCAGGGCCCACCCGCCACTGCAGGGGTAGTGCCTGTAGGTGAACAGTGCGGGGGTTGGACACACGGGCTGCCCTGCCCACTGCCTGGATTCACACCTGGCTTGGCCCTCACTACCGTGTGACCCTGAGCAAGTCACTCCACCTCTCCACGTCCCTATTTCCCAACCTGTAAAGCGAGGATGAGGACACCGCCTCTGTCTATGGGTTGTGGCGAGGATTAAATAATATAAAGAGCTTAGGAACCACCAGGCACACAAATGCTCAAAGTTTGTCACCCAAAAAAGAAACAGAAAATTGCATTCTCTATGCCTCAGTCTTCTAATTTGCAAAGTGGGAATCACAGAAAGGTTCTCTCCAGGACTCCCCTGGCGGTCCAGGGCTTAAGAGTCGCCCGCCAGTGCAGGAGACACGGGTTCGATCCACATGCTGCGGGGTAACTAAGCCACAGCTACTGAGCCCTCGTGCCTAGAGGTCACACTCTCCACGTGTGAGAAGCGCGCATACCACAGCTAGAGAAAGCCCGTGTGCAGCAACCATGACCTGGAGCGGCCAAAAATAAATTAATTATTTTAAAAAATGTTCAATCCACAGGACTGTCCTGAGGTTTAAACAACATAATAAACATAAGGAATTTTAAAGGAGTGCTTGATGCTATAGTAACTACTTTAAAAACTTTCTTAAAATTTATCCCTAAAAAGCCAGTCACCCCAGTTCACACAGAAAGACTCAGCAAAACAAAAGCACTGGTAAGTGTGGAGGTCAATGCAATGTCTGAGGAAGGAGAGAAAAGACCAAGAGAGAATGTTTGAGAACAGGTGCTGTTTTCTACAACAGGTGGTAGACAGGATGTACTAACAATGACAGGTCTCTGTTCTGAGCAAATCTCTCCAAGGTCAGGAAGCAAAGAAGGGCAGGGGTGAACAGGCATGGTGGGGCGGGGAGGAGAGAATGGGAGGGCTCTCACGCTGGCTTTTCTTTTCACCATTAAAACTGCTGTCAAGCCTTGCCTAGCATTTAAATAGCATCATCCCTGGAGATAGCTGCTTCAGTTTCATTACAGTCTGTGTTCATAGAGTACAAATAGAAACCTTCGTGATTTTATTAGTTTCCATGCAACTCAGGAGAGATTTGCATGATAACATTTCAGTTCCTGACTTAAAGAAGGGTCCAATTAAAAACAGAGTGCTTGCATCACCTGTCACTGGAAAATGAAAAGCTTCCAGAGCTTTCAAAAAAATCTCTGTCCTAACTGGCTCATGGCCAGAAATCAACTATTCAGTACTACAGATTAAAAAAAAAAAAACTACAGTCTTCAGTTTTTTAGTTTTGTAAGAAATTCTTTCAGGATGCCTGCAACCCTCCAATAAAAGTTAAAATATAACAGAAAATCTAAGGAAAGTATTTTTGTCCAGGCCTCATCAAGTCCTACATCATCACCAATTCTGTCGATAAAGCCCCCACACTACCTGGCACTCTGTGGATCTGTGAAGTATTAACAGAATGTATCTGTGGCAAGTTAAAATTTAATACATGGCCCTGGTAGCATAATCTGATTAATGTTATATAACCTAAGAGACTATTCAGCAGGTTCTGATGTGCTGGCTATGATGGAGGGGTGGCATTTCAGAAGTTACTGACTCAATCGGACACTCTCTCCTTTGCCACAGACACTGTGGTCATCTTATCCCTGATTTTGGCCACTGGAATGCCGTGGAATACAACTGAGATGAACATTCTCGCTTTGGAGTTGTCTTCTGGGGTGAGTTAAGGAAAAGCAAGAAAGTAAGCATGACCTCCTCTCTAATAAGATGTTTCTTTTTATTCCCAACCTCAACAAAGCCAGTCTATCATAGTGGACTGTTTATAGTCTAGTCTGTAATCTAAGTCCATGGGGTCGCAAAGAGTTGGACACAACTTGGCGAATGAACAACAGCAACAACTATAATCTAAGACCTTTTCAGCCTTTCCCCCACACCAGAAATTAAAACTAAAACTTCAACAACAGTGTGGCTATGTCATTTGAAGTAACAGCACAGTCACAAAAACCTATTTCTCAGACTCTTTTTTCTTTTAATGATAAGTTTCATGGTATTTCCAATGGGGCCTATGTCCCCAGACTGTAATTCTTAAATATGCCACCTCATCAAAATCAATATGGATGTTCTGGGGACAGGTCAATCAAATTTCACTCTGGGGATTCATAGAGGAACCAGACCTGCTCCCTGGACCCACTGCCTTGGGTAAGTTAATCTTAGGTTCTTTATCAGGTAAAAGTGATAGCTCTAAAATCCGATTTAAGAAATGGCTGTCCATTAAAAAGAATGAAATAATGTCATCTGCAGCAACATAGATGGACGTAGACAGTGTCATACCGAGTGAAGTAAGTCAGACAGAGATGCAGATATATCATATGACGTCTCTTGTATGTGGGATCTAAAAAGAAATGATACAAATGAACTTGCTTATAAAACAGAAAGAGACTCACAGACTTAGAGAATGAACTTATGGTTGCCAGGCAGAAGGGATAATCAGGGACTTTGGGAGGGTCATGTACACACTGCTGTATTTAAAATGGATAACCAACAAAGACCTATTGTATCGTGCACGGAACTCTGCTCAATGCTATGTGCCAGCCTGGATGGCGGAGAGGGTTGGGGGAGAACACATCCATGTGTATGTATGGGTGAGTCCCTTCACTGTTCACGTAAAACTACCACGACACTGTTAACCAGCTATACTCCAATAAAAAATGTTTTGGGTATTAAAATTTTTTTAATTAAAAAAAATAGCTGTCTACTGAAATCTCTCTGAAATGAATCAGAGAGCATGTTTCACACGAGAAAACTAGGGCTCAGAGACAATGAATTGTTTGAGATACCACAGCTGCTTACATGTCAAAATCAAAAACACACGCCCTTCCCAGACAGTCCAGTGGTTAAGACTCTGTGCTTCCAATGTAGGGGGCATGGGTTCCAGAACTAAGTTACCATATGCCTCAAGACGGAGGCAAAAAAATTAAAAAATCCAGTGTCCTTTAACTTCACACACTATCAAACGAGACTCAGTGGCAGAAAGAGGGCTGCTGGGTCCATCCTTCTGCTCTCACTGTGGGTACCATCAGAACCAAACAAGGCCAGCCAGGAAACTTCTCCTGGGACTGCCTGTTACCAGACCTCGGAGGAAAGATATCAGCTGCCCCACCGACAAACATGAGCACCACGGTCAAGAATGTGCTCAAAGATAATGGTGACAAACTCCAGGAAGTGGGGTTTAGAGGGATTTTCTTCCTTTCTTAAAAAAAATTTTAACAGTGGGAAAATAGACATAAACTTAACCATCTTAACCATTTTCAAGTACATCATTTGGTAATATTAAAGTGAAGTTGCTCAGTCATGTCCGACTCTTTGTGACCCCATGGTCTGTAGCCTACCAGGCTCCTCCATCCATGTGATTTTTCCAGGCAAGAGTACTGAAGTGGGTTGCCATTTTCTTCTCCAGGGGATCTTCCCGACCCAGGGATCGAACCCAAGTTTCCCGCATTGTAGGCAAACACTTTACCATCTGAGCCACCAGGGAGGTCCTTTTGGCAATATTAAGTATATTCATATTACCATGCAGAACCTTTTCATCCTGCAAAGCTGAAATTCTACATCTATTAAACAACAAGTCCCTCACCTCCCCACCCCGATAACCACCATTCTACTTTTGTCTTTAGGAATTTAGGCGCCTCACATAAGCAGAATCACACAGCATTTTTCCTTCCATGACTGGCTTATTTTACCTCGCGTAATGTCCTTGAGGTGCATCCAGGTGGTAGCACGCGTCAGAATTTCCTTCCTTTTTCAAGCTGAATAGTATTTCATTGCATGTATGTACCACATTTTGTTTATCCATTTATCCATCTTTGGATATCTGGGTTGTTTCCACCTATCATGAACAACGCTGATATGAACAGAAACACACACATGTCTTCTCTTAGATATGTATCCAGTGGTAGAACTGCTAGGTCACGTGGTGGTTCTATTTTCAGTTTTTCTGAGGAACCACCATACATTTCCCATAATAGCTGTATCATCCTGCATTCCCAGTGCACCAGGGTTCCCGTTTCTCACATCCTCACCAACACTTGCTGTTTCCTGGGATTTTGACATAGTAGCCATCATGATGGGAATGAGGTATCCCTTTTTGTTTTAATGCCTCTCTGTCCTGCCTACATCTTCTACAATGAATATATACATACTCAGGATTAAGGACAAAAGTACAAAACACAAACTGAAAAAGAAATCTTATGGAGAAGACAGGGTAGTACACGAACATTAAGAAATGGATTTCTTTAAGACAGGCAAATTACTGACTTCTCTGATGGGCTCAGCTCAAGACACCATTCCTGTATTCTTCAAGAATCTTACCACCTGGTCAGCTGTGGCTGCCACAATCTATGGGAGAAATGGTCATAATTCATGAGCAGTTAAATCAATGCTGCTAAGCACTATGAGGAAAGCGTTCCCAGATGCACAAAGAAGGCAAACAATGTATTAAGCAGTGGCCAGCTAATGTTGGTCATGAAAATCCCCGGCACTTGGATGAACCCTTTCATCTTCCAGATTTTTCCTCCGAGCCTCAGGGCCCTTATCTCTGAGCTCTCATTTGCTAATCATTGTCCATCTACTTTTTCCCCTTCCAGAGCCACAAAAAGTCTACTTTCCAAAGTCAAGTAAAGAGAAAACTAGTTCATATAGCATCCTGTCCCAAAGAAAAGAACCCTGCTCCTGCGTAAACAGGTGCACAAAGAAGAAAAGCCCCCAGAAACCCTATAAACCCTGGCATCTGGGTCACAGGGCCACATACACCTCACATTAGCAGTTAATCAGAGGGAACTTCTCACTTGAAAAGCTAAACTCTTCCAAGAGGGAAAGCACGCTTTCCACTGGTCTTTATATCATTCTGCACACCTTGGAGGTGAGGTCACTTATCATGATTTATTCATTAAGACAAAGGTGAAGGGACTAAAAACAAAATCCATCCAATTACATATTTATCTAACCTGCAGTTCCCAGAAGAGAAATTCTACTTTTCTTTGTGTGAGCATCTCCTGCTCCCCACTGCCCTCCTCCACCCTCCCCTCTTGCATGCTGTCTTTCTGCTCTGATTTGTTTCTGCTCAGCAAAATAGGGAGAATGACAGCAGTGGCATAGAGAAGCCCAGAGGAGAAGAGATAAGATGAGCAGTCGGAGAGGAATCATCTTCAATTCTAGAAGCAGCTGTATTTAAATGTTTCAAAAAGAGGCTCAAGATCGCTGTCTGTTCTCCATCCTAGCCAACACCTAGAAAGCAGAGTCCAACTTGTGCTTAACAAAGGATCCACACTCCACATCTGGATTCCTGGCATCACCCCCAAATCACATCTGCTCTCAGCCAAGCCCAGCACTAAACTTTGAAAGAAGCTGAACTTTGGAAATGCCAGGCACGATCCAGTGACAAGGAGGTGACCTGATGGCTCAGGGACAGCCACACCCTCACCCGCAGCGTCCAATAAGACCCAACGCAGGGACTTCCCTGGTGGTCTAGTGGTTAAAAATCTATCTTGCAACGCAAGGGACACCAGTTCAATCCTAGTCCGAGAAGATCTCACATGCCACAGAGAACTGAGCCCACGCACCTCAACTACTGAACCTACACGCTAGAGCCCAGGAGATGCAGCTACACAAGCCTGTGTGCCTAGAGAAGCCGCCACAACGAGAAGCCTGCAAACGACAACGACGAGCAGCACCCACTTGCCGCAGCTAGAGAAAACCCACAAGGAGCAACAGAGACCCACCACAGGCCAAAATAAATAAATAAGTAAATAAATCTCTAAAAAAAATTTTTTTTTAGTGCAAACTCTGGGGAACAGGACATGGGGAAACCTCACCACTTCTGGGGAAGAGGGACCAGAGAGTCATGAGAAAGAAAAAGAAGGTGGTCTGCATGGTAGCAACAGAAGTCAAGGGAATTCTACATCTCAAGACCACTGCTGACACCTAAACCTAAACCAGCCCTGGGCCTTTCTGGACTGGACTGAATCCAGAGTCCATCACCTACCAAGACGTGTTCTGTATGTCCCAGAAACACCGCAGAAGCAAAGAGCAGCTAGTGCAAGGAGAAAGACCTTTCCATTCGATGGTGGGTTCGTGCTCCCATGGAATGGTGACTTCAGAAGACCATGAACACCCCTGTCTCCTCTAAAGATGGGGCAGAGGGCTCCCAGCACTGGTGCCGAAAAGGAGGTAGGAACCCGGCCCCAAAGTACCTTTCTATACTTACAACGTCACAATCCCACGTGCTTCTAAACTTGAGAGATCAAGCCCTTACTTGCTGTCCACTAACCTGCAAACTTTAGTCCCTCTGCTCCTGGACTTGGCAGGAACCACTAGGGAAGAAGGGAAGTCAGAAGAGGATGGAGAGCAGGAGAAAGAGGGGAAGGGAGGAACATGGAAGTTCCTGTTAACTACCTTTGAAAGGCCCACAGTCAACCGGATCTGGTCCCCTGGAAAAGCTTACTGGGAGGCCAGTGAAGCAGCACAAAGAATACAAAGTAAATGAGATGTTTTAAATAATTTCTCTTTGGGCCATGTAAAGAAACATTAGTCACCCAGGTAATGAGATCTTATATGGAGATGATTCCGAGGCTCAGCTTGACGATGTTAAGTAGATCCATTCTGGACCCGGAGTCCCAATTACATTTCCAAACTGGCAATTAGACACAATGCCCCAAAGACAATCACCAAATAATGTCCCAAACAAAGCAAAGCCCATCTTCAGGCAGCCATTGTTTTGAAGCTGTCCTTCCATCCCCTGCCTGACTCATGCAGCTCAAGAACAAGTGCTCATCATGAACTAATCCTTGTTACCCACTGGTCAGGGGAGACCAGGGTGGCATGAAAACTTAAAATTCAGAAGTGACTCAAATATCATTTTGTCACTGAATCAAACCCATCTCTTTCACTCAGAGTTTCTCCCTAGCTTCTAAGAAATTACCCTAAAGAGCAGCAAACTCTATTTGTACCTATAACATTCCCACACAGCTCCCCTCATGCCCACTTGAAACCACTGTGGAAAGGACCCACCCAACATACATGTTTGCTTATATTTACACAACTCTTCCTGCCCTCAGGCGGGTTTGCAGGCAACTCAGAGACCAGACACGTGTGTACTCATAAGAAGATAACTGAATTTTTCCCTCCCCTCCATCAAACAGACTGGATCTTATTTTTCTTCTAGCACCTATCTTGGTTCCTGGAACACAGGATGCACTTACTACGAACAAAAGCAAAAACAACAGTAATAATAACCATAAGATTTATCTAAGGACTGGGACTTCCCTGGCGATCTAGTGGTTGGGGTTCCATGCTCCCAGGGCAGGGGATGCAAGTTCAATCCCTGGTTGGGGAATTAAGATCTTACATGCCGTGCAGTGCAGCCAAATTAAAAAAAAAAATTATTTGAGGACCTACTGTGTGCCAGACATCATGCTAAGGCCTTCTCACCCCAGCAGGGTGAGAAAAGGAGCTAGTTCCAAAGGCTCCTGCTGGAATTTCAGAGGAGTACCCCCAGAGGGCGGAGGAACTCAGGGCCACCCATCTCTCCACACTCAGTGATCAGGTCTTGAGGCCAATCCTCTCACACTGCGCCCTCTGTGAGAGGGTTTGGGAAGGCCCACCCGGGGTCTCTATGGAAAATCAGGCTGCAGTTTTGAAGCCCGCCGACTTCAAACAGTCCGGAGGGCCTGGCCAGCAGCTGGCTTCCCAGAGCTTCACCACAGAGCAGCCCCCGCTCCACCATGAGCCTTTAATTTTGCAAGAGGGTGGTTTGGCTGAGTTGCCATCCTGGACTTCGGAAAGTCTCACCCCTTGCAGTGGGACCCACTGGCACGAGGGAGAGCCTGTAGGCGACACCCGGACCACACCCCGCACATCTGCAGGACGCTGCCCTGGCCACCATGACCCAAGCCCAAACCAAGGGCGCTGTGGGTTCCTTGGGTGCAGACACGCCGACAATCAGCTTTAGCAGTGAGGGTCCAGACTGAACTGCAGCAAGGCGAACAGGCCTGAGCCAAGTTTTCTCGAGCCGCTTGTCCTGGCACAGTGAACCTTCCTCTTCTCATCCCTTCCCACTGCTGAGGAAATGGGAATTTCCATATTTTAAAATAGCCCTGTCTTCAGAGAGGGACTGCCCGGAGACTGAGGAACGGACCGGATATTTGCTTCTCAAAGAGTGGCCTGCCCAGCATGGGTGTCTCATGAGAAATGCAGAGTCTCGGGCCCCACTCTGGACCTTCCGAATCAGAATCTGCATCCCACTAGTTCTCCAGGTGACTCGTGTACATATTAAGGTGCGAGAAGCCCCGGGAGCAAACAGACTGATGCTCCCTCTGGCCTTTGGAGGAGGAGATCTGACACCCCAACTGCACAGCCCTGGAGCCTCCTCTTCAGAGTGCACACCCTGCCTCCGAGGCTGGGCCCCCTGAGCACCCTTCTCCATGTGCCCAGCATCAGCGTTCCACCTAATGCATTTCAGGGACTTCCCTGCTGATCCAGTGGCTAAGACTCTGCGCTCCCCGTGCAAGGCACCCAGGATCCATCTCCAGTCACGGAAGTAGATCCCACAAGCTGCAGCTAAGAGTTCACCTCCCACAATGAACAGCGAAGATCCCATGTGCTGTAACTAAGACTTGAAACAGCCAAATAAAGAAATAATTTTTTTTTTTTAAGAAAAGAAGCATTTCATAAAAGAACACTCTCTTGATCTGCTCCCTGCTATGCACAGGAAGGCTCTGGGAGGTCAGAGGTCCTGTGGGAGACCAACTTTGCCTGACCTCCAGACAGGGCTCGCGGAGAAAAGGGGTCCCCGCAGGGCTCCAGGAGCTGTGGCATTGCAGCACCAACACGGCCCCTCTCATGCGAACCACAGGGGCATCCCGGCAGGGGCACCACAGCTCTGACGTCCCAGGAAGATGGTGTTGGCTACTGTGATTCACAGGCTAGCACGGCCACTGCCACTGTGAGCAGGGACACCCCGGCTGCCCACACTGGGAAGGAGGTCCTGGCACTGTAATCCAATACCAACCTGACTGCTTCAGCACCAGGCTCCTCTCGCCCTGGCCAGAGAGAGACCCAAAGCAAGAACTCCCTGTAGCAGCCACACAGAGGATGTCCCCATACAGGAAAGAAGGCCCTAGTGATCCTCGCCCTGGGAGTTCTTTCTCCCCAAGGCCACACACTAGGGCAGCTCTTTAGGCCCCTGGGCATCCGGGAGCAGGGCCAGAACATGGTTCGCAGTCACTGGTATCCTCCTAGGAAAAGCTATAAAGTGGGGTCCCCTAGAGTACCTATCGCAAGGGGCTGTGCTCTGCGACGATCCCTAGCGTACAGATGAGGAGACTAAGGTACAAAGTGGCAAAGTCCTTGCCGAAGGTCACAGGCTGACTCTGGGATGCTATCCAGTGACCCTGACACCTAGGCTGAGCTGCTCAAAGTGAGTAAGGCCAAGAGCAGTTTACCCAATTCTTCTCCCGCGGAACTTCTCCCAACCTGAGATGTGACTCTCCAAGGGCCTGCAGCTATGACAGCTACGTCAGAAAGTCAGCTATGTCCTGACTTTCCATTTTGTTTCACAAGGTAAATTCAAGGGCATGTGCTCCACAGAACACACTGGAGAAAATACGGCTCTGGGGACCATCAGGGTAGAGCTGGTCTGGGGAGAGGGCACCCTGGTGGGGAAACTGTCACAGCCTCAGGGGAACAGGTCTGTGAGCACTGGACTGGGGATAACAGGAGTGGAATTCATCCCTTCTCGAGGGACACTAGACAGCCACACATGGCCACCAAACCCTTCACTTGCTCCAGGTCTGCAGCTCCTGGAGCCACACGATGACGAGGCTCATCACTCTCTTCCCCACCATCAAAGCACTAGCCAAATTGCCAAGCTGTCCTCCACATCCACATCCATGGCCAGGGAGCCTTCCCAGGCTGCCCCTCCCCACCTGCCAGACTTGCAACAGCCAAGAGTCACAAATCCAAACCTCAGTCTGACCCCTAACTGGATGCTTACCCAAAGACAATCGACTTCAGGGTCTAGAGGTCCCTTTTGGTTCAAAAGTTCTATTTGTTGTAGTTAGTGCCCTTCCAGGGTCAAAAGTTCAAGGACATAAGGAGAAAATTTTAAACTCGCCACCTTGTGAAGCCATGAGAGCTCCCATTGACAGCCCTGCTAAGTGACAGGCATTTCCTGGGTGGTATATACCCAGTATTGGCCCTCCTTATAAGAAACCTACAAAGGAAGCATCATCACGCTCTTCTTACAGGTGAAGACAAACAGCTTAACAGGGCTGCCAGCCACAGATGCCCAGGTAACAAGCGCGGGCTCTACGATTTGCACTTGGGTCTGTCTGACTGCAGTGTCTCTTTGGAAGCGTGCATTTCCACAGGGAGAGCCAGGAACAAGGAGGAAAAGCTCTCAGGACAAGGAAGGTCACCTGCAGCTCCCCGGTGCCTGGGACCTGAGCGCTTCTCCAAGGCCAGCCTAAGTGATGCCATCAAAGCGGAGCACCTGAAGGTCGGCCAGTGCCGCCAATCTCCAGGATGAGATGAGGCACCGGGGCCAATCTGGAATCAAGAATTCTGAGGCTCCAAAGCTCCAGCCCTGATTGGATGCACCAGGCCAGACCCTGGGTAATCACCAAGCCGTAATGGGATCTGATGTTTATATCAGTCACGAGCCTGACAGAGAAAACGTGTTGTTTTCTCAGACACAGCCATGGAGACAATACCTCCATAATTCATTACGTGCAGACCAGACTTGATCGAACACAAACTTCTACGAGGAGGATGGCTTGCATGGAGAACAGGGTGAGTCTATGCCTGGCCATGTGAGCCCCCTCCCAGCAAATCACACCACCGTAGGAAACTGGCCTCAGTTTCCCTAGGCATTTAAAGCAAAGCAGCCTGTGGGCTGGAGGAAGAGCAGAAGGTGGAAATAAAGACACATAAGTGCTCTGAAGCTGGAGAATTACAAAATGTGTCCTGAGCTAGAGACTTTACCCATAGATCACCATCTCCTTCTACCGTCCTCCACTGAGTCCCAGGGCAGGAAGAGGCACTAGCACTCACAGAATTCAATCCCATATTTCACACAGCAGGACAGAGACCAGACAGACTCAAACCACTCCTTCAAGGTCACACCCTTATTGAGGCTGCCAGAGCAGCTCCTTGTTCACTACAGTCTGTGGCTGGCTTCGACCTGGACACACCACAGCCAAATGAATGGAGGGCTCTGACGAAACCCATCAGAGAAAAAGATCATGAGGTGAAAAAGTACAGCAAAGAATATAGTACCAGAATGACTGTGCCCAAGTTCCAAACAGCGAGAAAACGGGATTCTTTTTTGTCTTTTGTTCCCTAAAGAAGCCACGTGCCACTCTTTTCAGAACAGTGAAGTCATTCACTATTTGAGATTCGGAGGTCAGAGGGACTAAGGATGAGATGCCTCTTGATGTACACCCAGTTTCAGGTTCCTTTGATCAAAAAGGATGGTACAGTCCCAGAGGCCAAATGCTGTGATTCCAGAGCTCCAGCTGAAGCTTATTCCCCTAGAGTTTCAGATGTGAAAAAGACCCTAGCACCAGGTCAGACCATCTTGGGGCTAAATCAGGATAAGGGTGAACATATCTGAGGGCTGGTAGAATAGTGAGGAAAAGCAGCCTTGGTTTGCATGGGAAGCCCAGCACTAAAATAATTATTCCAAACTGAAGCCAAGTGCATTCTTCTGAACAGCATCTTGACAACTACTAAATACTTGGAAAGCAACAAGAATGAAGGACAAAAAAAAAAAAAAAAACCAACCGAGAGACTGCAGTAAAAATACAGACCTCAAGGGTAGAAAGAAAAGTTTATAAAAGGCCTAACTAACTACTATTGGGCAAAATGAGATGGCTACACATACTTGTTTAATTTAGCAAATCAAGGGGCCAGTGATTCTAGGCATGTTTTTAAAAAGGACTCTAAAAGATACAAAAAGTAACCCTATCTCACTCTATACTGGCCTCACATCTTCCCAACCAACTGCAAGCATCTCTCATTCCAGGCTGATTCTTTGTAGACACTTCCGGTCATGTCAGCTTGGCACGCACTGGAGCTTCAAAATATAGCTTGATATAAAGGGATTGTTCTTTTTTAACGATTGTTGCCAAAAAACTATTTTCTTGAGAAAACTTACAGAAGCTATGCTTGGTCATCATTTAGGAAAGAGACTCTTTGCTTGAAATATCCAATCAGCATTTCCTCACAGGCACTGCAGTAGCACTAATGTACCTCCTAGAGTAAAGACTTCAGAAGCTGCATTTAAAACCCCAGGATCACAAAAACACTGAAACTTATTTTCACTCACTGAAAAAAAGCTTCTCAGTATGATCAAGCCTGCCCAGTTCCTGAAAGATAAGGAGGTCATTTAAAAGTTCACTAAAATCAGTCTAGAAAACATTTGAGATTTGTACGACTCTTTTCTTCCCCCACGGGTAGTCACAGACTCTCCATAAAGGAAAAGCATTCCCAGACTGAAGACTGCTGGGGAGGCAGAGGAGGGGGAATGAGTGAATAAGAAGACTCTATGAATAAGCGTGGGTTTCCCAGGTGGCTCAGTGGTAAAGAATCTGCCTGCAGTTCAGGAGATGCAGGTTCTATCCCTGGGTCCGGAAGATCCCCTGGAGAAGGAAATGGCAACCCACTCCAGTATTCTTGCCTAGGAAATCCCATGGACAGAGGAGGCTGGCGGGCTACAGTCCATGGGGTTACCGCAAGAGAGTCGGACACAACTTAGCAACTAAACAACGTCAACAACATGAACAGGCGCCCAGTCAGGAGGGCTCAGCAAGGGGCCAGGTCTGGGGGGCGGGTCTCAGGGTTAAGATCTTGTATAACCTGCTGGCTTCTCTGGAATGTGGGTGGTCTTCCGCCTTGACAAGTAAAGAGAAACTGCTATGGCCAGGAAGGTAACGCCAGAGAAAACTGGTTGGCTAACATCTGGAGGTCTCAGAGAAGTAGGAGGAGGGATCGGCTGATGGCTTTTATTTTTCTCCCTTATTTCCAACACATCAGTATTTTCCAAAACACAAATGTGCTGCCACAAAACACAGCTGAGCCCCAGTACCCGACAGGATGTATAATTAATGATCAGGAGAGAGAGAGCTTCTTTTCACCCTTGTGTGTAACCTATAGCCCCTGTCTTCCCTGCTCCCTCTCAGAAGCAATTAAGGAGGCTGCTACAAGTTGCCGTGCCCTGTGGAAGTTTGTGGGGTCCTCGGACTAACTTTATTAGAAAAGACGTGAGCATTCCCACCGAGATCTGCTTCTACCTTGCACCGTTCGCTGTCCCTCTCTGATCCCCCCTCCCTCTGAATACGCTAGCACTGGTTAGACCCCTAGATTAAAACGTGGTCTAAACAGAAAGCAGCTCGGTCACTCTTTTTTTTCCATTCTTTTTTTATTCTGCAGTTTTCTATGAAAAGCTGGCCCCCGCACCTTCAGCCAGTGCGGGGGAGGGGGGGGGTGGAGAGAGGACATCTCTAGGGACACGACGCGACAGACCAGGCATTCAGCCTAGCAACCGTGCATAAGGTGTAGCGAGCCTGGGTGCTGGTGGGCGTCTCTGCGCCAGGAATAGCCGAAATCCAGCCACCTCAACAACGTCGGGGAGGAGGCTCGCGTGAGAACCGCGGCCTTGGCCGGCTCTCGGTGGTCCACCCCCCGCTCCAGTGCCACGCTGGCGGTGGCATTTTCGCGGACCTAAAGGCGGTGGCCTGGGGGCGAGAACACAGTTGCCGAAGAACTTGGAGCGGGGGTCAGTTCCAGGAGAATATCTAAGAGTCACAGAGGGAGGGGATGTCAGGCTTGCCACCTCGCTACATTCCTAAAGCGGCAGCCTCCGCGGATTGCCTCTAAAAGTGGGATGCTACTCCCCAACTTTCTCTCGCCCCTCCAGGTGCCTCACGCCCTCCGGTCATGTTCCTCCCTTGGGATTCCCTAGTTCCAAAAGAGGTCCTCCCTTGCCCGTAGGATTTTCCTTTTCTGATTCCACCTCCCCAACAGGTTTCTAAAGTGTGAGTCGACGTGCTCCCTCTCGCCCCCCACAAGGAGCCCAGCCCAGGCAGGTGAGCCGCGCGGAAAGCTCACCCACGGCCCCCAGCTGGTTCGGTGCTCGCCTGGTCGGCTCTCCCTAACTCCGCACCACCGGCCCCGAGCGGCGCGCGACCCAGTCTCGGCCCCAGCCGCTGCCGCAAACAACCCTATAATAAATTAAAAGGTCGGGATGGGGCGTCCGCGTCCCAGAGCGCATCCGTTGGGGGCAATTCCTCACCCTCGGTGCGCCGGCCGCTGCCCCAGTTGGCGGGCGCCGGGAGAGCGGAGGGAAGGGAAGACGGCGAGGGGCATGCAGGCAAGGGTGGAAGGAGGCACGGCGCGCTGAGGAGCAAAGGGGGTGGGCTGCAGAGGACGCCGAGAAGCGGCGGGGCTGGCGCAGGGAGGAGGCGCCCGGGGCGCGCGTTACCTTCGTTTTGCCCCCGCAGTGGCAGCAAACGGTCCACAGGTACTTGAGCGTCCTCCAGAGCAAGATGATGAAGAGGCCGCCGAAGAAAGTCACCATGGAGGAGGCCAGGAAAGCCCACCACATGCGCTGGCCCCGGCTGTCGCACGGCACCTCCATAGTCACCGGGATGATGAGCGCATCCATCTTGGGCTCGTGGACCGAGGACGAGGAGGAGGAGGAGGAGGAGGAAGAGGAGGAGGAGGACGCGTCTAGGCTGAGATGGTTCGCGTGGATATTGCTGCTCATTCTAAGACTGCTGCCTCCGCCGCCGCCGCCGCCGCCGCCGCCACCATTTGCCATAGCTAGCAACGGGCAGCCGGCGCAGGGGCTCGGGGGAGCTCCTCCCGCCGCCGGCACCACCCCGAACACCCATCAACAGCCATATTGCTGCTACTGCTGCCGCCGCGGAGCGCGAGAAGGGGGCGGGGAGGCGCCTGGGCTCGGGGCGCTGTGCGCGACCTGGCGGGGTGCGCGGAGATATATACTGCGGGCCGCCGCCGCCGCCGCCGCCGCCCGCCCTCCCCCCGGCCGCCCGCCCGTCCGGGGGGGAGGGGGACGGAGCGCGCGGGCAGAACCGCTCCCAGGCCCGCGCCCCGCTCGTCCCGGGCTGCGCCGGCCCCAAGCGCCGAGAGTGAGGGGGTGCCGCGGGCCGCCGGCG
>NW_024070190.1:26406312-26445875 GCF_014754425.2 Oryx dammah | reverse complement strand
GCGCCGCGCCGCCCGCCGTGCGCCACGCGTGTGCGCCGCGCTCCGGCCCGGGACCCCTCCCCGCACGCCGCTCGGGCAGCTAGCCCGCGGCTCTGGGCTTATTAGGCGGCAACTCGTTAATAACGTCTCCTCAGCCCCCTCTCGGGCACCCCCGCGCCAGCCCCTCCTCTCCCGGCTGCGCTCGGCTCTCGCTCTCCGCCCCGGTGTGCGTCGGGCCGCGGCAGGTTCACCGCGCCTGGCCCGCCGCCGAAGCCGCTAGCCCGTGCTCCCGGGACCCCCGAGCCGCGTCGCCACGCCACTGAGCCTCCTCGGCCTTCGTTCAATCTTCCTCCCCGCTTGCTCAGGCTCCTCCTCGTCCCCGTCCTCGCCGCCCGAGCCTCTTCTGCGCGCTCCCCGCAGCCGCCAGCAACAGCAGCTGCAGCAGCTGGAGGCGGCGCGGGCTCAGGCCGCCCGAGGCGGGAGGGGAGGAGGCTCGCCGGGCTGGCTCGCCTCAGCTCCGGGTTGGGCAGGGGGCCGGCAGACCCCTTGGCGGCGGCCTGGCACGCACCCCTGAGTCCCAGTGCGAAGTGTACAGAGCCCCACACCCAGGCGCAGGACCCGACACCTCTCTCCAAGGTGCTGCGCCCCCAGCCGAGCGCCTCGGAGCGCCCGAGGAGGACCGTCGGGCGCCCGTGGCAGGCCGATTTCCCCAAAGCAGACCCCAGTGGGGAGGGGAGAAGTAACCAGCTGTTGATTGCACAGGCCGGACGCCCCAAGATTCTCGGGCTTCGGGAGTGAGGAGGACCCTTCTCCAGGATACACACCCTCGATCGACCCCTATCCATGCCTACAGGCTCTTCCCTGTCGCCTTCTTAGGTGCCCCGGTCCCCGTGCCGGCCTGGCGGTGGTCTGGGCCCTTTGATAGCAGCAGGTGGTAGTTTTGGCTTGTTTGTTTGTTGTTTGCCTTTTCCTTATTAAGCGACAGAGGCTGCCTAAGAAAGTAGCCAGAGATGGGCTGGGGAGACCTGGTCTCAGGGGCAGTGCCAGCTCCTAGAGACAGCAGAGTTCCCTAAAGTCACTCTGCGTTTATCCAGCCTCAGCCTCCATCGTGTGAGGAGCGCAGCTCAGGTTCCGTTCAAGGCCACCTCTCCCCACTTAGGATCTTCCCTTCTCCCCACTTAGAGGTGAAGAAGGCATCCGGGGTTGTTCAGCAGCCACTGTGCCTTACCACCAGGGGAATTCTCCTCTGATGCTCCCTCTGGACACTACCCTTCCTCCTGCTACTAGCTGGACCACAGGTTTTTCCAGGGCTAATAAAAAGTGAGATGATCACACTCTCCCCTCATTGCCCACAGTGGTTTCCCCAAAGTTTCCAGCTCATTAGTTTAAGCTTAATTGGAATTCTCAGGTTCCTTTCAGCCCTTCCTGTGGTGAAGGCCGAGTTAGCATCCTTCATGGTATAGGCCTGTGCTGTTTCTGCCTGAGTCAGAGCTCAGCCCCTCCCCTTGCCCTTGGAGGGCCTAGGATGCAGGGCAGGCTGGGGCAAGGGAGGGCAAGCTGGGCAGCAAGGTTCAAGGGGATGTTTGAAGCTTCCTTCCCTGCTCTATTTAGAACACATTTATTGGGCTTGGGACTCACATCCATTAGAAAAGTTCTCTGTGTTCAGAAACCACCAGTCCCGTGCATGCAGAGGCCCTGGGTCCTTTCCAGCACTGGGTTGAGGGCCTCAGCCCCAGAAATGCTGCAGGGATGTGCAGGAAGGTGGTCACAGCCCAGAGGGTCCTTAATTTATTGAGCTGGCCAAAAAGTTCATTTGGGTTTTTCCACCCAAACGAACTTTTTGGCCAACCCAGTATTAGCCTTCTAAGTGGCTATACTTTGCTGCCTCTGGGTCTCAGCATACCAGTAAAGTTAAGGACTTTCCTCAAATTTTAGATTTGAAATTTAAAAGCAAAACACATAAGGATGAAAAGAGCAGCAAAGGATAAAACTGTCTCCCCAGTGGAATATGAAACCCCCGGGATGGATTCCCTTTCCTCACATAATTAAGCTTCTACAGACCAATGAATCTCCTCCAGGCCTTGCTGGACTTTCCCCATAGTCTGGGTTCCCCTCAGACACCAGCCGGGGGATGAGAAGCAAAAGGCCACCAGTTGCTGTGACTTCTGTCACCCCAACTTCAGAATCCTCATTGGCTTTCTCCCCCATCATCACCTTCATCATCTCATGCTCCTTCCAGGTGCTGGGAGGCCCCTGAGGCATCATCTCCTCTGCTTCTTTTCATCACTTGTCGTCCCTGTGCTGATTAAAGCTTTTCACGATTTCTGTGTTAGGCACAACCCAGACTAGGCAAGATCCTCAGAGATGCTCACCATCAAAATCAAGATCCTGTTCTTCCTACAATCTCCAGCCCTCACCACCTCCTGCCTGGTGGGCACCAAATGAAAGGGTGCCTCCACCCACCGGCATCCACCAGAAACAGACCTCATCGGGCCGTGACTCAGCTCTCTCTCTACTGCCTTACCAACCACAGATGTCAGAAAGCCTGGCACCTGGCCCCACCAGTGTAGACCTCACACTTAGAGGGAACCTCAAGTACCCCTTCATTCACTGTGTTTTCTCATTTGTAAATTGAAGTAGCAACAGGAACTGCCCTGCTTACCTCAAAGGGTTGTTTGTAAGGATGAAAAAGACAACATACAGATCTTTGTGCGTATGTTTCACCTCTTGTAAGTATGTCTGCAGGCTGGGAATTGAGGGCCAATGAACGAGAACGAAAAACCTTTACAAAAGTAGAATTCCAACCTCTCTCATTCTAAAAGTAATACTGTGACCCAAAAACAAACAGCCAAACTCAGATCAGAGCTTCTGAACCCTAAGCCAGTCCCTGTGTGTGTGTGTGTGTGTGTGTGTGTGTGTGTGTGTGTGTGTGCGCGCGCGCGCGCACGCACGTGCGTGCGTGTTGTTGGGGGAATGTGGGCAAAATTGTCACTCCCTGACCCACACTTCCGTGCTGCATCCCACGGCCCCTCAGCTGGGTTGAAAACTGAGGCGCAAGGCCTCTGCCCTGTGCCGCAGCCGTTACACAGCAGCCCATATGGCCCCCGACAACTGGGCATGAACAGGTTCCATGGCACGGCAAGCCCACACTGAACCCTGACATGCACGCCCGCTCCCTGGGACAGCCTCAGGAATGCGAGGGCTACAGAGAAGCACCTACAAATTGCCCCAGTGCATTCCACCTCTTGTAGGTATTTCTGCAGGCTGGGAACTGAGGGCCACTGCACAAGAAGGAAAAGTCTTTGCAAAAGTAGAAATTCCAACCTCCTCTGTTCTGAAAACAATACAAGCCACTGGTTTATTTCTCATCACATTTATAAACTTCTCGGTGAGGAGGGCAGCCTCTTCATGTGTGAACATGTGTCCATGGAAGCTTACAAAGCAAGTCGGGGCTTCACATTTCTAAATTATTCGAATCGGAACAATCCCAACTGATTTAAAATAAATAAATAAAAGTCCATAAACAAACTGAAAAGACAGAGAAACTAAAGTAATAGCCAAGGAAAACAAAGAAGCTTATTTACTTAAATGTAGACCCAACATCATAATGAATGTACATTGGATTTCATTTTTTTCAGGCCTGGACCCACTTCCCATACTCTTGTGAAATGAGTGATTCCGCTCGAGAGGTCTGATGGGTTCTGTAAGGGATTTAGCGCCCTCTGGTGGCTCTTTCTGGCAGCACATGACATTATTTTGTTTCAGTTCGAAAAGGGGGCTTATTAAAACAGAAATTTAAGATATGAAAATTCCAAAAAGAAAACTCCAGCTGTAAAAATTACAACCATAATAATATTAATTATCCATCTGTCATCCCTGGTAGCATATACACTGTTGTGATAAAGGTGCTAACAGAGCTTACATTGTTACCATGATTTCTAAGCTGTAACTACTACTGGGAAAGTGTTCAGTTCAGTTCAGTTCAGTTGCTCAGTCGTGTCCGACTCTTTGCGACCCCATGAATCGCAGCACGCCAGGCCTCCCTGTCCATCACCAACTCCCAGAGTTCACTCATTCATGTCCATCGAGTCAGTGATGCCATCCAGCCATCTCATCCTCTGTCGTTCCCTTCTCCTCCTGCCCCCAATCCCTCCCAGCATCAGAGTCTTTTCCAATGAGTCAACTCTTCACTTGAGGTGGCCAAAGTATTGGAGTTTCAGCTTTAGCATCATTCCCTCCAAAGAAATCCCAGGGTTGATCTCCTTCAGAATGGACTGGTTGGATCTCCTTGCAGTCCAAGGGACCCTCAAGAGTCTTCTCCAACACCACAGTTCAAAAGCATCAATTCTTCAGTGCTTAGCCTTCTTCACAGTCCAACTCTCACGTCCATACATGACTACTGGAAAAACCATAGCCTTGACTAGACGGACCTTATCGGCAAAGTAATGTCTCTACTTTTGAATATGCTATCTAGGTTGGTGATAACTTTTCTTCCAAGGAGTAAGTGTCTTTTAATTTCATGGCTGCAGTCACCATCTGCAGAGATTTTGGAGCCCCCCAAAAAATAAAGTCTGACACTGTTTCCACTGTCTCCCCATCTATTTCCCATGAAGTAATGGGACCAGATGCCATGATCTTCGTTTTCTGAATGTTGAGCTTTAAGCCAACTTTTTCACTCTCCTCTTTCACTTTCATCAAGAGGCTTTTTAGTTCCTCTTCACTTTCTGCCATAAGGGTGGTGTCATCTGCATATCTGAGGTGATTGATATTTCTCCTGGCAATCTTCATTCCAGCTTGTGTTTCTTCCAGTCCAGCGTTTCTCATGATGTACTCTGCATAGAAGTTAAATAAGCAGGGTGACAATATACAGCCTTGACATACTCCTTTTCCTATTTGGAACCAGTCTGTTGTTCCACGTCCAGTTCTAACTGTTGCTTCCTGACCTGCATACGGATTTCTCAAGAGGCAAGTCAGGTGGTCTGGTATTCCCATCTCTCTCAGAATTTTCCACAGTTTATTGTGATCCACACAGTCAAAGGCTTTGGCATAGTCAATAAAGCAGAAATAGATGTTTTTCTGGAACTCTCTTGCTTCTTCCATGATTAGTCATGTCCAACTCTTTGTTGACATGAACTGTCAACAGCCCCATGAACCCCATGAACTGTCGCCCACCAGGCTTCTCTGTCCATGGAATTCTCCAGGCAAGAATACTTCAGTGGGTAGCCATTCCCTTCTCCAGGGGATTTTCCCGACCCAGGGATTGAACCCAGGTCTCCTCCATTGAAGGCAGATTCTTTACTGTCTTAGCCACCAGGTAACTCTCTCCTTAAATTACCATTGTGTTAAAATACTATTTAACTTACCTTCCTTACCTAAATCCTTATAATCTCTTTGTAGCATCAGAACAGACAGTGGCTATTCTCCCATTTTACAGGCAAGGAAACTGAGGCTTAAATCTATTGATTTTGGAGAAGTTTATCTCTTTGTGATTTATAACAAAGGAATAGGACCACGCTTAAGGGTCTTTGGATACCAAAAGGGAGCCCTGGTCCCCAGGATGGAGAGAGGGACTCAGATAGCAAGCTTTGAAGGGTTTGTTTACTATAAATGTTTTTTTCTACTTTACTACAAGTATCTCTTTTTCTACTTATAAGAATAACTCAGACTCCTAAAGTTTCATAAAATAATATAAAATTCACCTAGAATGATCACCATCAATAGGTAACCATTATTAATATTTTTATATATTTCTTTCACACATTTTCTTGGGTGTGTCTTTTTGCAAAATTAGGATTAGATCGAACATCTAATTTTTATTCTGTTTTCCCTTAACATTAAATTGTAAGCATTCTGCTCTGTGTCATTAAATATCATAGGAAGCACTTTGTTTTTTCATGAAGTGTTCTGTATTATACGTTGCAGCTGCAAATCTGCCCTCTGAAGTTTTCAGTTCTTAATTACAGCAGAGATTTTGGGTACAGGGTGGAGTTAGACTGACATGTGACTGATGAGGGGCAAGTGTGAGTCTGAGGGCCCTGGAACACAGAATTTTCCCAATGTAGCTTAATTACAAGAAAACATTTTAAAAAATAATTGAGTAATATTCTATTTGATGGCCTACTGCTGCTATTTAGGTTATTCCAAAACTTCATCTTTTTAAATAAATCCTAAAGCTTTGTCAGTGATTCATACAAGTCAAAAAGATGCCTGAAGATTTCTATGGACATTCTTATATCATAGACCCAGTGCCTGTCTTCCAGATGGGTGCAAGTCCAAGCCAGCCTTCCTGTGAGCTACTTCCCAGCCTTGCCCCACATCAGGGGCTTTATATCAGCGAGTTCCAAGTGAAAAATTGGGGGGCTAGGACAAAGAACCCAAGGAAAATTCTCCCCTCTTCTAACACATCAAAGCCAATGGCTCTGAGGAAAATAGTGTCTGTGGTCCCTCCATACCTTCCTCAATCATTGGCCCCAGTGCCAACCAAAGAATGGAGCCTTCATCCCCCTAAACTACATCCATGACTGGGGCAAAGGAGGCCCAACTCAGGGACCCTGCCCTGCTTAGAACCCATCTTGCACTTTCATCCCATTCGACTTTTGGAAATTCCTACCTCCCTTTCATCTCTGCGAGCAGCGTCACCCCACCAGAACACCAGTACTGTGGACCTTGTCTCTGGGACATAGGCAGGGCAAAAATTCACCCACCCGTTTTCACAGTGGGAAAAAGAAGACACCAAAGGAAAGAGGTCGTCCTCAGTGCTCTTCACTTGTTCTTCTGACTCTCAGACTGATAGACTTTCTCACCCTCTTCCTGGAAGGTCCCTGATTAGATATTTGTGAAAGCTCTGGTTCAGGCTCTGTTTCAAGATCAAGTCTAAAACTCAACTCCTTATCACTTGTGCCCCAAGGTACTCTACTGACTACATTATAAAAGGGGTGGAGGAACTTCCCTGACAGTCCAGTGGTTAATACTCTGGGCTTCCAGTGGAGGGGGCCCAGGTTCAATCCCTGGTCAGAGAACTAAGATCCCACATGCTGCAAGGTACGGCCAAAAGAAAAAGAAAAAAATTACAGATATATAAAAATAAAAGGGGTGGACTGTGCAGATGAATCAAGGGATTTAATCCTGCCTCTGCCTAGAAACTCTTGCCACTTTGGCAAAAAAAAAAAAAAAAAAAAAGAACAATGTGGAAATCATCCGTCCCACTTATAAACCCTCTTGAGAAAATATGGAGAAATGAGTCAAAAGTCAGGCATCTCTGTGGCTTTCATTGGCTTCTAATTTTGACTTACACTGTTGGTGTCTGCTTTTACCATAACATTATCCAAAGCTGGGTCCCTTTGTTTCACACTGACAACTGGCGCCCTTGAAGTCACGTCTTCTTCAACTTTAGTATCTATCCCACACTTGCCAAACTTCCTGCTTCCCAAAGGTGAGATAATAATTTAATGGCCTAACAAATTATAAACTATGGTATTTTAATGAGAGGTAAGGCTCTCTGTGTGAAACCAAGAAATTCTGCTTTTGCAACATTTTTGCAAAAACAGAATAAGACAAACCTCCAATCTAGCAATATCCTGGGAGTCAAAGAAAATAAGCCATTAAGGAAACAAGACTTCAAAAACTGAAAGCTGAGTTCAGGAGGGAAATTCATTACAATTCTTTATGGAAGGAGCTTGCCAGGTTTCAGCAGAAGGCTGTTAGATGTTCAGCATATGTGAAACATTGTCCTAGGAATAGTGTTAGAGGACAAGAAGGCAAGGTAGGTCCTCACCACTGGTTGGGACCTGAGTCCTTGAGTCTGCCACCAGGGGGAATTTTGCACAGTTGTCCTACTAATCCAGAGAGAGCACTGTGCTGCTGGCTACCAGTCCAAACACAGAGAGGAGCGACTTCTGGCTTTTCCAGATGCTGCAGCTGTTTGGGGGCATCCACTGAGTGCCCCCGACCCTGATCTTCCTCCCTGGGGACTTCTGACATGGGCTTTTATGATCACAAACTTTGGATACTTCAGATACTTCTAGAAAGATATCTTACACTATGCAGGTGCGACAGACCAGACTGTTAGAGGCAGATAATCCCAGGCACATGGCTAAATCTTTGCATTCAGAAAGCCCCAGGATGCTGTGTTAAATATATCTCCTGCAAGGCGCTGTTCTGGATGGGAGGTTTAAAGAAACATCCTTTGGCTTATATATAAATTTTGTTTTTTAAAACAAAATGTGTTTAAAAAACAAAATTTTGTTTAAGAAACAAAATTTTCATTTTGTTCTTCCCTTCTTGTAACACAATAGAAAGCTGTGAGTTGAACAAAGTTAACACACAAGCTGCCCGAATCATCTTGGGAACTTCCCGGGTGATGGATAGTCACGGACTTGCAGCTTTTGTTTTCACTTGCTCTTGACTCTTCTCTGAAGATCTGTCTTGGTGACATATACTGAGACACATTGGTGGCTATGCATAAGTGGCTTTTACTTCATAAGGTAATACATACTCTGTTTAACAAAGTACAATGGCTCAGATGGGAATTCCAACCCTTTTCTCACTGGTGTAGACATTCATTGGTTTCATAATCTGGTGGCCCATTGAAATGACTTTCCATTAAACTCGATGGGAGAGACCATTTGAGTCAGAACTAATCTGAAAACTGAACAGGATTTACCTCCATGCTGCACTGCCTGCAGGGCTTGCTACAAGGACACGGGTGTCATCAGCACAGCTTGGGAGCTGAGGTGACAGGCAGAGAAATGGCATGTGGCAGCACGTGCCCGTTCTTTGATGGCAGTAATAGTCATGATTACCCACTGGGAAATCCCATGGACAGAGGAGCCTGGTGAGCTTATAGTTCATGGGGTCACCAAAGAGTCAGACACAATTTAGCAACAAAACAAGGAGTACACCAAAGAGGTCAGGGACCATAGGAAGCACTTGACATGTTGCTAGGTTTAATGCAAACGTTTCCGACGATTCTTAGATCACCTACACAACTTATACCAGAGCATCACGCTGCCTTTACTACTACTTAACATTTGTCTCCAAGAGATTGCATTTACTTACTCAAATTTATGTCAAGAGGATATTCTATGACCTTCATGGAAAACCAGCATTACTATGGGCAGAAGACAAATTAAATAAGAAATAAACATTTTTAAAATAAGATAAAATACAAACATGGAAATAAAGAATAAATAGAAGGAAAGTGTGAAAACAGACATTAAATAAAATAAATAAAAACAATGTTATCAAATCAGAACTTGATATTAGCAACAGCCAGCCCTTACCCTGAGGCCTGGACTTCCTTTGCTTAAAGGAGAAATTGGTGAGTGATAGAGATGTGTTCGGAGAAGGCAATGGCAACCCACTCCAGTACTCTTGCCTGGAAAATCCCATGGACGGAGTAGCCTGGTGGGCTGCAGTCCATGGGATCGCTGAGGGTCGAACACGACTGAGCGACTTCATTTTCACTTTTCACTTTCCTGCATTGGAGAAGGAAATGGCAACCCACTCCAGTGTTCTTGCCTGGAGAATCCCAGGGATGGGGGAGCCTGGCGAGCTGCCGTCTATAGCGTCACACAGAGTCGGACAAGACGGACGTGACTTAGCAGTAGCAGAGATATGTTACAGTCATGCTGACTGTCTCTGTGGCAACTGGATTTGAGAAAGGATTGAGCAGGGCCTGACTTTGTCACTGAGTGCCAGGATGGAAGATGAGCTAAAGTCAGCCTGGGTACTGCCTGGGGCCATATGGCTTATCCTTTGAGAAACCCTGGGCTTTCCTTCTTGTTTTAATTCTAACAGGATCCCATAAGTAAGTGTTACTCTTACTTTACTACACAGATGGGGAAACTGAGGCTCAAAAGGTCACGTACCCAGCTCATCCAGAGTCACACACTGCTGGTATTTGTTCCGAGCCCTCCTGGGATCAGCAGCCTCGTGGTCACCCAGCCCTCAGCCCTCTCCCGGGACCATCCTAATGCCAGAGCTGGAAGGATTATAGAGACCATTTTCTCTGACTTTTTCTTTTGAAATGGAGGACTGTGTGACTTGGAGATATTATGTAACCTGCCTGGGTCTTCATTCACTGGCATCTGAGCTGAAGTTGGAGTCCAAGTCTCCCCCTTTCTTATCTGTGCCTTTCCTGACCTCTCAAATGCCACCTGGGCAGCAGATGGGCCTGCTGGGGGCCTGGGGCTGGCGAACTTCCCTAGCCATCATCCCCTCTGCTCCCAGCAGGTCTCAGCAATCCCTTCTGGCTGACCTTTCTTTAAAAAGCTGATTGGGGTCTCTGAGCCCCATGGGGCTCTTTGTTGCCTTGGGAGCCCACTGCCGGGGGGGTGCCCCACAGTGGGTCAGCAGAGAGGACCTCAGAAGTCCCCCAGGGCTAACAGTAGGCACCCCGGGAGTTTGTCCCCACAGCATCGGGGCCTCTGGGCACCCTACAGGGGCCGGGCATCCCAGGTACCCCAGGAAACACTCCCCAGTGGGGAACTTTAAACTCAGCAGGTGCATCTGGCTGCCCAGCTCTTCAGCCTCTCCCTGGAGCCAGGATGCTTTTCATGAACTGTAAGCTGAAGGAGCTTTGAAGAGCCTCTGTGGGATGAGCCCTGAGGCTGCAGGCAAGCCAGGACCTTCTCAGGCATGGTGGGGTGAGGGAGGAGGTGGAATGGAGTGTCATGCTGTGCCTTTGGAGAAGGAGGGAGTTAGGAGGTAGAAGGAGCGATAGAAAAGTTCACAGAAAGCAAAGTGCGTGTCCCAGGGGGAGGGATCGGGAGAGCAAAGAAGGAGAGGGGAGAAATGACAGGAAAAGTTAAGAAGGGAGAGGGAGAGAGACAGCAACAGAGAGAGAGAGAGGCAGGAAGAGGGAGGCTAAGGGAGAACAATGAGGAAACCAGAGACCCAAGGAAGACAGACACGCAGCTGCCGGGTCTGTGGCCTCTGCTGGGTGCTCCGCTAACAGGCAGCCTGCAGCTGTAGAATAAGGGGGCTCCCAGACTTCTGTAGTAAGAAGTTATTCCCTTTATAAAGGAAAGGCACAAAATCCCGGTGGCGAACTCCTGGCAGTGAACATTGCCACCACCCCCCACCCTCCCAACGCCTGTCACTCTGGGTTTTCTCCTTTCCCAGAGAATAAATACTTGGGATGCTGGGTCTACCTGCAAAGCACAGGCCCGAGGAGACCCTACAGCTTGGACATTCCAACCCCAGCAAGTCTCAGGTTCTGCAGTGCTTGAGGGTGAGCCTGGGCTGTGTGTGCAGGAGGTGGGGACAAGCGAGGAATCCCTCCCTTATGTGGTCTCTTCTCATCACCGAGATGGGGATGATAATAATGGGACTCAGCATGATTGAAACCTAAAAACTGTCACCCTGTCAAGGGAGTGTTCAGGCAGCAACTCATCATTGTATCAGCCGGCAGGATGACATGCTTCTCAAAAATCTCCCCCAGCCCAGACTCCTCACCAGAGAAAGTGCTCAGGGTGCTGGTCCCTCCCAGTGATGACTTTAAAGCCCAGGGAGGAGAAGGGAAGGAGAGCACCTCACCCTAACACATGCTCTTCCACTGCTCCAAGGCTCAGCTCCTCAACTCTACAAAGGAAAAAAAAAAAACATGAGCTGCTTACTAGGCAAGTATTTACTAAGCACCCACCACATGCCATGTGGCCGTCCCTGGTGGCTCAGATGGTAAAGAATCTGCCTGCAATGCAGGAGACCTCAGTTCAATCCCTGGGCTGGGAAGATTCCCTGGAGAATGTTCTGTTCTGGAGCAGGATACAGCTGGGTCATATTTCAGCTCTGCTCCTCTCTCTGGCTATGGGGTATGGGTTACATTTCTTACCTTCTTGAATGGCAGTGTCCTCATCTGTATATTAGGGAGAATAGAAGTGCCTCCTCAATGAGATGTTATGAGGATCAAAGGAAAGAATCCAGACAAAGCTCTTAGCACAGTCCCTGGCACATGGTAAGTCTTGGCCTCCTGCTGTTCTCTGTCATCATGAACAAAAGTGGAAAGGTGGGGATATACATACCTCTTCCCACCTTCTCCAAGTCTCTAGCCTCCACACCAGGAGCTGCCTCCCCCACCCCATTGGTCCCTCGTCACGTTATCCTTCTGTTTCCTCTCCTCTCTCAACCCACAGATGATGGTGGTCTTGTTCACTCCTCTTTGTCAGCTGCTTGATATTGTCTCTCCTCCTGTGACTGAAGGAGTCTTCCATCCTCTTTCCCCCCTTTCCAGAACATCACAGGCAGCCTGTAGCCTTAGAATAAGGGGGCTCCCAGACTTCTGCAGTAAGAAGTTATTCCCTTTATATAGGAAAGGCACAAAATCCTGGTGGTGAATTCCTGGCAGTGAACATTGCCACCACCCCCCACCCTCCCAACGCCTGTCACTCTGGGTTTTCTCCTTTCCCAGGAGAATAAATACTTGAGATGCTGGGTCTACCTGCAAAGCACAGGCCCGAGGAGACCTTACAGCTTGGACATTCCAACCCCAGCAAGTCTCAGGTTCTGCAGTGGTTGAGGGTGAGCCTGGGCTGTGTGTGTGCCTGTGTCTCTTCTTCTGAGGCCAGCTGCATTCTCTTGTCCCAAGAATGTATGTCTCAACAATAGTAAAAAAAAAAAAAATCTCAGACTCCTAAGCAAAAATGCTTAGAGGGAAAGAGGTAGAGAAATAAATCCCCTTCCGGTAAAAGCTGGAGGGTAAGGAGATTTGTTTATCTTTTTGTAGGTTGCCCATACCATCAATAAAGATGGTTACGCATCTAATATACATACTGTGGTTGTCATTGTTGTTTAGTCAGTAAGTCGTGTCCAACCCTTTGCAACCCTGGAAATCCCATGGACTGTGTCTGGAGTGGGTTGCCTTTTCTTTCTCTAGGGGATCTTCCTGACTCAGGGACTGAACCCAAGTCTCTTGAATTGGCAGGCAGATTCTGTACTGCTGAGCCACCAGGGAAGCCCAATATACACATTAAAGTATATTAACTGACAAGAATAAAAAACTTGGAAGAGAAGATACATATCCTCAGCTCAAGATGGGGAAAGCTTTCCAAAGATAAAGCTTCAGTTTCCAAAGATAAAGCTTCAGTTTCCAAAGATAAAGCTTCACTCACAATCCAAAATTTCAAAGCCTATGGAAAGCCATTGCATCAGGAGCAAATGTCAATAGATAAAAGGAAAGCAAAATCAGCTAGGGCTGCCAAGAGTTTCTGGTAAATGAATAATATCAGAGAGAATATAAAAGTAGTAACTTTAAATTATTAAAGGTATAAAAGAAGGAAATAGAAAAACGGGGGGGAGGGGAATGCAGTGGAACAAAAGCCAAGTGGATCTGGAAAAGAACCAAAAAAAGCTTCTGGAGAAAGATTTAATAGCCACTAAAATTTTAAAACTCACTGAGTAGGGTAAATAGCAATTAGACTCAGTGGGACTGTAAGAGCTAGGCAAATAAAAGTAGATCTGAGAAGAACAGCCAGTTTACAAAAGAAAAAGATAGAAATAAGTGCATTGGCATGGCAGATAGAGCAGATAAAAGGTGAATTTCTCTCATGGATATCTAATGAGAGTTCCAGAAAATGATCTTGGAGAATGATGAGAGAGAAGATTCAGAGAGATAATGACTGAGAATTAATGAAAAACAAGACTTCATAAATCAGGAAGCCCATGTTCTAGGCAGGATAAATAAAAAACCCAGCTAGAGATGCTTTGTAGCAAAACCATAATTCACCAGTGTCACAGAGTAAAATATGAAAAGCAACAAGCAAGAAAAGAGAACTTACCTACAGAGGAATGACAATCAGCAGACTTCTCAACAGCAAAACTGCACCCAGGATCAGCAGAACAATGAAAGGGCTTCAAAGGGCTGAATGAAAATAACTGTCAACCTAGAAGTCTATGCACAACTACACTGCGACTCAACGGTGAGGCTGAAATAAAACGTTTTTAGACAAATGAAAACTGAAAGCACCTGTCACCAACAGTGTCTCTCTGGAAGAATTTCTGAAGGATGAACTTCGGGGGGCAAGAAATGGAATGCAGAAGGGAGGAATGAGGAAAAAACCCTGATGAGCAGAGATACAGACTGCCACATGAGCAATACTCTGCAAGCATTAGTTTCTAAAACTATGGCAACAATATTAATGACTGACTTGGGAAGGACCAAACAGGCTGGAACCAAAAGAGTAGATTCAGTAACATGTTGGACAGCGTGTGCATCAGGGTGAGGCACAGCACAATTCTTAAATTGTCTGTAAGAGGGTTAGATGTAAGAATTAACTTGAGATTATGTCAAGTGAATATGTTAAAATTTTAGGAGCTGAAAGAATAAAAATGGAATGGATTGCTCCCAAATCAAAGAGGGGTGAAAGTCAAAGAACAGAAAAGGGAATGGTGGCAGGTGGGGGTGGAGCATGAAGTAGGGCAAACAGAAATAATAAAAGAAAATGATAGAATGTATTCAAACAGAGCCTCTTGATGAGGGTGCAAGAGAAGACTGAAAAAGCTGCCTTGAAACTCAACATTAAAAAACTAAGATCATGGCATCTGGTCCCATCTCTTCATGGCAAATAGAAGGGGAAAAAGTGGAGGTACTGACAGGTTTTATTTTCCTGGACTCCAAAATCACTGCAGATAGAGGCTGCAGCCATGAAATTAAAAGACACTTGCTCCTTGGAAGAAAAGCTATGACAAACCTAGACATCATATTAAAAAGCAGAGACATTACTTTGCTGACAAAGTTCTGAATAATCAGTTATGATTTTTCCAGAAATCATGTACAAGTGTAAGAATTGGACCATAAGGAAGGTTGAGTTCTGAAAAATTGATACTTTCAAATTGTGGTGCTAGAGAAGACTCTTGAGAGTCTCTCCGACTGCAAGGAGATCAAACCAGTCAATCCTAAAGGAAATCAACCCTGAATATTCATTGGGAGGACTGATGCTGCAGCTGAAACTTCAGTACTTCGGCCACCTGATGCAAAGAGCTGACTACTAGAAAAGACCCTGATGCTGGGAAAGAGTGAGGGTAGGAGGAGAAGGGGGCGACAGAGGACGAGATGATAGGATGGCATCACCAACTCAATGGACATGAGCTTCAGCAAATTCTGGGAGATAGTGAAGGACAGGGAAGCCTGGTGTGCAGCAGTCCATGGGGTCACAAAGAGTTGAATATGACTTAGCAACTGAACAACAACAACATTCAAACATCTAAAACTACAATAACTGTGAGTAGATTCAACCAACCAATTAAAAGACAAGATCACCTGATTGCGCTGAAATTATTTAGGAATGTGCTCTTTCCCAGAAACACATCTCTAACTTGAAGATTCAGAAAAGATAAAACTAAAGGACAGGGGAGAGCTGCAACAGACACATTCTAACCAAAAGAAAGCAGTTGGCTGTTTATTATCAGACAAAAGAGACTTTTAGACGAGAATAAGGTCAGCTGGGACTTCCTTGGTGGTCCAGTGATTAAGAACCCACCTTCCGATGCAGGAGACACAGGTTTGATCCCTGGTCAGGGAAACTAAGATCCCACCTGCTGCAGAGCAGTGAGCCCAAGCGCCGTAACCGGAGAGCTCACACACTGAAACAAGAGCCCACGTGCTCTGCTGTAACTAAGACCTGATGCAGCTAAAAGTAAATAAATTTAAAATTTTTAATTAAAAAAAAAGAATAAGTAGAACTGACATAAGTTTATTGGTGGGAAAAGAGGGGTAGCCATTCCAAGCAGAGAAACTGTGTGTTAAAGACACAAAGGAAGAGCCTGCCTAACACATTTTAGGAGCCCAAATTCAAACACGGGCTACACAGAGATCCTTCTTCGATTGCAACATTACTGTCTGTTATTTTTTAACGTATATTTTTAATATCTAGGTACCTTGTTAATTGCTCCATATACATGATTTCTACTTTGATAAATCTCACAATGTAGGTACTTTGTTACAATTAATACCATTTGGGTTACAGAAAACCACCTCAATTTAATTTGGTCCAAGTGGACAGAGATGGATCTCCCACTGGAAAAACCCCAAGGAAGGGCTTTAGCTGGCAAAGTCTGAGTCATAGCCACACTCCCACCAGTGAGCTCAGGAGGACAGACAACTGTGATGCAACAAGCGCCGCATGTCTGCCTAGCCTGGGGTGTGGGGTGTTACAATGAAAACCCCCAAATAAAACCTCATTACCCAATCAAAAAATGGGCCAAAGAACTAAATAGACATTTCTCTAAAGAAGACATACAGATGGCTAACAAACACATGGAAAGATGCTCAACATCACTCATTATCAGAGAAATGCAAATCAAAACCACAATGAGGTACCATTTCACTCCAGTCAGAATGGCTGTGATCCAAAAGTCTACAAGCAATAAATGCTGGAGAGGGTGTGGAGAAAAGGGAACCCTCTTCACTGTTGGTGAGAATGCAAACTGGTACAGCCAATATGGAGAACAGTGTGGAGATTCCTTTAAAAACTGGAAATAGAACTGCCTTATGACCCAGCAATCCCACTGCTGGGCATACACACTGAGGAAACCAGAACTGAAAGAGACACATGTACCCCAATGTTCATCGCAGCACTGTTTATAATAGCCAGGACATGGAAGCAACCTAGATGCCCATCAGCAGACGAATGGATAAGAAAGCTGTGGTACATATACACAATGGAGTATTACTCAGCCATTAAAAAGAATACATTTGAATCAGTTCTAATGAGGTAGATGAAACTGGAGCCTATTTACAGAGTGAAGTAAGCCAGAAAGAAAAACACCAATATAGTATACTAATGCATATATATGGAATTTAGAAAGATGGTAACGATATGCGAGACAGCAAAAGAGACACAGATGTATAGAACAGTCTTTTGGACTCTGTGGGAGAGGGAGAGGGTGGGATGATTTGGGAGAATGGCATTGAAACGTGTATAATATCATATAAGAAACTAATCGCCAGTCCAGGTTCGATGCATGATACTGGATGCTCGGGGCTGGTGCACTGGGATGGCCCAGAGGGATGGTATGGGGAGGGAGGAGGGAGGGGTGTTCAGGATGGGGAACAGGTGTATACCTGTGGTGGATTCATGTTGATGTATGGCAAAATCAATACAATATTGTAAAGTACAAAAAAAAACCTCATGACCGACGTAGGGAAGGGGTATTTCTCAATGGAAGGAGACTAACATAAGGATGGGTTCCACAAGAGGAGATTTTACTATTTTACAAATGAAATTCTGAGACTCAGAGGCCAAGTGCTTGTCCAAAGCCCCAAACTCCTACGCAGATGAGCTGATGGGGAACCAAGCTTTTTTTCTCTAAAGAGCTGTACTTTTTCCCCAGGCAATAGGCACAGAACTTTGTATAGAGCAGGTTCTCAAGATATATATGAACTGATTTTAAAGAAGCTATCACAAATAATGATAACTGACCACTTTTCTTCATAGTCACTACAAGTTTTGGAACAAAGAACTTGAAAGCCAACAATCCTATGGCATACGGGCCCTCCCAGGGTCTTCCGCAGACACTTGGCCTTGTAATTGATCCTCCTGTCTAGAACCCCTTTGCACTGATAATCTGTGCTGTGCAGTTTAGCCCTGAAATCATCTTTTATTGCTTCAGAGCTGGCCTAGTGCCTCCCTATGTCCCCCACAACCCCTAACTAAGCCAGTAGTGGATATTTACATAGTTAGCTCTAGGTTATTTGACTAAAATAATTATCCTTAACAGTTTTAAACTCCTGGCTACATCTGGAAAATTGATGAAACCTATGGGATCCCACCCCCAGGGATAGAAAAAAATCAATGTCTATTCATGCATATACACAAAACTTTTAGTGACTCTGCAGCCCCCTAAAGTGCATTTAGGATGTATACACTTCATGAATTAAGAGGGTTAAGAATTACCTCAGGACTTCCCTGGTGGTCCAGTGGTAAAGAATCTGCCTGCCAATGCAGGGGACGTATGTTCAATCCCCAGTCTGGGATTGACCAGGGGATCTGGGTCGAGGGGCATGAGCACGGGACAAGTGAGCCCACCTACCACAACCACTGAGCTGTGCTCCATAGTCTGTGCTCTGCAATGAGAGAAGCCACCGCAATGAGATACCTGCACCGCACAGCTAGAGAGTAGCCCTTGCTCTCAGCAACTAGAGAACCCTGCATAGCAACAGAGACCCGACACAGCCATAAGTAAACAAGTAAATAACTTTTTAAATTTATTTTTTTAAAAGGAACTGCCTCAGAGAAAGTAGAATAAAATGTTATTATATGGACCACCGCTCCCCATCCCAAGAAATTGTACTGCATACTATTTAACCAACTTGAAAAGATCAGGGCCAATTCACGTGTGACCATCCTAAGTGACCAGGGTGTGCCAACCCTCAAGCGAGGATGCACCCCGTAGTCTGCTGTCGGCCGCATGGCTCCCAGCCAGAGTACATGAGCTAGGTACTCTGCTGGCCATGGGGTCTACAAACTAGACTAGGACCCTGCCATAGATCCCTAGGAGCTCAAGACAGATGGGTAAGCAATGACCACTCTAACACAGTCAAAGCTACTGTAGAACCATTCAGAGGGAATACTGGTGGGAGGGGGAGGGAAGGGAACATTCCAGTGGAAAGAGAATCAGGCGTCTTCTCTTCTGGGGAGGAGAGAAGCATCCCTGATGGTAGGAACGTGAGCAAAGATGCAGACACAGGTGGGGTGACATGTGCTGGGAATCCTGACCAGGCTGGCATCACTGGAGCACTTTCGCTCATCACATCTGGTGGGGAGGGCTGTTGCTACTGGCATCCAGTAGGTAAAACCCATGGCTGCTAAACATACTTGAAACAAGGAACAGTCTCCAACAGCAAAGAATTATCTGGTTCATGGTGCCAACAGTGTTGAGGATGGGATTCACACTCCTTAGTGTGAATCGGAGAGTGGTCACCTGTGTGAGAAACCAAGACCCCATATCCAGGAAACTGCTACCATCAGCCCTGCCTTCCCTAAAGCAGAGATACAAGGCTTGCATCATCTCAACAGAAGAAAATAGTGGAAGTGGTCTATTCTGGAGGGTGAAGGATAAATAAATTCTTAGAGCCAGCTTGAGGTCTGTACTCACATCTCAGCTGTGTTTTCTGAACAGAACTATGCTGCACCAAAGGAAAGTGACCTGGGGGTTAAGATGGCGATTATTTGTATGCCCATCCCAGGGAGCAGCAGGTCAGGGGATTTGGTTTATCCACGGGATTTGGTTCATCCACGGGATTTGGTTCACCTGGTTAGAAGGCAGCGGGAATTGGAGCTGCTTCTAAGGGCCACCTGGGATCAGACATCATCACCAAGGACTGGTGAATTCTCTCCACAACGTCAGGAACATTTCACTGGAGAGTAAGGAAGCTCCAGGTGTAACTGTCTCTACAGTGAGTTCCCAACTCTAGGAATATGGGAACACGGTCCTTAAAAGAGCTGCCTGGAAATGCAAATCAAACCTGCAATGAGCTGTCACCTCACACTGGTCAGAATGGCCACCATCAAAAGTCTGCAAAGAATAAATGCTCGAGAGGGTGTGGAGAACAGGGAACCCTCATTCACTGCTGGTAGGAATGTAAATTAGTACAGCCAGTATGGAGAACAGTAGGGAGGTTTCTTTAAAAATTAGAAATAGAGCTGCCAGATGATCCAGCAATCCCACACTTGGGTAGAAAAGAAAAACTCTAATTCAAAAAGACACAGGAACGCTAATGTTTACAGGAGCACTAAGTACAACAGCCAAGACATAGAGGCAAGAAAAAGAAATATACTATATATATATAGTGTATATAATGAAATATTATATTAATATTATACAATAGAATATTACTCAGCCATAAAAAGAATGAAATACTGTCATTCGTGGCAACATGAATGGACCTATAGAATATTATACTTAGTTAAGTCAGAAAGAGAAAGGCAAATAGTATGTCAGATACATGGAATCTAAAAAAAAAAAAAAGAGTACAAAAGAATCCGTATATAAAACAGAAACGGACTCACTGACACAGGAAAACAAACTTAAGGTTACCAAAGGGGAAGCAGTTGGTGGGGGCGGGGAGAGGGATAAATTAAGAATATGGGATTAACAGGTACAAACTATATAAACTAGATAAACAACAAGAGCTTACTATATAGCAAAGGGAATTGTATTCAGTGTCTTGTAATAACCTATAATGGAATATAATCTGAAAAAAATAGCTGAATCACTATGCTGTACACCTGGAACTAGCACAATATTGTAAATCAACTATAATTTTTTTTAAAAAAAATGAAGAAGAAGAGCTGCCGGGAAGCAGGCTAGGAACATTCTATGGAAGATCCATAAAATCGCAGGAATATTATTGCACTGAGGGGCTCACTGAAAGTTGCCACAGGAAAAAAGAGACTCCCCCCAGCATAGACCACTGAGGACAACCACTACCAGCTGTCCCCAGCCAGGGGGAGACCTCCAGGCCTCATCAACAGCCCACAGCTGCAGCTGGGAGCTCCTGGGGAAACAGTGCTTCCGAAGCTTCTGATGGAAACCCCCACCGAGATGGTCAGACTGCGCATCTACTTTCAGAGACTTGTTTCAGAGTTTTCTTCCCCATCCTAGCACAAGCCACCCCGGACATCTTCATAGAACGTAACATGGGTTTTCAACACACCCATTACCGAAAGGAAAAGCCAAGTCCCCACCAACAAACTTTACCAGGAACAGGTCTAGAAACTCTGGGTTAGCCAGGGAGATTTGGACTGCCACCCTGGGCTCAGTCTGGGTGGAAAAGATGACCTGGGAGAGATGATATTCTGAGATAACTTGGCTGACAGTTGTAGCAAAAAAACCAACAAACTGACCCACAGCCTTTTCTTCTTCCTACCCCAGTGCTCCAGCCAAACATGCTAGGCTGGCTATAGGAAATCAGCTGAGATAGGAAAAAGAGAACACAAGAAGGCCATTTATCCTGAAACAAACTGGTCCTTCAGTTTCCACAAGACGTCCCATCACTCACCCCTCCAGGGGAGCGCTTGCACGTCAGTTGCCTCGCTTTCTGGGCAGAGAGCATCGTTAACTTTAAAAATGTGTAAACTGTGGTGGAGACAGGTCATCAAGCATGGTGCTGGGGAAAGGGTGGTTTGGGCTCCGTTTATGGAAACACACTGGGTGCTCACAGGCTGTGAACCTCCCCAATGGAATCTTTTGAAAAGGCTTCTCCTTCCATCTGGTAATCCCACCAGCAGCAGACACGTGCCCTGGGAAACGTAGCCTGGAATTTCCATCTGCCGAATGCTTTTGCATCTCAACTTACTCTCAACTTGGGGTCCCTTGAGTGAAGTCATTTGAGGATGGAGCCCACAGCTCTACCTCTGGAACCCTATTTTTAAATATCCTGTGATCTAATTATTTTTACAACCAAACTTCAGAAACCAAGTCAATTTTCTCTTGACTGTTGGGCCTCCTTTGGGACCATGTAATTACCCGGCCCTATTTGCAGGCTTAAGTGTGTGGCTCCGAGGTTGTCCAAGTACAGGAAAAAGTTTTGTTGTGCGTACGTGTGTATAATGTCTTCGTTGCCAAGTCATTCCTAAATCGTTAACCGCTTTAAAGACGTGTTCCATAAAAACTTTCTTCTGGGCTCCATCCAAGGCAGTGGAGCCAGCATGGTCCTGGATGGATATTTCAGGAAGGCGAAGAGCAACCGCAAAGAACCGTTGTGCCTAATCATGGCACCCGTCCGGACAGTGTAGGAAAATTGCGACCAAAAATACCTCCTGAAGACAGAATGACTACCCAACCTGGGGCCGGCTGGCTGTGTCAAGGTGTTGGGCTTTCCAAGAATGGCACATAAAGAAGACAAGTAAGAGTTGAACTTGGCTTGGAAAATAGCCCTGGCGATGCCAGGAGAAGCGCTGACAGTGTGTAAAATAAAGACGACTCTCATATAAGAAAAATCTACCACGGGGCAATGGGGTGTTGGGGGGTATGGTGCAGGCAAGAGCCATGTATGGCAGCAGAGAGATCTGGGTTCAAATCCCAGCTCTGTGCCTTGCTAGGATTGTGGTGCTGGACCATCGAACTAACTTCTCTGATTGTCCAGTTCCTATCTTCAACAATGAAGACATGTGGGAGGAACAAAGGAGATCAAGTATGTAGCGCAGCACCCAGAAGTAGAAGCTCTTGAAGCATTATTATCATAACTATTGTCTCATTATTAACTTCTTATATCTGTAGAGTATTTTAGAGTTTGCACAGGGCCTTACTAATCTTTTTTTTTTTTTTTAGAAAAACTAGGTAATTTATTCATGCAATTAAAAAATTGAAACAATATAAAAAAACACAGTGAGACTCTAGCGCCTACCTGGGTCTGTCCACCCACTCCCTTCCTCACTGCTATTCCGTCAGGTACCCACTTTCTTTAGCTTCAGATGTATCTTCCAGTGTTCCTTTATGCACATATGACACACATATATTCAGACATTTCCCCTTCTCTTACACAAAGAGAGCATTCTATTTGCACTACTCTATTCTTTGATGTTTTTAACCTCATGATAAATCTTTACTGTGGACAGATCCTACAACTACATCGTGCTTCATGGTGTATCTCTATCCTTGTCTCTTTAACCAGCCCCCCTCTGGGTGGACACGTGGACTGTTTCCCGAGGCTAGCCTTCTGTTACTCCCACACTGCTGCAGTGAAGACCCTCGTCCACTGTCATTTTGCACAAAAGCAGGCACATTCTTAGAATAAAGAGAATAAATAATTGTGAGATCAAAGGGCATGGGCATCTGTGATTCTGACCAATATTGCCAACTGCTCCCCAGCAGGATTATGCCATTTTGCACCCCCTCCAACAACAGACAAGATTTTAACAAAGGAACAATCCCTGTGAATGCTTCCATTGTTTCCTCTGCTAGCTACTCACCCCCATGTCTCCAAACGTTATGCCTAGCCGCTGTTTCTTTACTTTTACCATTTTAACCATATTTAAACTTACAAATCAATGACACGAGGTACATTCACAGTATCCTGCAGCCATCACTACTTTCCTTCTCCAGAATTCTTTCATCATCACACAGCGAAGCTCTGTACCCATTAAACAACAACTCCCCATTCCTCCTTCTAGCTATCCTTATCAGTCCTGCCACTTATCTATGTAGCGTGGTTTGAAGGGAACCAAGCCTCCTGCCAAGCCCCCTAAAATACTCCCACTTGCTCTCAGAACCATAACGTTCTGCAATAATAAGGGAACAGAGACTTTCATTGTATTATGAGAAATTAGCCTGGTAGAAAAACATTGCCCTGGAAGGGGAAACCAAAATCTTAAAATTATATGTAAAATCACATTACACATAACTCATTTCTCTGTGCAGCTTTACATGTAGGTTGGTGGGGACGAGGCTGAAAGGAGAGTGATGATGTTATGAGTGACATGTGCGGCTAAGGGAATCAAAAGGGGAAGGCTGGGACTTCCCTGGTGGTCCAGTGGCTAAGACTCTATGCTCCAAATGCAGGAGGCTCAGGTTCCATCCCTGGTCAGGGAATGAGGTCTCACATGTCACAGCTAAGATCCTAAACGCTGCAACAAAGACCCAGTGCAGCCAAATAAATACCATTTAAAAAGTGGGTGTGGGAAAGGCTGAACCAAAGTAAGCAAGAGCATTTATCTGCCCCCTCCACTAAGGACAAAGCCTGGCTATCAGGTACAGAAGGGCACATTCACTGTTGCATTAGGCAAATACTTTGCTTCCTAAGCCCTGCCGTTCTGTAGGTACTTCCCTACCAGGACCACCCAGACTCTCCAGCCTTATCCAAATTCCTCGTTTCAGGCTCCAAACATCTCCCTCAAACCACAAGCCAGAGGGTTTAGGGGATAGAGAGAGAAGAGCAGGTAACGGTAAGTAGAAGGGATGCTAAGATCATGTGAATGAAGTGCTTATCTGAGGGCCTGGTGCCTGTAAGTGCTCAGTAAATGCGGACGGTGATACAGATGATGAAGACAATGATACTGTAAACGACAGAGAAGCTTCCTCCAGTATCAGCTGCTTGAACGATGGCTCAGCTCCTAACCAGTGCAGCTGCTAACTTCCTTATTCTGACCTGGATCCTGTCCCCCTCCAGCTCTCACCCATGGGTCTTAGTCCTACCTCCTGAGTCACCTCAAATCTGATTACCCTTCCACACATACACACCACCTACCAGTAGGTTGAAGAGCATGACGGTGGCTCTTTCTGGCATCTTCTCTTCTCCAGCTGGAACATCTCATCCTTCTTCAGACATCTCTCCTTAAACTTGGTTTCTAGAGCCTCATCAGGTGTTTCGACAGGTTGGAAGAGGGAGGCAAGGAGAGAGTGGCTCCTATCACATGAAACAGAGAGAAAGGGACATGGCTGAGGAGCAGGTAGAACTTGAAGGACCCAGAGATTGAAGAAACAGGATGAAAAGTAAAGGATTCCTTGGGTCATAGGCTCAAAGTAATGGTTCCTAAACTCTCACTCCAGAGTGGAGACACATGGGCACCAACACAGGACTCTTGGCTAGGTCAGCCCTGGACCAGCAGATGCCAGGACTTGACAGGCTGAATCTCTGGAGATTCTGTTATTTCAGTGTGTTATTTCTGAAGTTCATCTAAGGTTCATGTGAGCTCATCTAAAAGTAGGATATTAGAGAGACTCACAACACCCTCTCAAAGCCACCATATTCATCTTTAGGTAGAGAATGCAGCTGAGATATGATGACTTTGAACTCCACATCCCCAGGCGTCAAGACCCACTTTGACCAGAAGAGCTCTCTCTCTCTCTTCTCTGTGAAAACCTGTTTGTGGGACAGGACAGAACAGGGGAGCAACATGCCACAGAGCAGGAAGGAGACACTGAGTACAGCTTTCCTCTCTTCCCCCGGGAATCTGCAGACGCCACAGCCTGTGGGCCAGTGACAGCATCGGCATCCAAATCTACTAATCAATAGTGGTTAATAGGCTGGCAGATCCCTGGTGCTGAACTCCAATTAGATTATATGTCTATGCACATTTTTTGAGTCCTAGGTGACTTTTCAGCTCAGATTATCCAAGCATGTGTTCACTGCCGCGACTCAGCAGCTTAATTTCCTAAGCCTTCATTCATCCTTCCCCATGCAGAAAATCTCTGTCCACGATCCTCACTCTTTAAAAACCTCCCCAGAGCCAAAGCCCCATAAGCACCCCCTTCTCTGTTAAGTCTAGCAACAGTTTCAAGAATGAAGGCACAAGTGGGCTTTGACACACAGAACACAGCACCAAGAAAGAAATCCTGGCCGCTGGTGTCCCCTTGAAGGGCGTCACCACACAACTGTGAGCAAAATAGCCATCACTGACTCCCTGCTTCTCCCGGTTCACTGGCTACAAGGTCGTGTATCCAGATGCCTGGTTGGTGAGAACAGTCCCCATGATATCAGCAGCCTGGTTACTTGTGCATGCCAGAACAGATCCAGGTGGCTCGGTATTGGGGCCTGGAGGGTTCGTCTACACAGGGTACAGATGTGGAGGTCAGGTTGTGACCCCAGCAGGAGGATAGGTGTGGCCACATATAGCTATTCTTGCTCTTTTCCAGGTGTGGCTGCAAGTTCTTCCTAGCAAAGTACCATCTTTATTGATGCTGCCCAATTTTTCTTCCCATCCACCTTCTCTTTTCTGTTTTGGCTTGGTAGCGACTGCCTGAGTTGGCGCTTATGAGTCAATTCCACCTACTTTTGGTCAAACTCCACTCCTGGCTTGGTGATCTTCCAAGACAAATGCAGAAGCCACAGGAGGCTGGAGAGATGCCCTGGCGGAGAGTTGCCCAACAGAAGTTCAATTAATTTCTCAAGTCGCCATCAGGACCTCCAACACGGGAGCAGAGGTCAGCATCCAAGGCCTGGTGGGGCTCCTGGCTGGTGTCCTGGGTAGACATTCAGGAGAGCAGGACCTCCTTACCTCTGCCTTTCAATACAAGAGCCCGTTCCTGATTCCAACACTCATACACACAAGAAGAACAAAGCTTTTGAATTACACTTGTTTCCTAAGACAAGAGGCAGTGAGGAAGGCAGATACAGAGGCAGAGAGGACACTGCTTCAGGTCTGGCTCCAGTCCACTTCTCATACTTAGACCCTTCACTGCGCTCACCCCACATCTTCAAAATCATGCCCCTCCTGTTCCCCAGCACCCACAGTGGCTCTGGAATTTTTATATAAGAAATTGAGAATCTGACCGGAAAAGGACCTAGGGAAGTTATTAAGCACAGTATCTTGAGGTTGAGTAAGTACTTCTTGGTGGTGACTGATGGACATGATTGGGGTAGCCCCACTGCCCGGCAATCACCACTCCAGTTGGCTGAGTCATCGTTCTCTTTTCTCTCAAATTATGACACCCATGCCATGGACCTAGCTTTACTCCTCTCCCTTCCTTCCCCTGACCCAGAAGAATACTGCACAGATCTTCCCAGCCCCAGCTTCTCAGTGAGACCCAGTTAAACACATTCAATGAATACTGCTCATTTAATTGGCAGCTGGGTATGGTGCCTAGGTGGATGCCAGGCACTGTCTGCTGCTGCTGCTGCTGCTGCTGCTAAGTCGCTTCAGTCGTGTCCGACTCTGTGCAACCCCACAGACGGCAGCCCACCAGGTTCTCCCTGGGATTCTCCAGGCAAGAACACTGGAGTGGGTTGCCATTTCCTTGTCCAATGCATGAAAATGAAAAGTGAAAGTGAAGTCACTCAGTCGTGTCCGACTCTTAGCAACTCCATGGACTGCAGCCCACCAAGCTCCTCCATCCATGGGATTTTCCCGGCAAGAGTACTGGAGTGGGGTGCCATTGCCTTCTCCGAGGCATTGTCTAACAAGCCCTAAATCTATTCAAGACTTTATGATTTGCAGAACTTTTACATTCACCATCTCCTTCAACTCTCACAACTATTTAGAAGAGAGGGGGTCATTATCCCACCTTAAAAATGAGGACAGAAACAGGCATGGCAACACAGATTTTAGACACATAGAGCTGACCTGAAAGTTCACCTCTAATTGCTATTGCTCTGAGTGAGCAGGGCCAGGTGTGAGTCTCAGCTTCTCCATGTATAAAGTGGAACTATAACTACCCACCTTGTAAGATTTTGGTTAGACCTAGATATAGCATTCAAGTGCCTCGCAAAGTATTTGGAATGGAGGATAAGCTCCTAAATGTAACAACTTTGATGATGATGAACATGGTGGTGGTGGTATTGATGATGATAATGATTATGCTAACCAAGATGTTGGTAGTGATCTTGTTGTTTATATTTTCTAACTTTTCTACAGATAATCATGACTACTATCATTTAAGGGAAAAAAAAAATGATTCAAGTTCTTTCAAATCCTCCTGATGAGGGCTTGATTCTTCTACTCCAGAGTATCTAGAAAGCCGGCAGTCACAGGCAGGTGCTGTCTGAATGTCCAGCCAAGGCCTCATTCCCCTCACTTGGTCTCGCTCACCATGTATTCAAATCCAGGTAGTTTTGCCCAGCAGCTACTGGTGCTCATGAAATTGTCCCCAAATTGTTCCACTGGCCTTTCTAGGAGGGAGCTCTTTATAATTAGCCCTTTCATCAAGATGCTGAAAGACAAGTGATTATTTGGGGGAATTACTTGTCAGCAAGAAGACAAAGCTCTGATACGACATAATAGAATCGCGTGTTAATTACAATCTGCAAGATGCTATCACATCATTTCTTAATCCCCAGCTTATTAGGCATTCCAACCTCGGCTCCCTGTCATTACTGTGGGCTTGTTACAGCATGAGAAGCAAACGGCATCTCAAATGAGGACATTTCAGGACTGTGAGAATGCATCCATGTGCAGGTGGTCAGCAAGCATCTTCTTAATGAACCTAATTTTGCCTTGGATCCGAAGTACCACCTGTATACCCATGAGGGCAAGCATGCCCACACTTACACAGAGGCAGACATTCTCAGAACATCTTGTGAAAAATATCCAAACGCTTCCTGATTACATTTCTTCTGTTTTGCCTTCTGTGTGTGTGTGTGTGTGTTTTCTTAAGCAACTTGGAATGATTTCTTGAGATAGAAAACCAAAGTGAAAGTGAAGTCGCTCAGTCGTGTCTGACTCTTTGCAACCCCATGGACTGTAGCCTACCAGACTCCTCTGCCGGTGGGATTCTCCAGACAAGAGTACTGGAGTGGGTTGCCGTATCCTCCTCCAGGAGATCTTCCCAACCCAGGGATCGAACCCGGGTCTCCCGCATTGCAGGCAGACGCTGTACTATCTGAGCCATCAGAAGACCAAAACTATCAATCAAGTATTCAAAATTCTCAACCAAGTGTCAAGCCTGCCACAGACACAGGGGCACAAAAAAGATAACAGAGAAGGAGCACATGTGTCCTCATGGAGTTTGTAATCTAGTTAGAAGGGCTCAGGGTCCACAGAACAAGGAGCAAAAGAGAGGCAGGAGCAGGAAAGCAGGCAGGTTTAATCATATTCCAAATACTCCTGGCCTTCTGAGAACAGAAAGAGCGGGGAGCATCCGGTGAGACCTAGGGGAGGAGAAATTGGGTTTAGTCTAGAGGAATGGGTCAGATAGGAAGCAGAAGCAGGGAGGATCCTTTCTGTAAGCAGAGGGAAAGGGAAGGGATGAGTGTATGAATCTTGAAGAGAAATGTGATAAAGCTCCATAGTGCTAATCCGATGTCCTTGTTCTCTGGAGTAGGTTAAAGAGTCGGGGGCAAAACAGACAGGGGTTAGGAAGCTAATGATGCCCTTGGACTCAGGAAAGGTTAAGGGGAACTGGCTCCTCCACTCTTTTATAGTTCAGAGCCCCATTGTCGAATTTGTCAGGCCCTTCTATGTCAATTTTATCCTCGACTAGGAGGTTTTCCTGCTTGCTGAGGGTGTCTATATTTGGGGATCGCTTGTTACCCACAGCTTAAGGGGGACCAAATTCCTAAGGGCAGTGGCCTCAGGTTTGGTCCCTCGTTGTCCATGTTAAGCCAAGTCATTTTAGGATGTAGCCACAGGGGACCAGTGCTGGGTCAGCTCTCAGTGATGGGCTCAAGACTCACAGGGATTAAGGCGAGGTGGTGGACACCAGATTTGGTTTCACTGTGATCTTCAACAGGATATTGGATTGCGTTCAAGGAGCCACTAATGGAGATGGGGGCAGGAGGTGGCCAGCCCTTTGGAAAATAATAACCCCTGAAGATTTTCCATCCTGATAGTGAAATCCAGTCCCCTAACGGCGGGCCACCACTCGGGATTGCTGTCCCACTTTGCTTGGTTAGAGGGAAGTCGATGACACCAGCAGGCCTTGTACCAGGGCCAGGGAAGGAAAAGGTCACCAGCAGCGCTGTCACCAAGAAGGCATCCGGGGGGAAGGAAGTCATCCACTGAGCCCCCAATTTCCTGAGCCCATGGACCCCCCAGTGGAGCAGGCAGAGGTGCCCCCTCCAGACAGGAAGGGGTGCCGGGAGCCCCTCCTGCCAGCTTGTCCACCACCTGAACACCCACATTAGTGATTCCTTCTCCACAGACAACCTGGGAACGGGGGTGGCTTTTGGGCTCCAAGGACCCCTTCAGCGGTGTGACTATCCACAGAAGCACAGGAGGAAAGCTTGTGGTTGATCGCGAGTCCTCGTGGGATCAGAAGCCAGTCTGAGCTCAGGAAGGGGATGAAAAAGTAGCTAAACTTGATTATCATTTCGCGAAGGTCAGCATTCAGGGACCGTGGCCTTCAGGACTGCTGACTCAGATGTCACCCTCTAACACAGAGAGAGCCTGGGCTTAATCCCCCTCAGCTCTCCTTCCTAGCAGACCATAGTGTTTACCCAGCTGGCTCAGAGCTTGCTGCAGCCTCCTTTCAGCCTTCCCGCGGGGGCCTCGCATGCTCCTCCAGCTTGCCTTCCGGGCAGCCTCACTGGTTCCATCCCCTGGTGGGGCCTGGTGCGGCCACTCTGGATCTCTCGGTCTGCTTTTGAGCACACAGCGAGGGGCAATGAAGGAGTAAAGGCATCACAGCCCGGGGCTGGGACTCCAGCTCTTTGACACTGGTGAGCGGGAGGCAGCTTGTGACCCTCACTGTCTGAGACTCTGTTTGTGGACGTCCTTACAGCCGACTGTCAGGCTGTGGCGAAGACTAAGTGAATGTGATGTAGGCGGGTGACCAACCTCTGGCGGGCCACACGGTAAATGCTAAATTATTTCTCTCTCCAGAACGTGGGCCCCTGAGGGTAAGGACTGGGTGCTTTTCCTCTTTCGTTTGCACCATCCCTACATGACTAGGACAGGGCTGGGTGTTCTGGAAGCGCCAGTGACCTGCACTCAGAGGTTTGCGTTACCCTCCACAGAACCACCAACCCAGGGAGCCAAAGCGGCATCACTGTCTGGGCTCCAAGACGCGGCAGCCGAGGCCTGTTTACCTGGGTAATGCATTGAGAACTGTCCAGGATGCCACCCCTCTCACCCACCACCGCCACCACCCCCAGTCCTACCCCATGTTCCCAGACCCCCCACACCAACCTACCCTGTGCTGGCAGGGGCAGAATCAGCGGCAGCTTCTGGGGAGAACAGCTCCCTTCACCCATTCCCTGGGCCAACAGCTTCTTTATAAGGCACGTTTCATTATCAAGATGGAAAATCTCCAGCGCTGCTTTCCAAAGGGTGGCCAACTAAGCGGCAGTGCAGCTCAGTGGAAAGAGCCAGGGGCCATGGCAGGGCCCCACTCTGCCACGTATTAGCTGAGGAACCTCGAGCCAGCAGCTTAACTTCTCTGAACCTCTGTTTCCATATCCACAAAAAGAGAAGAAGGAACAGATGTCAGGGTTTTCAGTGAAAGGATAGAGTGAGATAATGTATACAAAAGGGCTTTGTGACCAGAAAGGGCTGTTGAAAAGTGGGAGGCATAGTTGTTAAGGACATTTTTTTTTTTTAACTGAAGGATAATTACTTTCCAATATAGTGATGGTTTTCGTCAAACATGAATATGAGTCGGCCATGAGTATACACATATCCCCTCCATCCTGAGCACCCCTCCCACTTCCCTCCACACCCTGTCCCTCCAGGTTGTCCAAGAGCAGAGATAGCCTAAGGTTGCCTGCTGTGGGGTCATTTCCTCTACTACGTACTGATTGTGTGTCTCCTATGTGACAGGCAGGGCACAAGGCTGGAGGGTAACAGGAGGACATGTTTCTGCCCTGGAAGAGCTTCCATTCTCATGGAGGAGACTGCTGCTGCTAAGTCGTTTCAGTCGTGTCCGACTCTGTGCGACCCCATAGACGGCAGGCTCCGTCTGTCCCTGGGACTCTCCAGGCAAGAACACTGGAGTGGGTTGCCATTTCCTTCTCCAATGCATGAAAGTGAAACGTGAAAGTGAAGTTGCTCAGTCGTGTCTGACTCTTCGAAACCCCATGGACTGCAGCCTACCAGGCTCCTCCGTCCATGGGATTTTCCAGGCAAGAGTACTGGAGTGGGGACAGACAGTCACTATATTCTATGGCATGGGATCAGCGTTATGAAGGGTGGAGCCACGGGAGGGGAGGGAGCTAAGGAGGCTGGGGTTACTGATATACAGAGCGTGCTCAGAGTGAACCTTTCCTGCAGGACTGTCTGTCCTCTGGCGGCTTCCCATAGTGAACTCCCTGCCTTCCTCTGAGACAGTCTGACAGCAGCCAATAGAGGATGAAAGACTTCCTCCTACTGGCTGGCAGATTCTTGCCACCAACATCATGGCTGAACATCATTATGGAAGTACAAGCCAGTGCAATTTGGTAAGGAAAAAAACAAGAGGCAAGTCCATTAGAAAAGAGGAAGCAGGTGCGATACGATTTCCAGATGATATGACTACACGTGCAATTCACTGAAAAACGTTAGAAACAAAGCAGAGAACTGAACTGAGCGGTTTCTTCTTATACAAACAACAGCCACTTAGAGAATCTACTGGAAGAAAAGTTCTTATTTATAACAATAAAAATGATAAAACGCCTTAGAATAAATTTCACAAGAACTGTGCAGGAGCTGTATGAAAAAAAACTTTTAACAATCCACTGAGGAATTTTAATAATGTTTGAATAAATGAAAAATTATAAATTCTTGAATACAGAATCTCAGTGCTGTAAAAATTTCAGTTTTCCTCTTTCAAAGCAATTCCAGTTAAAGAAGCAATATGATTTCTTTTGACAAGACGAACTTACTCTAAAGTTTATCTGCAAAAACAAAGATATGAGACTTGCCAGGAAAATGATGAGGGGAAATGAAACCAGACTTCCTCACCAGATATTTAAAAGTATTCATTGTAAATCTACAGTAAGTAAAACACTTTGCAACAGTGCATTAAAAGACAAACTCAACAGAAGCAAGTCCACATATAAACCCAGATGCATATTGGAATTGGGTATAAATAAAATGCAATTCAAATCAGTATTAAAATTAGATTAATCAATCAAATGGTATGGGAATCAGCCTAATTACTGGGGGGATGGGGGGATGAAACTGGAAACTTCATACCTTACATTGAAATAAACTACATATGGGGCAAAAGTTTAAAGAAAAATGTAAACCTTAAAAGTTCTAGAAAGATACATATTTGACTTAAAAAGTAATCTTGGGGTAGGGTGATTTTCTTTTCCTGGCATAACACAAAACCCAACAGTCACTGGAGGGAAAAAAAAAAAAGACCATGTAAGAAAAACCCTCAATCTATATGGTGGAAAAAAAAAATAGCATAGAAAAGTTCAAAAACAAAGAGCACACATATTTAGTTCAAAAATTAGAAAAGGCTACTTGCTAAGTATTTTGTGCACCAGTTAGCAGAAGCTAACTACTATTTTTTTAAAAGATAGACCCTAAAATGTATAATGGCTCCAGCTCAATGGTTTCAATGAACAGCACAGCGCAGGGCAGCTCTCCTTCTCGACTTCATCCAGAGGCCAGGCTGACAGGGGTCTCGTCAGTTTCGACCACGGGCATCGCTGAGGAGTGTTGCTGGGAAACGCTAATGGGCTGGCGTGTATCATCCCTGCTCGCAGCCCATTGGCTGTGGCTCAGTCACATGGCCCCACCAACCCTAAAAGGGGCTGGAAAGCGGAGTCCTAGCTGGCAACCTCCTCCCAGGAGAATTCCACACATCAGAAGACAGAGTACACTCTCCTTTGACGAATACTCAACCATCTCAGCCTCACTATGAATTTATGTCACACATAGAAAAGCAAAGGGCAGGTACTGTTAACTTAAATACAGCTTCACAAATCTGTTGAAAAAGACAAGCTAAGGATATGAACTTACTGTTCACAGAAAAACAAGAGCCAATACTCATGAAACACATGAAAAGTGGTAAACCCCACCCAAAATGAAAGAAATCAAAACAAAAACAAGATACTAAAATTTGTTTATCAGACAGGAGATGTGCAATACACACTCTGAAATACAGCGGGTGGCAGTATAAATCAGTGTGACAATCTTGGAGAACAATTTTAAGTATCAATATAAAAATTTTAAATACATCTATCTTTTGTTTGACCCAATTCCAAACTAAGAAATGTGTCCTGGAGATAGACTGATTTTGGAGGCTCATGGAAGCATCTGGTATACTAGCCAAAAACAAAACAAACAGGCAAAAACCAGGAATAATTTCTTTGGCCACAAATAAGAAACATGTGGGTTAAGATACATGGTACAATGGACACTATTCAATCTATAAAATGAATGGTGTGGAACCATTTGTGATCACGTAAAAAGATGTTCAAAAAACCCAGAAGAAGCTCACTTAATCAGTCTTTTCCTAACAGACTTACCAAATCATTTGATACTCTTAATGCTTCTGTAGAACCCACTATATGATGCCCACAACCCACTCTCCAGCATTCCAAGACTCTTCTTAGAGAAGGATGATTAGAAGGAATCAACGTGTGTTTGTTCCCAAACACATGTATTCCAGTCATACTTGTTATTGCTAATTCATAACTAAATACTATAAAACAATTAAGGGGACTTCCCTGGCGATCCAGTGGTTAAGACTCCGATCATCCATTGCAGGGAGCACAGGTTTAATCCCATGCCTCATAGTGTGGTCAAAAACAAAGCAAAACAAAAAAAGTAAGTATGAGTATAAAAGTGAGTCATTTCTATGAATGCTAAGGTGAATGCCTTGAAAATGCTTGATAAAAGTGTGCTTCTAAAAAAACCCAAATGATGCCAAAATAGGTGTGAGTGAGACAACTATAAAAAATGGTCGGGGAGGGTAATAACTACTTTGGAGGATCCTGTCATCATATCTTCCAACATATCTTTAGATTCTCATTCCGCATTAAAAAACTGAAGCTGCAAATTGTAGATCACGTATTACGAATGTGGTTTTCACTGAAGGCAACAAAGATTGCCAGTAAGCTGATTGCACACTCCAGAGAAGGGCCTTCGCCCCACGCGTAAGTGCATCTGCTGATGTTTGATGAAATGAAAGACTCAATGATACATTTTGTAGCTGTGATAATGTTATTGTTATGTTTGGTTGTTTTAAAGAATCCTTATCTTTTGGAAATGCAGTATTGGTTAGCGTGGGCTGCCATAACAAAATACCACGGACTGGGTGGCTTAGGCAACAAGAATTTCTCTTTCATGATTTGAGAGACTGGAAGTCTGACATCAAGGTCCTGGCAAGGTCGGTGCCTGGTGAAATCACTATCCTTGGGTGACAAGTGGCCCCCTTCTCACCAGATACTCACATGGCCTTTCCTTGATGCCTGTCAATGGAGAGAGAGGAAAGCTCTCTGATATCACCTCTTACAAGGGTGCTAATCCCATCATAAGCATCCCACCCTTATGACCTCAGCTAACCCTAGCTACTTCCCAAAGGGCCCATCTCCAAAAACCATCACCCTGGGGACTAGGGCATCAACATTTGAATTTTGGAGAGACATAGTTAAGCCTGTAGCAGATGCAGACTGAAATATTACAAATTAAGTAAAATTATTTACATCTGAGAGTTGCTTCAAAGTAATAGCAGGTTGGGAGAACAGATACAAAAGAAACTTGGCTACAATTCAATAATTTTAGAGTTAGATGACGGGCTAGATGACGGGCACATGGGATTCATTATACTATTCTATTTTGTATATATTTAAGATTTTCTGTAATAAAAAGTAAAAAAAAAAAAACAAAGTAATATATGCTCCTACTGAGTAAATTAGTAAAACATTTAAAGTATATATATATATAATTTTTATAATTACCCTCTAAAACTGCTCTTTAACCAGTATCAGTTACATCATTAAAGGAAAAATAAGCGGGCATAAATCCAGTTATTACACTGCACATACTATGTTAGTAATATGCATCTGGAGCCTATGTAAATGTTACCCCAACTCGCAGGCAAAAGCAACGTTATTTTCTTTGGTACTTTTCTGAAGCCAGACGTAACCTGTTCCATGGTTACATAACCACGTAACCATGTTGCAAGGGTGATAAGAATGTTGATCTCTGGCATTCTGAGACTTTTGTCTCATCTGGTGGACATTCAGGGAAGGAAATCATTGTTGTCTCCCTCCGCACATCATCCAGACGGCAATAAGAGGCCGCAACACCTCCAGGGCAGCAGGCCCCACTTCCTTCTCCCAGTGCCAGAGGAGAAGCAGCCTTCCTCAAGTCAAGCCCCAAACAGCAGCCTCCACTGCGCGTTGCTCCTGTCCCCAGTCTTCACGCAGGGCACCTGCAGGGCGTCCTGAGCCCCAGGCGGTTGACAGGGCAGGTCAGGACTTCCTGTTCAACCACTGCACAGGTGGGTCTGAGAACTTATTCTCCCCACTCAGGAGGCTGAGAAAGCCAGCTGAGGAGATGACGCAGCGACAAAACTTGCCTGAGTCGTTAAGGGTCTGCAAGGCCCTGCAAGGGACTTATCTTGGGGAAGCCCTTCTGCCCTTGCATGTCTCTCCCAAATGCTTTTTTTTTTTTTTTTAACCACTGATAGTTTAGAAAAGCTCTTTTCAGCTTCACAATTTACTATTGGTAATGTCATGCACATCTTCAGAATTCTCACCACATTTGGGGAAATCTCTATCAAGGATCTGTCCTACATCAGCTGAAAAATGGCAGAACATTTCAATTTTTCTTAAGTGTACAAGTTGGTGGTTTCTCATGGGTTCCAAATTACCTTTTGAAATGCATTTTTTGAGCCATCAGGCAGTGGTTTCTAAGAGTTATCAGTTAAAATGCTGCTTCCTTGGGGTAAGAGGATGCAAGGCTATCCTCTTTCTTGGAAGTAGACATTGGTTTGTAGGTGGGAGAAAAAAAGAGAACCAGCCACTGCCAAATGCCTACTGTGTACCAAGCTGTGGACCTGAGACCCTTTCCATCGCACATATTCCGTCTTCTCTACAAGCCTGGGAGGTAGGGATTATCATCAACTTACTTATAGATGTTAAAAGGGAACTAGTCAGACGCACGTGCTGGGACTAGGATCTGAATCCAAGACCATGTAGGTGTCTGGCTCTTGCCATGGGAACACAGGCCCTGGGATCACGGGCAGCCCACAGTTCACACGGCAGGAAGTTTTCCAGTCCCTCTGCTGGGCTGAACGCTTGTCTAGGGGACCTGGGCCCACCTACATTTTCTCCCCATTTCTATTTAGAAAGATTTCATCATCTGCCTTGTTTCGGGCAGCGACCAGAACCATCTAACCATGGGCAATAATATATTTTAGGAATGATGAATAAAAATTAAAATGTGCAAGGCAGCCACTCACAGTGCCTGGTCCTTAGTAAGTCTTTAATTAGTTACAGCTATTAACATAATTGTCAAGAATTCCTTTTTGCCGTTCCTTCTTTCCTTCCTCCCATGAAAGCATTTCAAAATGCAAAGGTTAACTGGCTCCTCCTGCCTCCCAACTATCCAAGTTGGGCTGCTAATGAGCAGATGTTCTTGGAGATTAGAAGGAGCTGGGGAGAGGTGAGACAGGGGCTGCACACAGTGGGTCCCTCTGGGAGACGCACCCCACAGGCTCTGGCCATCTGGGGCCATGAAAGGAACACCTCTTCTCAACTGCACAGCCAGAGGGCTGGGCTGCATCTCTGCTTCTCCCACTTGTTGGCTATAAACTTTGACTGAGCTGGACCTGTTTCCTGCCTGTAAAATAAAAGGGTTGGACTGGACAGCATTTACTCTCACATTCAGCCCATTCATTCAAGAGGTGTTCCCCAAATGCCTACTGGGTGCCGGCCCTGAGTAAGCAGTGGGGCACAGCCGGGATCAAGACTCATCAGGCACCACCCACCTGCTGCTTTGCAGAAAGCTCTCACAGCCTGAGTTCTGGGAATCTGAGGGTCCTTGATGTGTTTCTCCATCCTCTGACTCCTGTTCAGAAGCACTTTCAGGGTCTGGTCTCAAATGACAGAAGGAAAACTATTGAAAGCAGCTGTTAATGGGCCACTCACCCTCCACAGGGAGAAACCTGGAGGACATGCCCCGTCCACCCCAGTAGGGAGAAAACGGCCCCAGGTCTACGAGTGGTCTGCTCCCTGCCCAGCGAGACTTGGGGTTAAACTCAGGTTTGCTTTAGGGAAATGCAAGACAAGCCCACACAAGGAGATACAACTTCCCACTCACTAGGATGACTAAAACAAAAGGACAGACAATGACAAGTGTTGGTGAGGATAGTGTGAAGCTAGGTTTCTCAGACAGTGCTCGTGGGAATGCAGAAGGGCACAGCTGCTGTGGAAAAGTCTGTCCCTTCCTCCAAAAGTTAAATACAGGATTACCACATGACTTGGCAATTCCACTCCTAGGCACATACCGAGGGAACTGAGAACATATGTCCATGCAGAAACTTGTACACAAATGTTCAGAGCAGCCTTATTCACAATAGCCAAAAATGAGGAAACAATCCAAATACTGAGCAACTGCTGAATGGCTGGATAAAACTTGGCATACTCCTACATGCGTGCTAAGTCACTTCAGTCGTGTCTGACTCTGCGGCCCTATGGACTATAGCTTTCCAGGCTCCTCCGTCCATGGGATTCTCCAGGCAAGAACACTGGAGTGGGTTGCCATGCCCTTCTCAAGGGGATCTTCCCGACCCAGGGATCAAACCTAGGTCTCCCACGTTGCAGGAGGTTCCTTACCACCTGAGCCACCAGGAAGCCCTATACCACTACCTTGGAATGTTATTATTCAGCCATAAAAAGGAATAAAGTTCTGATGCATGCTACAATATGGATGGCCCTTGAAAACACTATACTAAGTTAAAGAAACCCGACACAGAAGACCACATAGTGTATGACTCCATTTCTGTGAAATGCCCAGAATAGGCAAATCCATAGGGTCAGAAAGGAGATTAGTGGTTTCAGGAGGAAATCTATCCCTGAAATGCGTCTGGCTGAAACATGGCCATCGTATTAAAACCTCACCACACCAGGGACTGCCTGTTTAAAGGATTTCCTTATAGAAACCCTTCCTACATGAACTGCATAATCACCTAGTAATTTACCTTTCCTTCCTCCAGCCAAGCTTTCACATCATGACCTTGCTTCACACTGCTGTTGCTACATTCTGGCCCAGGCTCTGTTCTTAACAGGGCATCCCTCTGCTGATTGCATGTTGAAAAAAATATTTCAAAACACTTTTCCAAGTTATAAACAAAGATCTGAATGAAACCTGTTTCTCTGTCTCACACTCTGTGATAAATTGACTCCCCCTACCTACCCCTTCTATTGCAAGTGCCCCTGGACCTATTAAATAAGAACAGGCTCCATCTCAGGGGCCTGTGTAAGGAGGCAGACAGTCATCCTTTCAGTTCAGTCCAGTCGCTCAGTCGGGTCCAACTTTTTGCAACCCCATGGGGTGCAGCACATCTGGCTTCCCTGTCCATCACCAACTCCTGAAGCTTGCTCAGACTCACGTCTGTCGAGTTGATGATGCCATCCAACCATCTCATCCTCTGTCATCCCCTTCTTCTCCTGCCTTCAATCTTTCCCAGCATCAGGGTCTTTTCCTGTGAGTCAGTTCTTTGCATCCGGTGGCCAAAATATTGGAGTTTCAGCTTCAGCATCAGTTCTTCCAATAAATATTCAGGACTGATTTCCTTTAGGATTGACTGGTTGGATCTCCTTGCAGTCCATGGGACTCTCAAGAGTCTTCTCCAACACCACAGTTCAAAATCACCAATTCTTTAGTGCTCATTTTTCCTTATAGTCCAACTCTCACATCCATACATGACTACTGGAAAAACCATAGCTTTTACTAGATGAACCTTTGTCGGCAAAGTAATGTCTCTGCTTTTGAATATGCTGTCTAGGTTGGTCATAGCTTTTCTCCCAAGAAGCAAGTGTCTTTTAATGCAATCCTATTTTTCAAACCAACATTTAGCTTACATGAAGCCAGACCCAGACTCAGAAGTGTGGAGATGGGGGCTGGGGTGGGTGAGGGAAGCTCTGGGGAGTTTGGAGATGGAAGACTAAAAGCAGAGCAGGCTTTCCCTGTGGGGCCAGCAGGTACCTACAGTGGAATCCATCTCCCTGCTCAGACAATGGCTGTTGAAAGCCTACCCTGAGAATCACACAGGAGTTGGACAATTCTGTAAGAGTGAAATCCTGTAAGAGTGAAATCCTGTAAGAGTGAAAT
>NW_024070190.1:26214669-26406302 GCF_014754425.2 Oryx dammah | reverse complement strand
CTGTAAGAGTGAAATCCTGTAAGAGTGAAATCCTGTAAGAGTGAAATCCTGTAAGAGTGAAGGTGGGGAGAATGTCACTGCAAGGGACTCTCGCAAGGGCTCACCAGCCAAGCACCTTATTCTACAGACAGTGGAACAGGGGTCGGGGGCACCTTTCCCTGGCCATGTGAGGCTGCAGTGGAAGGAAACAACCAAGGGCAACAACTTGGTCCAAGTCGGGGGAGTGATGTCCATACGAGCAGGTATTGGATGGAACCACTTAGGAGCAGCCTGTTCACTTTTTAATTCATTCTGGGTCTTTTTTTTTTTTGCTACACTGGGTCTTCACTGCTGTGCACGGGCTTTCTCTAGTTGTGGCGGGTGGGGGCTGCTCTTCACTGCTGGGCTCGGGCCTCTCACCGTAGTGGTCTCTCTTGTTGCAGAGCACAGGCTCTAGTGTACGGGCTTCGGTAGTTGTGGTGCTCAGGTTTACTTGCTCCACAGCATGTGGAATCTTCCCAGACCAGGGATCGAACCCACATTCCCTGCATTGGCAGGAGGTTTCTTATCCACGGCACCACCAGGGAAGTCCTTCTCTTCTAATGATCTTAAGGGAATTCTTTTGGGGAGTGGATCTCTCGTTATCATCTAACTTGCTCTCTCCATTTTGACCTAGACAGCAAGGCAGACGATAGTACACAGCCAGGATTTGATAACACTGTTTTAGATTGTGGTGGTGGTTGTGATGATGATTTTAACCATTACCATCTATTTATACCACATGATTCTGGTTGTCATTCATGGTACTGATTGCAAGTTTTCTTTAAACAAATATTTGAGTCCAAAAGAATGAATTATTTACAGAAATATATATATATATATATATATATATATATAATTAAATGGGTCCCAGATACTTCAAAAGTCTGGAGGATGGTACCTGGAAGGGAAGCCCAAATCTAGTGCAAGCCTACAAGAGTTGTGTGAACTGTTGCTGGTCATACAACTTTTTCTCCTCTGAAACACACAAACACACACATACACACACCCATGGTCCCTGCCAAGTGTCTATCCAGTTTCAGCCTCGATATCACCAGTGATGGAGGCTTTACTAGCTCTCTAGTGAGTTTCTACAGTCTAAGGTTGGAGAGCTCCAGCTATTCAAAATGAGAAAGTGCTTCTTTAATGCTTCTCAGCAATAACAACCCTTCCCACCCCAACACACCAGCCCTGTACCCCCTTTTGTTGAATGGGTAGGATTTGGCCATCTGCCTGTGATGCCTAGGGCCAAGCTCTGTGGGTCACTGGTGCCCAGAACAGGGCAAATCTGAGTTTCATGACAGCTGCTTGGTGACTCTGAGTTCCCAGCTGGAGGGAAAGAGTTTTTTCTCTCTCTCTGAGTTTGCATTTGGGTTAGGGGAGGGGAGAGGCCAGGCAGGCCAGGTGGCCTCCTGCCTTGGCTGGCTTTGCAGGTGCAACCTGGCTGTGTGCTGTGAGTTCTGGGGCCACAGAGGGGTTGTGTCAGCCCTGAAGAACACAGATCAGTAGGGCTTCCTAAATTTGGGGGAAGCCTCTAACACAGAGGAACCTTGAAGCTCCTGGGTCAGCCCCCAAGGTTCTCCCTCACACACACACACACACACGTACGCACGCATGCACGCACACACACACTCACTCATGAAATCTTGCAACAGGAAGCAAAAAAGGTCCCCCTTTCCACTACTTTCGTCATTTTCTAGCCTGGCCACCGGACCTTTTCAGGGCTCCTCCCGCTGCCAGGTGAGTCCTTTGACCCCTCCCCCTCCAGGGCCTGCTTCCTTTCCATTAGCTTCAGGGATCTGCCAGGGGACTCTTCAGGGCAGCTCCCAGCTACACCCTTCCTGACTTCCTTCCTTGCTGGCCCCAGTGTCCTTGCTGCCCTCTCTTCCTCGCCTGTGATCCAGGTCACAAGACTCTTTTCTCTCATCCTGACCTAGCTCCTAATCAGTCCACACCCAAGTAGGCCTGACCAACAGACAGCAGGAGGTGACGGTTTCCAGGCTTTGCAGAGAGGTCCTGCCTGCTGGGCAGTGAAGCCGACCCCCACCTTGTCTGATTGCTCAGGAAGCCTTGAGCACCGCACTGCACGCTCTTCCCAGCTCCCCTGCTGTGGGGCCTCTTCCTTCACCCAGGAAAGGTCGATTAAGTTCATGTCATTCTGCGCCTCTCAGGAGCTCCTGGAATCACAGCTTCTATCCTTCCAGCTGGCTTTTGGCACATGCACGCCTCCTCAGGCCAGCCCCAGGGGACAGCGGACACTGGGAGAGGCCGGCCTGAGGGGCAGGCTACATACCGTGGGAATTTTCTAAGACTTGGGGATAATATTCATGCAAAGAGGTGGATTTTGTATTTCCTTCTTGAGCAGTTTTTCAACTGATCTGAAACAAAAAGGTGAATATGGCTCCTCACCAGAATTTTAAGCCAAAAGTAATCTAGAGCTGCCACTTTCCAGCTCAGACTTGATTCAAATGTCCTGTACCCCTCACTACAGGGCCAGAGCCACCAGCAACCAACCAGGCGGTGTGACCTGGGAGCAATGTCCACTGGCCTCTGACAGTCCTTAGAAGGTGACAGCCCCTGCCTTCCCTGCCTGCTCCCATCCACCTGGCAATCCTGCAAATGGTGGCAGAAAGCCTGCACTGGGGATGCCACTCAGACACTCCTAGAAAGGGACACAGCAGGAATTATGTCCAGCCCAGTCCCAGGGGCAGGCAGAAGGGTGCAAGCTCCCTGAAGGTGGGCCGCCTTCAAACTCCCAAACACCCGCTCTCCTCCATGTTGCTTGTCAGATATAGGAGAAGCTGAGAGGTGGGATAAGAGAAGATAGAAATTGTTAGTCCCAAGCCTCTCTTGTTCTCCTGAGGAGACTGAAAAATGGCGCCCTCTTTCAGGGGACCCTTGGCAATGCCAGTCAAAGTCTTCCATAAACAGGCAAGACTAATTTATGGCTAAAACAAGTGATCTATACAGCAGTGACGGGGACTTCTCTGGCTTAGACTTGGAGCTCCCAATGCATGGGGCCCAGGTTCGATCCCTGGTCAGGGAACCGGATCCCACATTCCACAACAAAGATCAAAGGTCCCACATGTCTCAACTAAGACCTAGAGCAGCCCAATAAATAAATAAATATTAAAAATAAAAATAAAACAGCAATTACATCTGGGGTTGGGGGTGGAATGCCTGGGACAAGGCATGAGAGAGCATTTTGGAATAATAAGATTCATTATATGCAAGTTTTACTGTAAAAGGAAAAAACAAACAAACAAACCTGTAAACAGATATAAACTCTGAAGCTGCCTGGTCCAACACAACATTCTTGGTGAAGGAAGTGCTCTGTGTCTGTGCTGTCGTCAGTGTCTGTGGCATCAGGTGATGTCAGGACTCAGGTGTTGGGATCTAGTACCTGATTTATACACAGGCTCTCCCGGATCCTCCCAGCCCTGTGACCAGCAGGGCAGGGTGACCTTCTCATCAGAGACCAAGGTGGTTGTGGACACAGAGTGGGTGGGGCCCTTGCCCAAGGTCACAAAGAGATGCAAGATGGCCAAAGGCAGGAAACTCTGACTCTCCCTTTTCTGAGGTGGAGTCCTATCTCCCTCACATCCCAGAGAGAGAGAAAAGCCTTAGAGCTTGGAGGGTAAGGAGAGTCCCAGAGGCTGGAGAAGCCCTGGGAATCTCAAGACGTCAGAGGTTCTGAAGGTCCAGCATAGAGAAGACAAACTTCTTTCTGAAGGAGACAAGGTTCGGTCTAACAATGGCAATGGTTTTAGTCTATTCTGATATTTTGAATGTGTAAAAGCAGTTTCACACACGGAGTCTTTCATCCCCATCCTCACAACTTGGAACAGAGCCTTCCTCCTTCCTTCTTTCCTTCCATCCAAGTGGTGGCAACAAAAAGATGTAGGGGTAAAACATTCAGACTCTGGAGTCAGAGTGCCAAGGTTGACTTCTGATTTACCAAGCATCCGACTCTGTGTCAGCTTTGTAAGTGACAAGGCGAGAACTGGAGTCTGGCAGGGGCCAGTTCAGAAGCCCAGGAGAGAGATTCGTAAAGAGCTGAACTGGAGCTGATCAAACCCCATAGGAGAGGGGAGTTGGAGTCATCAGACCCTCCTGAGAGGGGGGTGGAGTCGTCAGACCCCACAGGAGAGGTGGGTGGAGTCATCAGCAGGGCCCTCCTCTCTCAGAGCAAGCACCTGAGCTGTGTTTTGCACTCACCTCTGAGGTGTCTGCCCTTAGAGAGGGATTACCTTTAGTTTGTGGATCTCCCACCTGAAATGGGATGTCACACTCCTGGCCTCACCCTACTGAGGTAATGAGTCACTAGGATCATCACCACCATATTTGATGATCTATCTCCTCCTGCTCAGTAAGCAGCGTGCCAGCCTTTTCTTCCTGGAGGCTGCAGTCAAGAAGGGAGCTTTATGGGATCAAAGTGATATAGGGCCAAGGGACTTACATGTGGGCCCCCCTATCTTTCCACCAGCCTGTCAGGGTGGAAGATGGAAAACCAGTTGTTAGTAAACCGTGTGTGTGTGTGTATGAGAGAGAAAGTCTTTACATCACATATCATTTAATTTGATCCTTACAAAACCCTAAAGGAACAAGTATTTTTTATTCCTATTTCTTGAGATGAAAATTGAGTCAGAAGGGGCTCAATAATCTGCCCGGTCTGGCTGTATTAAATCTTGGCGTGTGCTATTAGTACCCCATTAACTATGATATGCTTGGGAAGTTCCCTGAAAGTACCACTTCTAATGAAAAAAGGGCCTTGTTGAAGTCTCAGCCAGGTGTCTGTATATAGGGTCCCCCCTGCTTCATTCTCCTTGGTCCAGGACCTAGGCCTTGCCACTGTGCCGGTCCTCTGAAATACCTGCCCCTATTTGATAGATGGCACACTCAGCTCTAGGGGATAGGTATTAGGGAGACCCCACTGTGCCAAGCACTGGGCCCAGGTCATGAAGGGAGAGGGTGCAGGCTGGGGATATAAAGAAACAGAGATGCAGGGGCTGACTTCCAGAAGGTAAGAGGCATGTAGGAGCTTAGATGCCAGCACTCCAGACTGAGCTTTCATCATGTCCACAAGTGGGGAGAATGATTTGTTGGTGTTTGGGCTGCAAAGGTACAGCCTTGTAAATCTAAGTGAGATTCTGTGTCTTAATTATAGTAATAGGTCTCATTACAGAGCACCTCCTGTTTGCCAGGGGAGAAGGAAACAGCAACCCACTCCAGTGTTCTTGCCTGGAGAGTCCCAGGGACGGGGGAGCCTGGTGGGCTGCTGTCCATAGGGTCGCACAGAGTCGGATACAACTGAAGCGACTTAGCAGCAGCAGCAGCCTGTTTGCCAGACCCTGTGCTAAGTGATTTATATAGCATAGCCTTGGCGAAGCCTCAGCTGAATTGACAGAACCTTGCAAAACAGATGCCTCTATCATCACCATCTTACCCAGGAGGAAGTTGATGCCTGCCAGGAATTCCCCTAGTTCGGCTTGGAAGTGGTGGAGCCAGGATTTGAACCAAGGCAGTGTGATTCCAATGTGGGTCTCACGCTGTAGAAGACCTTCTTCTGAGCCTGTGTGCACCTCACACATGTATGGAAATTCAAGGAGTATCTCATTTAAAACTTAGATGATTCGCTTTAGCCATGAAGGTATAGATAAAGTCCATCTTCATTAGTTTACTAATCCTGTGCCCTTGTCCAAATGAACACTTTGGCCACATTTTTGTCCGTATCAGCGATGTAAATCAAACAAAACCAATCCTTGTCTATCCGAGCATACAGGGGTCCCAGTTACCCTCTAAGTGCTGAACTTCATTGTTCCTCCTTGTGGTCAGTTCAGAGGACCCCTAGGCTGGACGTCACATCACACCTGGGATGTATTAACTAGTGAAGGGGGTACTGGGGCTTCCAGCAGGGCTCTGTCCTCTAGCAGCCTGTGTCCTAGGGTAATCACTTCACCTCCATGCGACCAGCACACTAAGGGCGGCTGCGACAGGCGCACTAAGCGCGTGGCCGAGAGGAGCTACCCCACGTCCGAGGTCAGGGGCAGAAGCCGGGAGGACCCCATGCCCGAGGGGCAGCATCCAAGAGGAGTTACCCCACGTCCGAGGTCAGGGGCAGCAGCTGAGAGGAGCCACCCCGCGTCCTAGGTCAAGGGCGGCAGCCAGGAGGAGCCACCCCATGCCAGAGGCCAGAGGCGGCGGCCGGGAAGAACAACCCCACGTCCAAGGAGCGTTGACTGCCCAGGCGCAGGAGGGCCTAGAGAAGCCATCCCACGTTGAAGGTCAGGAAGGGCAGCAGTAAGGAGATACTCCTCATCCAAAGTAAGGAGAGCTGCTGCGCTTTGCTGGAGCAGCCATGAAGAGATACCCCATGCCCAAGGTAAGAGAAACCCAAATAAGATGGTAGGTGTTGCAAGAGGGCATCAGAGGGCAGACACACTGAAACCATACTCACAGAAAACGAGTCCATCTGATCACACTAGGAACACAGCCTTGTCTGCTGCTGGTACTGCGGCTAAGTCGCTTCAGTCGTGTCCAATCTGTGCGACCCCATAGACGGCAGCCCACCAGGCTCCCCCGTCCCTGGGATTCTCCAGGCAAGAACACTGGAGTGGGTTGCCATTGCCTTCTCCAGTGCATGAAAGTGAAAAGTGAAAGTGAAGTCGCTCAGTCGTGTCCGACTCTTAGCGACCCCATGGACTGCAGCCTATCAGGCTTCTCCGTCCATGGGATTTTCCAGGCAAGAGTACTGGAGTGGGGTGCCATTGCCTTCTCCGTCAGCCTTGTCTAACTCAATGAAACTAAGCCATGCCCACGGGGCAACCCAAGATGGGTAGGTCATGGTGGAGAGGTCTGACAGAATGTGGTCCACTGGAGAAGGGAATGGCAAACCACTTCAGTATTCTTGCCTTGAGAACCCCATGAACAGTATGAAAAGGCAAAATGATAGGATACTGAAAGAGGAACTCCCCAGGTCAGTAGGTGCCCAATATGCTGCTGGAGATCAGTGGAGAAATAACTCCAGAAAGAATGAAGGGATGGAGCCAAAGCAAAAACATACCCAGCTGTGGATGTGACTGGTGATGGAAGCAAGATCCGATGCTGTAAAGAGCCATATTGCATAGGAACCTGGAATGTCAGGTCCATGAATCAAGGCAAATTGGAAGTGGTCAAACAGGAGATGGCAAGGGTGAATGTCGACATTCTAGGGATCAGCAAACTAAAATGGACTGGAATGGGTGAATTTAACTCAGATGACCATTATATCTACTAATGTGGGCAGGAATCCCTCAGAAGAAATGGAGTAGCCATCATAGTCAACAAAAGAGTCCGAAATGCAGTACTTGGATGCAATCTCAAAAACGACAGAATGATCTCTGTTCGTCTCCAAGGCAAACCATTCAATATCACAGTTATCCAAGTCTATGCCCCAACCAGTAACGCTGAAGAAGCTGAAGCTGAATGGTTCTATGAAGACCTACAAGACCTTTTAGAACTAACACCCAAAAAGGATGTCCCTTTCATTATAGGGGACTGGAATGCAAAAGTAGGAAGTCAAGAAACACCTGAAGTAACAGGCAACTTTGGCCTTGGAATGCAGAATGAAGCAGGGCAAAGACTAATAGAGTTTTGCCAAGAAAATGCACTGGTCATAGCAAACACCCTCTTCCAACAACACAAGAGAAGACTCTACACATGGACATCACCAGATGGTCAACACCGAAATCAGATTGATTATATTCTTTGCAGCCAAAGATGGAGAAGCTCTATACAGTCAACAAAAACAAGACCAGGAGCTGACTGTGGCTCAGATCATGAACTCCTTATTACCAAATTCAGACTCAAATTGAAGAAAGTAGGGGAAACTGCTAGACCATTCAGGTATCACCTAAATCAAATCCCTTATGATTACACAGTGGAAGTGAGAAATAGATTTAAGGGCCTAGATCTGATAGATAGAGTGCCTGATGAACTATGGAATGAGCTTCGTGACATTGTACAGAAGACAGGGATCAAGAGCATCCCCATGGAAAAGAAATGCAAAAAAGCAAAATGGCTGTCTGGGGAGGCCTTACAAATAGCTGTGAATAGAAGAGAGGTGAAAAGCAAAGGAGAAAAGGAAAGATACACCCATTTGAATACAGAGTTCCAAAGAATAGCAAGAAGAGATAAGAAAGCCTTCCTCAGCAATCAATGCAAAGAAATAGAGGAAAACAACAGAATGGGAAAGACTAGAGATCTCTTCAAGAAAATTAGAGATATCAAGGGAACATTTCATGCAAAGATGGGCTCGATAAAGGACAGAAATGGTATGGACCTAACAGAAGCAGAAGATATTAAGAAGAGGTGGCAAGAATACACAGAAGAACTGTACAAAAAAGATCTTCATGACCCGGATAATCGTGACGGTGTGATCACTCATCTAGAGCCAGACATTCTGGAATGTGAAGTCAAGTGGGCCTTAGAAAGCATCACTATGAACAAAGCTAGTGGAGGTGATGGAATTCCAGTTGAGCTGTTTCAAATCCTGAAAGATGATGCTGTGAAAGTGCTGCACTCAATATGCCAGCAAATTTGTGAACTCAGCAGTGGCCACAGGACCGGAAAAGGTCAGTTTTCATTCCAATTCCAAAGAAAGGCAATGCAAAAGAATGCTCAAACTACCACACAATTGCACTCATCTCACATGCTAGTAAAGTAATGCTCAAAATTCTCCAAGCCAGGCTTCAGCAATACGTGAACCATGAACTTCCTGATGTTCAAGCTGGTTTTAGAAAAGGCAGAAAAACCAGAGATCAAATTGCCAACATCCGCTGGATCATCGAAAAAGCAAGAGAGTTCCAGAAAAACATCTATTTCTGTTTTATTGACTATGCCAAAGCCTTTGACTGTGTGGATCACAATAAACTGTGGAAAATTCTGAGAAAGATGGGAATACCAGACCACCTGACCTGCCTCTTGAGAAATCTGTATGCAGGTCAGGAAGCAACAGTTAGAACTGGACATGGAACAGCAGACTGGTTCCAAATAGGTTAAGGAGTACATCAAGGCTGTATATTGTCACCCTGCTTATTTAACTTCTATGCAGAGTACATCATGAGAAATGCTGGACTGGAAGAAACACAAGCTGGAATCAAGATTGCCAGGAAAAATATCAATAACCTCAGATACGCAGATGACACCACCCTTATGGCAGAAAGTGAAGAGGAACTAAAAAGCCTCTTGATGAAAGTGAAAGAGGAGAGTAAAAAAGTTGGCTTAAAGCTCAACATTCAGAAACCTAAGATCATGGCATCCAGTCCCATCACCTCATGGGAAATAGATCGGGAAATAGTGGAAACAGTGTCAGACTTTATTTTGGGGGGCTCCAAAATCACTGCAGATGGTGACTGCAGCCATGAAATTAAAAGACGCTTACTCCTTGGAAGAAAAGTTATGACCAACCTAGATAGTATATTCAAAAGCAGAGACATTACTTTACTGACTAAGGTCCGTCTAGTCAAGGCTATGGTTTTTCCAGTAGTCATGCATGGATGTGAGAGTTGGACTGTGAAGAAGGCTGAGTGCTGAAGAATTAATGCTTTTGAACTGTGATGTTGGAGAAGACTCTTGAGAGTCCCTTGGACTGCAAGGAGATCCAACCAGTCCATTCTGAAGGAGATCAGCCCTGGGATTTCTTTGGAAGGAATGATGCTAAAGCTGAAACTCCAGTACTTTGGCCACCTCATGAGACTCATTGGAAAAGACTCTGATGCTGGGAGGGATTGGGGGCAGGAGGAGAAGGGAACGACAGAGGATGAGATGGCTGGATGGCATCACTGACTCGATGGACATGAATCTGAGTGAACTCTGGGAGTTGGTGGTGGACAGGGAGGCCTGGTGTGCTGCAATTCATGGGGTCGCAAAGAGTCAGACATGAATGAGCGACTGAACTGAACTGAACTGAACCATGCAGCCTCCTCTAACCTGTCAAATAAGCTCTAGAGCCCTGCCCTGCCCTTAATACAGCAGAGATGACACAGCTGATAATAATGATCTGATAACCGATAACTCTTTCACTGACTGATCATTTGCTAAGTGCTAGGCATCTTCCTGCCTTAGCTAATTTGGTCCACACTGTAACAAATTGCAGTTTGCAGATGGGAAAGCTGAGACCCGGAGGGACAAGCGGTTTGTGCAGTGAGATAACTAGTGCGCGCACGGCACGCGCATGTTCATTCTATACAAGGCCTTGCTCTGGAGCCCCTGGCAGGTCTGTGGGCGCCCAGCAGAGTGCTGCAGAAGTTAAGGGCTCAGCAGGCGAATGGAAGCACATCCCAGCTCTCAGCACCTGTCTCACCGGGCAGCCTGGGTCCCTGCCTAATCCTGTCCTGTTGGTCTTAGGCTGACTCATTCAGAGGTCTAGAAGAACCCAACTCTGCCAGCCTTAACAGCCCACTTCTGCCTGATGGCACCCATCTCAAGAAACAATACACACTCCTCGATTCAGTAGCCAGCTTTGTGCAGCTCTCAGTGCAGGGTCGGCGTCTGACGAGTGTGTTGATACGAGAACCCGTTACTGTTCTGCTCCGTGGCGGTGCGTGCCCCCCGCCAGACGCCGCTTCTCCAGGCGCCGGGGCAGAATGGCTTGGGGTTCCCCAGCTGGCTCTGGCAGGTCTGTGCCACCACCTGAGACACATCAGACCGATCGATTGTGAAGCTGCCACTGGTTAGAGTTCACCAAGGATTTGCTTCCTGCAGGACTCAGAGAGCTCCTGGTCCCTAGCCCTCAGCCCATCTCATTCTCCTTTAACCATCCTCACCCCAAACACCCCTCTAAGTGCACATGTGTGTGTGTGTTAAGTCACTTCAGTCATGTCTGACTTTTTGCGACTGTATGGACTGTAGCCTACCAGGCTCCTCCGTCCATGGGATTCTCCAGGCAAGACTGCTGGAGTGGGCCGCCATGCCCTCCGCCAGGGGATCTTCCCAACCCAGGGATGGAACCCACATCTCTTATGTCTCCTGCTTTGGTAGGCAGGTCCTTTACCACTAGCGCCACCTGGGAAGCCCTTCAATGCATATATGTAGTGCCAGACACTATTCTAAATAGTTGACATGTATTAACTCATTCATCCTCACAACCCCTCTTGACCATTCCACTACGTTTGCTGAGAAAGCTCTGGTTTATGCTATTATATTATCACCATATTTCACCATATTGTTGGATGGGTAGAACAATTACATGGTAAAAACTATGAAAGAGATAAAAGGATATATGTCAGCCCATGTCTGGATGGGTTACCCTGCAACAACCTTTAAATGGGAACCAGAATGGGCCCCTGTTTTTCCCCTGCACAGCTGGCTCTGCATTGACTCCTGGCAGTGACCCAGACAGAGCTGGAGTCTTGCAGCCCTTGGAGCAGGGTGCTTTAGCCTGGGCTAAACTGATGTTTCCCAGACTTGGATCTCCCCAAGACTTTTATCTCAATTTTTGCCACATTCAACTAGTACCTCTATTTTTTAATTATTTACTTTAAAAAATATATTTAAATTAACTTTAATTTAAATAATTTTTAAAGGAAACTTAGTATCACTGTCCCAAAGGAGATGGTAGGGCGTAGCTGCTAAGAACATGGGCTCTGGATTGAATCCAGGCCTGGCCCTTTTCTCCCTGTGACTCTCTGGGTATTTACTAAAATCTTCTGAACCTCAGCTTCTTTATCTGAAAAACAGGGGACGTAGGAGTCTCTCATGGGGTTGTTGGTGAAGACCAATTCACAACACTCCTTGGAACTTGGCAAGAGTTCACTACCACTTAGGAGATGACCGCAAAAACAAACATAGAGAAAGGCAAACAATTGATTAAATATTAACCAGACACTGTCTGCAGCCCAGTGTTCTTTTTGTACAAAGATGAACAAAGGTTAGAGCCATTTTGAAAACTTACAAACTCCAAACAAGATTTTCTTAATGTGGTCAGAAGTACTGAGGAGAGTTAAAAGAGGAATAACTATCTCACTTTGTGAGACACTCTTATCACTCCTGCGTCCCAGCTAGAACCATCCTAGGCACTTTCCGTCACTCGGTCCACTCTCTGGGAAAGGCTGGGTGGAGCAGTAATTTCCCAGAGGTAGAGTGGGGGGCGGGGGTGGGGGGAGGCACGTATCTCCAACAGAGAGATCTGCTGATTCACCCCAACCCCGACTCCTGTTGGCCGCACATGTCGTCCGCAGGTGAAAATTCTTGTGTCTGATAAGAGTGTGTTGTTTGTGGGAGAGTGTCACTCATGTGAACAGAGAGCCAAGGAAAGGGCTTTAGACCAGCGTATGAAGGGGCACCTTAGCCGACTTAGGAGACAGGTATGAAGATGGAGCTTTAGGCGTCCTTTGCACACACTGCAGCGTGTAAGATTTCATAGTCACTTTCTATTGAGTTCACCAATCCAGTGAAACATTCAGGCAGATGATAAAACTAAGACAAGCCGCGATTAGCTTAAATTGGACAAGGTAATAGGTGACGTTAAGGAACTGGTGTTAATATAGCTGGGTATGATGATAAGCATTTCCCTTAATAAAATTTACTTATTAATTTTTAATGCCATCTTGGGTTTCCTCGATGGCTCAGTGGTAAAGAATCTGCCTACAATGCAGGAGATAAAAGAGATGCAGGTTTAATCCCTGGGTTGGGAAGATCCCCTGGAATAGGAAATGGCAACCCACTCCAGTATTCTTGCCTGAAACATCCCATGGACAGAGGAGCCTGGTGGGCTACAGTCCAAAGGATTACAGAAGAGTTGGACATGACTGAGCAACTGAACAAATACCATCTTGGTCTGCTTCTTGGAGAACCCGAACTAACATGAAAGCTAAGATGCTCAAGAAGAAAAAGTTTGGGGAACACACTCTACTTAATATCAAGATTTGTTATAAAAGCACAGTAATCAAAATAGTGTTTTGACACAGGTTTGAACGAATGGATCCAAAGACCAGAACCGACAGCACAAAAGCCTTGCAATGCACACACACACACAATTTAACAAGTGTGGCTCTATAAGAGAGTGAAAACGGGACAATATTTTTATAAGTAAAACTGTAATACTGGGTATCTCTATGGGAAGCGGGATGAAATAACACTTCACACTTCATACAAAAATCACCTCCAGGTGTATTCTAAACCTAAAGGTAAAAGAAAACAATAAAACTTCCATAAGACAATATGGGAGACTGTCTTCATGGATCCAGCATAGGAGAAAATATCCTAATTGGGATACAGATAGCTGTAACAAACGAGGAAAAGACTGCTATTTGGACCCCATTAAATTAAGAACATTTCCATCAAAAACAACCATTTAAAAGTTGGAAAAGGATCTTTGCGACACATATAAGTGGTATTGGGATCCTATCCAAAATACAAAAAGAACTTCTACCAAAGAGCAAGAAGCAAATATTCCAATAGAAAAATGGTAAGAGTCTTGAACAAGCAATTCACAGAAGGAGCTCAGCTCCATTCAGTATCAGAGAAATGCAAATTAAACTCACTGTGAGATATCACTCTATACCCACCAGAATGTATAAGTACAAAAGTACAAAGAATGACAAATATCCAGGAGTGACAAAAATACACAAGTGTGTACTATTCAAACTGATCACGCCAAGTGTGGGTGAGGATGTGAAGCAAAAGGAATTCTCATGTCGAGAGTAGGGGCATAATTTTGGTACGGCCACTTTAGAAAACAGGTTGGCACTGCATACTGCAGCTGAAGATAGCCTACCCTAGAATTCAGCAACTCTACTTCTAGGTGGCACAAAACGCCTATTCATAGAAACATGATTCTTACAGTTCCAAAACAAAAATTACTCAAATGTTCATTAACAGCAGAATGGATAAATATAATGTGGTAACTTCAAACAATGGACAACTATACCAAAAGGAAAATGTAGCAGACTGCTATTGCATATAAATGTATGCTGGATTTCTCAAACAAAATTAAGAAATATTTTTAAAAAACATACAGTACATTTCTATTTATTAAAAAAAAATCAGAATTAAGCAATACTGTATTGTTCAGCGGTAAATACCCATATATGGCAAATTATAAAGAAGCGTAAACACCATAGTCAGGATAGTGGAACCCTCCAGGACAAAGGGAAGGTGGCGTGACTCAGAAGAGGCATGAGGTGGGGCTTCCGGGAAGTCAGCAAAGAGCAAATTAAGTGTGTTTGCTTTTTTGTTATTTATTGACCCATAAAGTTCTACATAGTGAACTTCCCCGAGTGTGTGTCATATTTTGAAATAAGTAAACTTGACTTGGTTAATTGGTTTGACAATGACAATTAGCTTTACACCTAGAATATCTGGTGAACATTTTCCAAGGTTTAGATGGAAATGTGTTTAAAGCATTCACAGAGACAAAAGCATTTCATCAAAAATATAGGTAATAATAGGTAATATAGGTAATAAAGGTAAACTGAACTTTATGCTTGCATATTTCCCAACTCTTTTTGGAAATATCAGTTTTCAAAATGTTCCTCTGTAAAGGAATGAGAGGATAATTAATAGTTATTTGATAGGTTCAGTACATAGCCTTTTTTATATACTTCCCAGAAACTGAGAACATTAATTACTCTAATGATTGGGTTGCAAATCCTTTGCAAATCAATGATTTCTAATTCTTGGCTTTCAACAAAACTTGAGGACTTAGTCAAACTATTAGCTGATGTAATGTTAAAAGTGATTTTTGATGATAGATCATTAAGTGACTTTTAAGAATGTCATCCATAAAAAGTTATAATAAAATACATCCATTCCTATTGTTTATGTGAACAAAACTTTCCAGTGCTTACCTCTATAAAAATATTCAATAAAAAGAGAAATTAACTGAACTCTTTCTCATTCTAGCAGTTAGTAATATTCCACAATGGATAAATGAACCAATTAATATTTAAATGCTGAGTTTATATTATTAAGAAATGAATTTCCTTTTTACATTTATACTTATCATTTATAAAAACTTTAATTTACTCATATGGCTTTGCTCACTTGTGTATTCATTAAAATTATAGCCTAATCTAGGATGTGATCACAAGAAATAAAAATTTTTTTTAATTTGTGTGTGTTTAATTTTATTGCAGAGATGCAAGATAAAGTAATCTATAATAAGACTTTCAAGCATAAAAAATGTTAGAATGAAATTTTATGATGTACAGAATAGACGTAAAGATTGTCCAGGTATTTTTAAATAAATGATTATATCAGATTACTATGAAATTTAATATCTTTAAATATATTTTATTTTTGGCCACACCACGCAGCATGTGGAATCTTAGTTCCCCAACCAGGGATCAAGTCTGTGCTCTCTGTATTGGAAGCACGGAGTCTTAACGCCTGGACCAGCAGGGAAGTCCCTTTGAGACTCTTGATTCTTCTGTACAGGACACTGCAGTGACATGGACAGATGGAAGGGGGCTTCCTGCCACCGCAGGCTGTGGGCCCCTGTGATGAGAGTATCCAAGGGAGGAGAAAAAGCCCGGCTTTCCACCGGCTAAACGAGGAGGTGCTGAAGCCCTCTGTCCAATTCCACCCCTCACTTCTCAAGCCTGGCTGACTCCCCTCACCTTAGGTGCCTCTTCCTCCAGGAAGCTCTCCATGATATTTCTTGTGTACTTCCCCCACTGGGGCACTTCTCATACTGGGTAGCAACTGCCTTCTCAAATGCCTGTTTCCCCCCTGAACCTCAGAGCCTGCTGAAGCAGGGGGCTGTATCCGTCGAGTTCAGCCCCTGCCAGGGGTCCTGGCACATGGCGGTGACTGGTCATTACTGAATGCATGAATGGAGTGAATGGATAAATAGTAGTCAAATCAGGTGGCTCTCAGTGGCCCCACATCTCTGAAGAGGATTCTACATCTTATTTTTTAAGGAAATAGAGCTAGAGGGGACCTTGGAGTCACATAGTTCCCTCCTGCCAAGTGAAGGAAGACCAATCAGACAAGAGTCAAGGACCTCGAGGTTCCTTGTACAGAAAGATGGCGGGGCCGGGGACACTGAGGGCACTGGGCTCTGAGGGGTGGAGGAGGCTCAGGCGTCTTCTGTGCTGGAGTCCTGGCATGCACACATGTGAAGACATGTGGTAGTTACCTTATGGAAGGATGGTTCATCAAACACATTTCACAGCAAGAGTTGTTTCGGCCTGCCGTGCATCCTGTCGGGGGCTCCCTCATCGTACACACGCTCTGGTTTGGACATTATGTCCCAGGCCTGATACGCAGCCCTCCATGCCTGAGGGCCTGGATCCCAGGGTCCTCTCCCCACCACCCCTCCACATACACACACAGTGCCAGCCCTGTGCTGGGATATGCCTCAGTTATTACTTCTTACTGTTCACGTTCAGGGTACAGGCTGTGCTCAGAGCATCTCAGGCTCAGAAAAATCCTGTTGCCTGGCCCAGGGTGGCCCAGCTCCCCGAGCATCACAGGACTGGGGCTGTATGGCCACCCTGGCAGACCCCAGGGAAACAGGAGCCCTGAGCCCTCGGTGCACTTTAGCTGCACCCCCTGCTGCTATCTTGCTGCTCCCCTGGTCTCTCTCCTTGCCACTCGCCCCTAGGTAATGCCAGTAACTGGTGCTTCTCCAGTCAGGGCTCTGAGGAGGCCTGAGGCTGCACTGCCAACTCCAAGCCAGGGACAGCAGCTCTGGTGACCTGGCCTGGCCCGTAGACTGGCGCCACCTCCTGGTGGGAAGCGGGACTGACACGCTCCTTTTCATCGGTCTCCTCCACCCATGTCTCCAGAGTCAGGCGACTTTCGAATAGCCCCTGCTGCGTCCCCTGACCTCTGGGAAAGACGGGAGCGGGGCTGAGACTTGAGGCACGATGTCCAACATTCAGAGTCTATCATCCATCCTGAGAAAGCTGCTGGGCCACAGGTGAACAAGACGGAACCCCAACCAGCAGAGGATCAGCTTATGTGTGAGCAGGCCTGCAACTCAGAGTGGGAGAAGCAGATGGGAGGTCCTAGCTTGCCTGGAGAATCCCAGGGATGGGGGAGCCCGGTGGGCTGCCATCTATGGGGTCGCACAGAGTCGGACGCGACTGAAGCGACTTAGCAGCAGCAGCAGCTTTGAATCTCAGCTTCTCCATACGCCAGACATGTGACCTCTAGGCAGTTACTGTTCTCCTCTGAGGCACAGGTCCTGAATCTGTAAAGCAGGGCTAAGAACACTTGCCTTGCTGTGTTGTGACGATTAAACGATGGATGTGAACCACTTGATAAAGAGCTCGGAATCTGTCCTTAAAGTAATCCATTAATAACAGGAACCGCTCAAGAACAATCACTTTTAAAATATAAATTAGAAGAGATTCAAGTTTATTCCTATAAGAACATCTTGGTTCTTACTCATGTTCTTGAGTAGCAGTAACAGTAGAGTGGCCACCAGCTGAGTAATCAAGTCACCATCTATTTTACTTAAGCTGCAGCCATGGAGAGATGCTGGAAAAAAGTCATCAAGAGCTATAGAGGCAGCGAGGAGCAGACAGATGCCAGCACCGATGGCTTGGGAGATGCACTCACTCTGCCATGTTCTTTGGGGAAGGGAACTCCCTTAATCCTCAAACAGCCCCATGAGTAAGTGCTATTATTGCTACTATTTCAGAGATGAGGGAGCTAGGGCACCCAGAGATTGGGGGACCAGTCCAAGGTCACACTGCTTTTAAGTAGCAAAACTTTTCAGTAGCAAAACTTCTAGTAGCAAAACTAGGATTGGAACAGGGCAGTCTGGCCCCAGAGCCTCTCTATTCCCAACTACTAGGTGATAACTGCCTCTGATCTGGGAACTCTGTTCATCTCCATCCCTTAGATGAGAAAGCTGGTGTTTAGAGAGGCAAGGTAAATTTTGCAAGGCCACATAGTAGTCATTGGCAGAGCTAGGACAGGCATGATTTTAAGCTGTGATTTTTAGTCAATTGGGTTTCCTACTTAATTTACCTTGGGATACAAAGTAAAAGCCAGCCCCCCTCCAGTAGTGGGAACTGCAAAAAGTGAGCCGAGGGCCCTGTTGGCAGCCGTGTTTCCCATGCAGGATGTGGCAGAAGCTGGTCTGTGGTGAGAGACAGCAAAACCATCACAGAGAAAAGCAAAGATGAGACTGCCAGCAGATTCGAGCCCTGGTTCCAGCCATTCCTGAAGCCCAGCTGTACCCTTCTGTTTGGAAGATTTGGTGGTTCAAATTTAGGACTGGACTTCAAGAGCCAATAGAGTCTCTCTGTGTCCCCAAGTTGCTATGGTTGAGTGTCAGTCATTTGTCACCAAAATGGGTTCTTGCAGAGAAGGCAACATGCAGAAACAAGAGGCTGAAACTGGAAGAATGGGGGACCAGGAAGTATGACAGAGGCAAACAGAAGGTGGGGGAAGCAGAAAGCACCAAAGGGCACAAGGTTAAGAGAGCCATCAGCCCGCTTTCCCAAACCTCATGACTGGCCGGCAGCCCCGAGACAGCCCCCAAACAGCCAGGAAACGTGCACAGGCACTGCAAAACATTTCCTGTTGCAAACGCATATGCGTTTCATAGCCCTTCTGAATTCCATGTGTAGACACTCATTTATCCAATTTCTTCTTAGAAATTGTGATTTATTTCCAGTAAATCTTCACACCAGCTAGAAAAACTCCCCCATCCTTCAGAATCGCTCTGTGCTCTCCCTAAATACGTGTTCCTCCGCCGCCCTCCTCTGCACCACCCTGGCAAGGCGCTTCTGTGAAGGCAGATGGTACCAGCTCAGAACTGACCCCAGCCCAGGCTGGAGGAAGGCAGAGCTGTTGATGAGTCAGCAGGGTCTGCACTGAAGCATCTGGCCCCAATTACCAAGATGGAAACGGCTTCCTCACATCGCTCACAGCCCAACAGGAAGCACTCCACGCGGGCTGCCCCAAGCCTGCTGTTATTCATGCGTGCATTTTCATTTAGCTACAGAAGAGGGATGAGCAAAGAACATAGAATAATCCTTTTCTTTTGAGAGAGAAAAATGGGATCTAGGGAGGTGACATGACTTTCCTAAGGTCACCGACCAGTCAACAAAGAAGCTCTTGCTGGGGCAGGTTTCCTGGTGTTCATCCGAGTCCTGGTTCAGGCAATAAGCTTCTCAGTGTGGTTGGAATTCGCATGGAGTCACATTCCTCACCCCCTTTTTTCCCCCCGCCCTAATTTTACTTTCGGAGCTCAGACTAGAGGAGAGCTGGTTTCATTCCATCAATCTGTCATGTATTGACTCACTCATTCAACATGTGCCGGGCTCAAGAGACCCATGAGTCATCTGACCAAATCCTTCCCATCCAGCGTCAGTGGGCTCTTTGATTCTAAGAAACAGAAACTGACTCTAGCTAACCAAAGCAATTTTTTTTTTTTTAAAGAAAGAAATGATTTGGAGATGGGGAAGCTCATAGTATTGGAGAAAAACTGAAGACTTGGGTCCCTGACAGGACAGGTTCCAGACGTCTTAGGAACCGGAATCCTTGGTTGGTGTCTTGAAGGTTCACAAGCTCCCAGCCCCCGCACCCTACTCCCCAAGGTGTGCAAGGCAAGCAAGAGGCCAGTCTCCATTTTGCTGAAATGTTGCTTAACTGGCAACTGGACAAGATCCCCTGAGGCCACACCGGACACCCGAGGAGTGTTCATCACCTACGCCATTAGGAACATTCAGACCCTCTGCATCAGCAGCGGCCAGGTGGGGAGGTGGGACTCACAAGCTGAGCAGCTGGCATCACATCTCAATGATGTAATGTGGAGCCTGGTACTCTTGAGCCTCCCTCAACCACAGCAGATGGGGGCGCCCCTTGCCATCCTCTTCAAGAGGTTGATGAATGGTCAGCTCTGAGTCAGCGATGGGGGAAGAGATGGCACGACAAACAATCTGGAGCTGGATGATCCTGAGCAATCGCCTTAGTGCAACTGTCTTATTTAACAGAAGACCCTGGGCCCAAGAGGTTCATAGAGTTGATAGATGACAATCAGCATCCAGAAACCAGGTCCCCTCCCATCTTAAAAACCCAGTGCTCTCTTGACTACGGGCTTCCCTGATGGCTCAGTTGGTAAAGAATCCACCTGCAGTGCAGGAGACCCTGGTTCAATTCCTGGGTCTGCAGGAGAAGGATCGACTCTACCACGAGAAGCAGAGGTGGTGAGGCAAGGGACAGACGGGAAAGGGGGCATATTTCCTCATGAACTAGTCTGCTCAGGAGACAGATCTGATCTGATGGTAAACAGTAAACTTTGTCACAGAGAGGCAGAGCAGGTTGCCCAGGGCACACAGCCAGTGTAACCAAGCTGGGATTGAAGCTGGGCAGTCGGTTTGGCGGGCTTGCTGGGCTGCTGTGGGTCCCCACCATGCCCATACAGCGCCTCAGAGAACCCCAGGGCTCTGGCTGTCACTGCCCTTTGGGACCTGCCTCTAAGCTTTCCAACTTCAACTGTTGCTGATATCACCACAAAGTACCTCGATAAGTTCTGGCAATTATAAACTTTTGGTTTGTCTGGTTTATTGATTAAAGAGCTCTTATATAGAGCCAGACTGCAATGTTTCAGGTTTCTTAAAGATACAGAATTTTCACACCAGTATAGAAGAAAGAATTGATGCTTTTGAACTGTGGTGTTGGAGAAGACTCTTGAGAGTCCCTTGGGCTGCAAGAAGATCCAACCAGTCCATCCTAAAATGTTCATTGGAAGGACTGATGTTGAAGCTGAAACTCCAGTACTTTGGCCACCTCATGCAAAGAGTTGACTCATTGGAAAAGACCCTAATGCTGGGAGGGATTGGGGGCAGGAGGAGAAGGGGACGACAGAGGATGAGATGGCTGGATGGCATCACCAACTCGATGGACATGGGTTTGGGTAAACTCCGGGAGTTGGTGATGGACAGGGAGGCCTGGTGTGCTGCGATTCATGGGGTCGCACAGAGTTGGACACGACTGAGCGACTGAACTGAACTGAACTGATAGTGTATAAGGGCCATTTGTTTTCTTCCCGTCTGTTTCATACCACCCATAATGCACTAAGGAGTTGCATTTAACCCTAAGCCCAAGGAGTGGCTACCTCTGCAACCTAAATAAGCCCAAGGATGATGGGTCCCATTCATCAACACTCCCTAGCATGATAATCTACCAGACACTGAGGGACACCAGGGGTTCAAAGAACGCACGGTCTCCTGGAACCACTGAGCGCAAACAACAGTTACAATACAGCACAGTGAGTGGTATTACAGAAGGGTCCAAATGCTTTGATTAGAGAAAGAATGAGAACCCAGCTCTGAGCAAAGAAGCAGGAAAAGAGTCTGAGGAGACTGGGGTTCAACTGCCCACAGCCCAACTGTCCGGACAGCCTCAGAGGAGGTGAGCAGACACTGGAAGGCTCGAGGTGGGGGGGTCGGTTTGGAAGGACCACGCTTCTAGATGCACAGAGGGGAGGACCAGGGGGTTAGGAGATGGCTATAGAGTTCAGGTTAGAGACGAGGGTTATGCCAAGGCAGAGGCACTGAAGATGGAAGAGAAACAACGGATCAAGGATAAAAAACCGGAGGTGATATAAATGGGGCTTTTTTTTCTTCCATGGAGTTCACTTCAGCTTCAGATTCATTTGCCGTAAAAACAACTTTGGGTCTGATTCCTATCATGCTTGAAGAATCACAGAGACCTGGTTTTTAGGTTGGGTCACTTCAAGCTTCAAGGAAAACACAAGTCAGATTAGAGGACCAGAGTTCAAATCATGTCCATAAAATCACATGACATGCACCTGGGCAAGTCACTTTCATCTCTGAAACTCAGCACATCATCTGCAAAGTGAGAATTATGGCTTCTTGCTCTGAGCTTGTTATGGCGTCAGTTCACTTGGGCACCAACATCGTCTCATCTCTTTTTATCTTTCCTAACAACAATAACATCAGCCTGCACAATTTCTTGAGCACTTACTATGTCCAAGCACTATCCTAGCATGCATAACTCATCTAACCCTCACAACAACCTCAGGGGATAGGTACTATTATTATCCTCATTCTGCCGACAAAGAAGCTGTAGCAGAAAGAGATGCCGTAACTTGTCAATTCCTCACAGGGGCAGACAAGGATATGAACCCAGTTGAGCCGCTTGCCCTGTCTAAGCACCCACCTACCCTTCTGTACTTTCTGTACAGAAGCCCTCCCTCCTCCCCTGCCTAAGAAGCCTACTCTATGGGTCCTGCTTCCTGGCACCAGGTGGATAAAGGAAAAGCTCAGCTCCCTGCTGCCACTGTGAGATGCCACCACAAGATGTCACTATTGAAAGTCACTCTTTCAGCCTCGGGTAGTGTGCTGGTGGCATGTTCTGACTGGCTCAGTTGCTCTCTGAGCTACAGTGGGGCCCCCTGGTGGGGCTCTGAGACTTCAGTTCTCCAGTTCTCATCCATATGCTTAGCTAGCATTCACCAAATCACGCTAGGGGTGGCAGGCTCTGAATCCAACATGGCTTCCAGGCTCCCCTTTGCTTTCTAGCCGGTCTCTTTTCATTTGACCTCACCAAGTGCCCCTGACTTCAAGTCTCAGGGAGCTACTAAATTTCAGGTCCAAATACCTTTATACACAGGAGACCACTCTCCCTCCGCCCACCCCAGGGCAACTTGTACAATTTGGTTCACCTCCTCTGAGACTGACTTACTAAAGGGAGAAGCAACTTTTTTCAAACACATACACACACTCAAAAACAAAACAAAAAACATGCCCTGTTTACCCTTTTCCTGGGGTACTGGGCAGCAGCTTCCTTTACCCACGCACAGCTATCAGGAGTTCCAGTGACTGCTGTCTGAACAAATGCCTGCTCCACACCACACATTCTGTTCACCAGCAGGCAGAAGCACCAGAAGATTCTTTCTCTGCCTAAAGAGGTGATTATAAACCTTATGTCTATTGGGAACCCTTTCCTACACCAAAGAAAATCTTCCCACAACAGATGTTAGGACGAGCCACGGGGCCACCAAGACTTCATGGAGCGTGTTGAAAGTTTCTTTGTGGACTGATTTCAGAAGTCTGATGAATGTAGTTTCTGCCCTGGGTGGAAAAAATATGAGGCTGAAATCTACCATAGACACAAACATCTTCATAAAACGAAAAGTCCCAACACCAGTCCTCAGCAAAAGCAGGAAAATATCACAGAAAATCGAGAGTGTCCTGAAGTGTAACTATGATGAGCATAGCAGACTTAGCAAGTAAAAACACAAACTATCTGGTTACGTTTGAATTTCATGTAAACAACCAATCATTTTTAGGACAAGCATATCACCTGCAATAAATGGGACATACATTCTCTAAAAAGTGATTGGCTGTTTATCTGAAATTCAAATTTAATTGAGCATCTTGTATTTTATCCATCAATCCTATTTTTGAAGTATAGTCATGATCAGAAGTAAATTCAAGTCCTTAAGAAAGCAAAAGTCAAAGGTAATTCACAGGTCAACAGTTAAAATCCATCTGGCTACTAAACACTGACCAAACTTTAAAAAAATTTAAAGCAGTGATCCTTTAAGTCTGACTACACATTGGAATTACCTGAGAATTTTAAAAAATATAGCTATATAGATGTGCATGTCTGTCCCTGAGGATTCATACTAAACTGAATTCATATCAAAGCACATTAAAGCATTCAATTTTAAGAATTAATAATATTTCTATGAAATAGGAGATGTTAATGTTCAGAGTTGAGGACCATTGTCTTAAAGTGAAGAATTGTCTGTACCTGCCGACCCAGCTGAAAACTTTCTGAAATGATGAAAGAAATAAGGCTAATGCATTTTATTTGCAATTATTAATATAGGCTTCCTTAAACTTGTAACTCACAGTGAGTTCACACTGATGATAGCCCTCAATATTTGGCAAAGAGATAGATCAACTTACTATAAACTGTAGAAAATTCTGTAGGAGATGGGAATACCAGACCACCTGACCTGCCTCTTGAGAAATCTGTATGCCGGTCAGGAAGCAACAGTTAGAACTCGACATGGAACAACAGACTGGTTCCAAATAGGAAAAGGAGTATGTCAAGGCTGTATATTGTCACCCTGCTTATTTAACTTCTATGCAGAGTACATCATGAGAAACGCTGGACTGGAAGAAACACAAGCTGGAATCAAGATTGCTGGGAGAAATATCAATAACCTCAGTTATGCAGATGACACCACCCTTATGGCAGAAAGCGAAGAGGAACTAAAAAGCCTCTTGATGAAAGTGAAAGAGCAAAGTGAAAAAGTTGGTTTAAAGCTCAACATTCAGAAAACCAAGATCATGGCATCTCGTCCCATCACTTCATGGGAAATAGATGGGGAAACAGTGGAAACAGTGTCAGACTTTATTTTGGGGGGCTCCAAAATCACTGCAGATGGTGACTGCAGCCATGAAATTAAAAGACGCTTACTCCTTGGAAGCCAGATATGCAGTAGTCTCCAGTTTTGAGACCTTAGAGGCTAAACCTTTGCCACCAGGTACTTCAGCCCAATTAGCTGAGCTCACAGCCCTGACTTGAGGTTTAGAGCTGGAAAAGGAAAAACAGTAGCCATTTACTCTGACTCCAAGCATACCTTTCTGGTGCTACATGCATATGCTGCTATTTGGAAAGAAAGAGGCCACTTGACCACCTGCTGCTACTGCTGCTAAGTCGCTTCAGTCGTGTCCGACTCTGTGCGACCCCGTGGACTGCAGCCCACCAGGCTCCTCCGTCCATGGGATTCTCCAGGCAAGAGTACTGGAGTGGGTGCCATTGCCTTCTCCTGACCACCTGAGGGTCCCCAATAACATATGGTGATCAAATCCTTAGGCTCTTGGAGGCAGTCCATCTGCCTGCTGAGGTTTCAGTCTCCCATTGTAAAGGACACCAAAAAGAGAGAGCATAGACATGGCATGAGGGAACCAAGCAGCTGATCAGGCAGCTAGGAGAGCAGCATTACAGAACAATGGTCTAATAGAGGTTGCCACCTCGGTTCCACAGACTAATTTGCAAGAAACTCCTTCATATACTGAAGGTGAGACTCTTAAATCTAAGAGTGAGGGCTTTCAAGAAGATCATATGGGGTAGTTCCAAAAGGAGGGACTCCCTTTTTCTACCTGGGAACCTCCAGTAAAAGTTGGTTAACGTGTTACATGCCCCGACTCATTCAGCTGAAAAGGCCCGCCAGAGATTACTAGAAAGGTCCTTCAGAGGAACAGGCCTCCAAACAATTATAAGGCAAATGGTCTCCTCTTGTCCCACTTGCCAATTAAACAACCCCCAAGGAGCTTGAAGACCCCAGTTGGCCCAGCCTGTCCAACAACATGGGACCTACCCAGGAGAGGACTGGCAGATGGACTTCACCCAGATGCCAGTTTCTCAAGTGTATAAATAGCTATTAGTCATGATAGATACATTCACAGGATAGACTGAAGGCTTTCCTACCTGGACTGAGAAGGCTGAGGAGGTACTAGAAAAACTGCTCCATGAAATCATTCCAAGATTTGGTCTGCCTAGGTGATTGCAAAGTGACAATGGGACAACATTTACTTCTAAGGTCACCAAAGGGGTCTCTAAAGCATTGGGCATTACTTATTATCTCCATTGTACCTGGAGGCTCAGTCTTCAGGAAAAGTAAAGAGCCAACCAATTCTTAAAATCAGTGATAAAAAAAGATAACCCAGGGGACCTCCCTTGGATGGAAGGAGGCTTTACCAATAGCTCTCCTCTGCACCCGCACTGCCCCTAAGGAACAGCTTGGTCTTAGTCCTTATGAGATGCTATATGGGAGACCTTTTGTTTATGTCAATGATCTCTTCCTAGATTCACAGGCTCAGACCCTCCAGTGTTGTACTATGGCCATTGGGTAATTTCAACAAGATATATGCTTGTGGGATGTCAACCAGGACCCAAAGGATTCTAAGGAGCTACCACTATATGCTCCAGGGACTCAAGTACTAATTAAAGTCTGGAAAGATGGGTCCCCAAAGGCTCAACTCCAGCCCACATGGAAGGGTCCCTACCCTGTAATACTTTCTACCCCCACAGCAGTCAAGGTACGAGGACATGACTCCTGAATTCACTACTCATGAGTCAAACCATGGAAGAAAACAGAAGAGGACACTCAATACACCTGTGAGCCCCTGGGAGATCTCAGATACCTATTAAGGACTACCACTGAGTGCCATTCCAATGAGCACCCCCAAAATCAATACACCTGTGAGCCCTGGGAGATCTCAGACACCTGTTCAGAACTACAAATGAGTGCCATTCCAATGAGCACCTCCAAAATCAATACACCTGTGAGCCCCTGGGAGATCTCAAGACACCTCTTCAGAACTACAAATGAGTGCCATTCTAGTGAACACCCCAAAATCTGGCTTCTGGGGATAAGGTTTCTCAGGATAGCTCTAAAGAGCCAACCATAACTTGGCAGGGGTTGTACTCCAAAATAGACAGCAGATAGATCTCCTGATCCGTGGACAAGGAGGGACTTGCACCATCTTGAATGAGACGTGTTGTTTCTGGGTAAATACCTCCAGTCAAGTTAAAAAAAAGTCTCACAGTCCTCAAGAAAAACATTCAGATCCTACTGGATCTCAAAGAACAAGCTGGAGAGTTCTCAGGGTGGCTACAATCTCTCTTTGGGGGACCCTTCTCCTGGCGAGGGGGAATATGGAGTTGGCTGATGCCCCCGCTAATCTTTGTCATCACCATATTGATGCTGCTTATGATTGCTCCATGTATTATCAATTGTCTAACCTGTTTTATCTATGCCCAGGTCAGCAAGCTACAACATGCAGTGCCAGTTCAACAAGGATATATAAAACTATACCTGACCACAGAAAATATCACTCACCCTTAAGTGGACACCACTATAAGGGCTCTGAGGCTTGAGACTAGCAAGAGAGGGAAAGCCCCATTGGGAATGCCCAATGCCCCTTGCCATTCCAGTTCGGGAGGAAGTATCCAGAGAGACCGCAATGTCCCTATTCCCAAAGAATTCGGCCTTCCATCTCTTGAGAGGAGAATGTTAGGTAGTTAGAATAGGAAAAAGGAGTCCATAATGGTAGTGGCTAAAAAACAAAGAAGGGAAAAGCCCACAAAAATAGAACAAAGGAAGGTCCGAAGACTGGAGTGAGAAACTCAGGTAAAACAAACAGCCCTCCTGGCTAGCCTGATTTAAATAAGGCAAGCTCAGGGGAGGAGAAAAAAGCATATAAAAAAGAGGAGCCAAAACTGAGCCGGGGGCCCTCTCTTCTCTTCACGTCTTTTGGGTTGGCCCACTCTCATGCCTTGAGGACGTATTTTCCTTTGCTTGCCAAATAAAACTGAGCTGTATCGCTGGTCCATCCATCACTTCAAATTTTTGCTGCGGTGAGACAGAACCAAGGAAATTCAAACTCCCCTGACACTTTTCTTCTGCTGCATCTAGTCTACTGGTAGGCCCTTCAAATAAAATTTTCATTTCAGCTCTAAAATTTCCACTTTATTCCTTTACAGGATTTCAGATTTTCTGTGGAAAAGATGCCCATCTTTTCATTCATCTTGCCCATCTTTCAACAGTTAAAATACTTGAAGATTCTGTTTGCTGATTTCAACATCTGGGTCATTCCTGGTTCTGTCGCTATTGGCTATTTTTTCCTCTTAATTATAGGCCAATCTTCCTGCTTCTCCACATGTATTCTACCTCTGACCATGTGCTCACTGGTAAAGAATTGGTAGGCATATATGCCTTGAGGGGTTCTCTCTATCCTTCCTGACCCTGCTGCTGTTGTGTACTCAGTGAAGACTTAGAAGCAATAGGTGAGTGCTCCAAGCAAACTCTCTGTCCACCCTGATTTCTATCCTTCATTTTCACCAGGCTAGGGCCATGCAGTTGGTGAAGCCCTACAGATAAGAACTGGCAGATAAATGCCATTTAGCATTTAAGGCTGGGGGTGGGGAGAGATTTTTAAACATCATTCCAGCTCATGGAAATGTCAGCTTGTTCGGCTAGCTTCTCAATGCATCTTTAAAAATTTCTACCCACCATACGTACCCCTTTGATGAAAGCAGCCTCATGTCTCACTCTCCTAGCAAAGGCTCTTTCCAGTCTGGAATTTAGTTCATTTTAAATTCCTATGAATTTTTAGCAACTGCAACTTACTTGCATTGGTACATAGAGAGTAATGACTCTTGCAAGTTTCTATATCCTGGAAATGAAAGTCCAAGTGTTTTCCAAAAAGACTTACACATTGAAAATATAGAGAAAGGTTGAGAAGGAACCTCTGACATCTGTAGACTATAAAATTATCCATTTCCTCTCCATATTTAATTGCTAAATTAACTCAGGGAGAACACCCTCAGGTCACTTGGCTAGGTCTGTATCCCTGCTGAGAAAGTCCAGGAAGGCTAATGCATCACATGCCCACTGCCATGAAAACATCTGTCTTTAAAAAAAAGGCCACCTGTTTTAAAATGGAATGTGGGGGAAATGGAGTAAAAACTAATTTGTTCTTCCTTCACCAAATAGGATTTTTGTTATCATTTTAAATGTCCTTTATTATCCTCATTTCAATATATTTCCACTTCTTAATCCTGCTGAATTGGAACCAAACCTAGAAGACCATTTCTCTAACAAACCTGCTGAGTATGAAGGGATGGTTTAACTCAATACATACCAAAAACAAAAAACAAAAAACCCTGGGTTCAAATAGAGCTTATGCTATTTCACATGAAGAAAAATAGAAGAGAAAAAGGAAGCTGATATGAAAGGCTCTTTATAGCAACACCTTTTCTGAAGCAGGAGAGAGAATACAAAATCTGAAACACAAACTTTCTCTCCCCAGAACAGTTAGTCAGCTGCTCTAGGGCTTATGTATAAGGATATAATTGGTAGATTCAGTAAGAAATTACCTAAAAATCCACACTTAATTGGTTTTAAATAGTCCAGAACTTTGTGATCACAGAACCTTTTTTTAGCATCTGATGAGCAGGCACAATGGAGGGGGATACAGCTGATGAGGTTTTAAAATTCCTCAGCCCACCCTCCCCCAGGAACAGACACAATTAGAACTGTAAAAGAAAAAAAAAAAAAAGTAGAATAGATAAAGCAGTACTTAGAAGGAAGAAGTCCTAAAAGCTAGCATCTAAGTTTCTACAGTAAGAAAGGAAAGAGCAGCTTAAACCCAAAATAAATACGTGAAAGTAAAAAATGAAGGCAAGAATAACAATAATGAAATAGAAAATGGACAATTAGTAGCAATTAACCAATTAAACCAAAAGTTGTCTTTTAAAAATGTGATAATATTGATAAACTTCTAGACTTAGCCAGACAAAACACAAATTACCAACATTAGACATTAAAGAGGAGTCATAACTATAGGTCCTGCAAATGTTTACCTGATAAAAGGGAATATAAACAAATTTATGCCCCCAAATTCATCAACAGAATGAAATTACCTGTTCTTTAAAAGGGGAAAATTATAAAACTGACATAAAAGAGATCATCTAAATAATACTATATCCATGAAAAAAACTGAATCCATTAAAAAAAAAAGAAATATATAAGCAACTTCTGCAGCTCAATTCCAGAAAAATAAACAACCCAATCAAAAAATGGGCCAAAGAACTAAATAGACATTTCTCCAAAGAAGATATACAGATGGCTAACAAACACATGAAAAGATGCTCAACATCACTCATTATCAGAGAAATGCAAATCAAAACCACAATGAGGTACCATTTCACTCCAGTCAGAATGGCTGCCATTTAAAGTCTACAAGCAATAAATGCTGGAGAGGGTGTGGAGGAAAGGGAACCCTCTTGTGGGAATGCAAACTAGTACAGCCAATACGGAGAACAGTGTGGAGATTCCTTAAAAAACTGGAAATAGAACTGCCTTATGACCCAGCAATCCCACTGCTGGGCATACACACCGAGGAAACCAGAATTGAAAGAGACATGTGTACCCCAATGTTCATCGCAGCACCATTTACAATAGCCAGGACATGGAAGCAACCTAGATGTCCATCAGCAGATGAATGGATAAGAAAGCTGTGGTACATATACACAATGGAGTATTACTCAGCCATTAAAAAAAATACATTTGAATCAGTTCTAATGAGGTGGATGAAACTGGAGCCAATTATACAGAGTGAAGTAAGCCAGAAAGAAAAACACCAATACAGTATACTAACACATATATATGGAATTTAGAAAGATGGTAATGATAACCCTGTATGTGAGACAGCAAAAGAGACACAGATATAGAGAACAGTCTTTTGGACTCTGTGGGAGAGGGAGAGGGTGGGATGATTTGGGACAATGGCATTGAAACATGTATGATATCATATAAGAAACGAATCACCAGTCCAGGTTTGATGCAGGATACAGGATGCCTGGGGCTGGTGCACTGGGATGACCCAGATGGTGCAGGGAGGGAGGTGGGAGGGGGCTTCAGGATGGGAAACACGTGTACACCCGTGGGAGATTCATGTTGTTGTATGGCAAAACCAATACAGTATTGTAAAGTAATTAGCCTCCAATTAAAATAAATAAATTTAAATTTAAAAAAAGTAATAGCCCATTAAAGAAAAAAAGAGAAGGATGGTTTCACTGGTGAAATCTACCAAACATTTAAGGGGGAAAAACCACCAATCTTACATTAACACTTTCATAAGAGAGGTGAATAGAGCAGTCCCACATCATTTTATCATGCCAACATTATCCTGATGAGAAATCTCTTGTGACTATAAATCCTTAACAAAACATTAACAAATTGAATCCAGCAAAATATAACAGGATACTACATGTGACTTAGTGGGGTTTATCCCAGAAAAGTAGAGTCGGCTTAAAATCTGAAAAAATCACTGTAATTCATTAACAGAACAAATCGCCACAAGAGATACAAAAAAAACTTAACAAAATTGAACTGTTTATGATTAAAAAACAATCTTAACAAAATATTGGAATAAAAGGTATCCGGGGGGGGGGAAACTATAGCTTCTGCATGTGAACAGAAAAATAAGCTGAGGGAGGAGAGTTGCCTAAAAATAAAATAGGATATTCCAAAAAAAATTGTAATTTTAATCCCACAGAGGACAAAAAAATAGTTAAGATCACAAGCCACTTATGATATTAAATGCTCAAGTGAAGAGACAAAATCTATAGGTAAAAATCCTTGTAAGGATCATAAGAATTGCTTCTTTGAAGCAAGGAACAACAATCAAGTGGCAATAAATTACATGATACATACTCTTAACCTACTAGACACACAGATTGAAAATAGGCAGGTTAATGGGCAAATTGGCAGGAGTGCTATTCCCCTTAAACCCTGGACAAGCCACTCCTCTTGACCCTCCTCAAACTTAACTATAGAGAAACTAAAGAGCTGATATTGAACCAGACTACAATGAAGATGATAGCAAAAGTAATGTGTCTGTAAGAGAAGAGGGAACTTCAGGAGAAAGGTCTAAGGAACCAAACAATAAAGTGATGGAGGAAGGGAAAGATCTTGGGCACAGCAGCAGTTGGCCAGACAGGCTCAGCAGAAACCAGAGCCAAAAGACCCCCCATCCAAGTATCATTAGATGTCCTTGATGGAAGCCCAGCCCGAAACCACAGTAGCAATAGCACCAGAAACCGTATAATAAGAACAAATAACAAAATGGATATGCAAGACCTGTAAACCAAAACAGTGCAAAACATTGCTAAGAGAAAGTAAAGAAGACTTAAATAGAGCAATATGCCATGTACATTGTTAAGATGTTGTTTCACTCAAAATTCACCTTACAGATTCAACATAATCCCATTCAAATTGCAGCAAGTTTCTTGGTAGGAATTGACAAGCTTATTTTAAAAGTTATAAGAAAAATGCAAAGAATATAGAACAATCAGACAAAAAACTTAAGAACAAAGTGGCAAGACTTATACTACCTAATTTCAAGACTTCCTCTAAAGATACGGTAGGCAAGACGGTGCAGTAGGCCATTGACTTCCATGAGCACAAGCTCACTGCTCTACTTCAGTGGCTATGAAATAAATTCCTCCGTCAGAAGCAGTGCAGGGTGGAATAACATCTTGGTGAATAACTTATTCTGTCAATGCACGGATACTAGTTTGGAAAACAATAATGCAGGCAGGAAGAGCAAATCCATATCAAGAGTAAGGACCTGTGTCAGGAAGATCAAAAAGCCATCCCTTCCAAAGCAGAGGTGGCTCACTGATTCTCCCAAAGAATGGCGCTCTGCTGGGGGCTTGGTGTTGGTCTGTGTGCTGTTGGCAGGTTGGCCGGGCAGCAGAGACCAGAGACAGAGAGGCTTCAGGAGGTGGGCAGTCCACGTTGCTGAGCCTATGCACAGCCTCCATCACTGCTGCCACGGCCACTTCGATCGTGAGGCCTTTGTAAGGACAGAGACTGCTGGGAAAAGAAACTACCCTCCAGAGAACAGACGATTTCATCTACTTGCTTACTAAAGAATTTCTCTGGCATAATTAATTACTCTTAGGTAACTATTGGGACACAGATCTTCACATTCCGTGGTCATTCAAAGAGATCTATCCACACATCTCTTCCCAAGAATCTTCCCACCGTGATCATTAAGTTGTGTCCTTTTCAAGGCCCTGAGCAGCCAGCCAAACTATTAACCACTGCCCATGTATCATAGTCGATCCACATCTCTGGTTATCTCTAATGTCAGGCAAATGAATGCCAGTTGCATTGGGTCAAGTTCTGCCCCGTGGGAGTATTTTCCTCCACTACTGTCCTTCAGGACCATACCAGAATGGCTTCTTGTTCAGATATCACTACAAATAAACAACTACAAAAAGACATTGCGAGAGATTGTAAACAGAATATGCACTGATGTGAGATTTTATTAAGACAATATTATTAATTTATAAGATGTGATAATGAAGTAGTAGCATTCTTTTTTTTAAATAAAAACCTTATCTGTTGGAAATATATTCTGAAGTATTTAAAGGTAAAAAGATAAGATGTGTGAGGGATTTTACTTAGTATTTTTCATGGGAAAAAACAGTTGTAAGACAGCTCAATGGAAGAAGCTGGGCAATAAGTTCATTAAACCATTTTCTCTTTTATATGTGTTTAAAATAAATATAATAAAAAGCCTAAAAAATGTTCTAATGAAAGCTATAGACAACCTCCCTTTATAAATGTACCTAAGTTTGTAATCTAAATGTTACCTAGCCTCACCAGCCTGTGCCCTCAAAAAAAAAAAAAAAAGGTTAAATTTCTACTAGGACATAATTTATGATGACTGTGCGGCCACTCACCCATGCCTGTGCCCCAGGAGCATATTCTTACCATCTCTGGAAGAACTCCATCACTTCAAGAAGTACTCAAAAGATTCCCATATATCAGACCACAAACTAGGCTGAAGCTGACAGCCATTCCTCAGGCTCTGCTGTTCTAGCGACATCTGCTGGCGGAGAAGCTGCTTAAAGAGGCTTAATCATGGCTGCTGTCGACAAAAAGAAAGGCATAGGAAGCATTCCAAATTAAAGGAAACTAGAATACACATTCAGTTCAGTTCAGTCGCTCAGTCATGTCCGACTCTCTGCGACCCCATGAATTGCAGCACGCCAGGCCTCCCTGTCCATCACCAACTCCCGGAGTTCACTCAGATGCACGTCCATTGAGTCCGTGATGCCATCCAGCCATCTCATCCTGTCGTCCCCTTCTCCTCCTGCCCCCAATCCCTCCCAGCATCAGAGTCTTTTCCAGTGAGTCAACTCTTCGCATGAGGTGGCCAAAGTACTGGAGTTTCAGCTTTAGCATCAGTCCTTCCAGAGAAATCCCAGGGCTGATCTCCTTCAGAGTGGACTGAGTGGATCTCCGGAACTAAATGCAACATGTGTTCCTCTGTGGAGTCCTAGACTTGGGGAGAAAAAAAAGTGACTGCTAAGTCATTATTGAGGCAGCTGAAATTACCAAAATATGGCGGATTAGATGATAGCATTTCAATGTTAAATTGCCAGGTTTTTATCATTGCATGGTGGTTACATAAAAGATCTCACACTCAGCAAATACACACTAAAGAATTTAGTGTGTAAAAATAAAGCATATACATTGAAAATTATCTTGACCCAGTCTCTCAGTCACACAATTCCGCTCCCCTCACCCCCCGCCCCAACAGGCAACAGATGTTTTCTCATTCTTGGATACATCCACCCAGAGGTATTTCATACTTTTGCAAGCTAACACATGTTCCTTTACATCAGAGTACATTCTCTGTACTCTGTTCTGTGCTTGGTTGTTTTTTAATATATCCTTGGACATCAGTTCATCTCAGAACATGAACCATCTCCTCCTTATTTTCTATAACTGTGTAGTATTCCACTGGGAGATGTACTGTAATTTATTTAGGCAGGCTCCATTTTATGGACATTTGACTCATTTCCAATCTTTTGCTGTCCTTTATTAATCCTTTATTAAGATGTGCAGGATAGGAAACTTCAAGGGACGCAGGAAGACTCAGGAACACAAGCATATAGCAAAAGTATGATTACTAACATGGGATCATTTTGTCAGGGATTATATTTTAAGTGGTTACTGATGAATGCAATGTTTTATGTTGTTAACCAGGGAAACAGACTTGAGAATGAATAACTGATGGGTATGAGAAAATAAGAATGTGTGGGGGAAGTTCAGTGTTAACAGCCCTCTGTTTTAACCATTAAGCCTGTCTGAAAGAGCACTTTATTTATTCATATTTTTGGCTATGCTCGGTCCTTGTTGTGCATGAGGGCTTTCTCGAGTCATGGCAAGCGAGGGCCTCTCTCTAGTTGCAGTACACAGGCTTCTCATTGCCGTGACTTCTCGTGTTGCGGAGCACAGGCTCTAGAGTGCATGGGCCTCAGTAGCCACGGCACATGGGCTCAGCTGCTCAAGGCATGTGGAAACCTTCTGGATAAGGGATCAAAGCTGTGTCCCCTGCATGACCAGGTGTATTCCCAACCACCTGACCACCAGGAAAGCCCCTGAAAGAGCATTTTAATACAGTGGGATTTTTTTCTCAGAATTCTTATCAGACACTGAATTCAACAAGCAATGATCAAGAATAATAGTACAGCCACAGATAATATTATTGCATCATTAAAGAAAGTACTGACTAAAGAGCAGGACTTTGCATTCATTATACGTTCAGCGCATTCATAATAAAAGATCTAAAAACACGTAATGGCTTAGAACCACAGCAACAAATGAAAGTTGTCTTTCACTTCATTCTGCCAAATAGGGCTGTTCAGAGGGGAGGAAGTTAGCAATGAACTTAGAGAGTAGGGTGAGGTATGTACATCCATACCTATACATACACTGAGCTTGGGGGTGTAGGATATTTTGCTGTTGTTAATAAATGTAAATTCATACTCATTTTTATCTTCAATATTTTTACTTAGGCTCTTGAATTGCAAAAAATAGTGACTTAACTTGACATAGATTTAGACAATATACCAGAAGCCCAACAACACATAAGTCACTCATCCTGACCTAAAAGCCTCTCTCCTTCCAGGAATCAGAGTCCAGCATCTCTCTGCTCTCACCACCTTCTTTTCCATTACCATAGCCTTTTATGTGTTTTCACTCCCCCAACTGGACAGTTAGCCCTTTGAGGGTAGGAACCACATGTTAATCGTCTAGGCTGTGCCCTACTGGGGCAGGAATGGGGGCAGTCCCTGCTCTCCAGTTGTGGCCCAGCGGTCCAGCAGTGGCTCCATCTACAGGGACCACTGTCTGGCATCACAGTGATGCTCGTGTAAGCTGCTGCATCTTTGCTGCCAGTGGTAGCATTGGCATCTCCATGGAAGCAGTTTTGCAGTGTGATTTAGGTCACTGTGTCTGGCTGTGAAGCCACTGAACCTAGTTATCTGACTCTATTGATCAGAATAGGCTAAGCCATTTTAGAAAACAAGACCCGACCTCTCAGCAGCTTATGCAGTGAGGTCCATTTCCCAATCACACGCAGGTCCATGTAGGCTGCACAGCTTGGCGGGGCAGCATTGGTCCAAGTGGTGACTTGAGGCCCAGCTGCTTCTACTCTGTGGCTCCCCATCTCAGGCTTCCTCTCACAGGGAGAGTGAAAGCCAAGGATCTGGCGAGGACTCCTAGAGCCAGGCCTGGAAGAGCTATAATCATTCCCCTTCCCACCTTGTTCCATTGGCCTAACTGAAAGGTAGGCTGAGAAACATCATCTCCCTAAGAGCTTAGGGACAGAAATGGGATCGGGAGCCTCCAGCCAGAATCCACCTTCTCATGGACTTAATGAGCTCCCCTTATCCTTCAGAAATCCACTTTATGATTACCTTGGCCAGGTTTCTCTATCTGCACCTAATGTTGCTTTGATAAGCAGCCAGGACTCCCTGGAACATTCCAGAATAAGTCAAGTGTTTGTCTCAGGAAGTTGTTTTGAGGATTAAATGAGTTAATGGTAGGCACCTAGAACAGTGCTGCCTGTATTCAGTACTCAGTGAAAATGTGAAAGTATTAGTAACCTAGTTGTGTCCGACTCTTTGCGAACCTAGGGACTGGAATGCCCGAAAACTCCCCTGTCCATGGAACTCTCCAGGCAAGAAAACTGGAGTGGGTAGCAATTCCCTCCTCCGGGGGATCTTCCCACCCCAGGGATCAAACCCAGGTCTCCCGCATTGCGGGCAGATTCTTTACCATCTAAGCCACCAAGGAAGCTCCAATGCTCAGTATTGTCTGTTGTTTGTTATTTATTCTCCCCCAAATCTACAAAACCTTAGAGATTTCTGGGAGGAGGTACCCAGAAAGACTCGAAGGAGAAAATGGATTGTAGAAGACTGAACAAAGGAAGGGACCTTAAAGGAAAATGAGTTTTTCCAGGTAGGACGCTGTGTTATCTCTGAATTAATATAAGCACTGAGCCCCACAGAAAGTGCCCCCTGGGACCTGAGTGTGTCTGTCATGGGCTCCAGAGAGCCTCCACGTCTGAGTCCAGACAAGCTTCTCTTCTTTTTTGGCTGAACCATGCTGCTTGCAGAATCTAAGTTCCCCAGCCAGGGACTAAACCCAGGACTATGTCAGTGAAAGCGTTGTCCTAACCACGGGACTGCCGGGGAACTCCCCAAGCTTCTCCTTTTAAAATCATAGCTTTGGGAGTTGGACTTGCAGCTAGCAGGGCTGGTTATCTTGCCCAGGTTGCCCTCTGGCTCTGGGGTGGGGGTGAAGGTGGGCAAGCCTATGGTAGCTGGGCCCATATGGAGAGAGCAAGCCTGCTGGCCACATAGCAGGCAGGTCCAGGCTTAGGCTTCGGGTGTCAAGAGGGGAGATGGTTGTTCTGAAATCCCAGGTGCAGGCTAGAGACCCTCCTCTAACTTTAAGGCATTGGGCTCACTGTGGGGACAGGTACAGGATCTCTGCTGCACAGCAGAGGTGATCAGGCCTGCACTCACTCTCACGTTGGCCGAGTTGCTTGCTAAGGCTGTGAAAACCCCATCAACCCTAGTTTCTCCACCAACATCTCCTCTGTTAATGCAGAGACCACACTATGAAAGAGGCAGTTTCCTATGCCAAAGCCCAACAAGCCTGAAGGCCCCCACCTTCAGTATGCTCCCACAGAGGACATGTGATGGTGGGTCAAGTCTCTCCCAGGACAGCTGTGAAAGCCCTGTGCCATAAGGCCGCCCCTGAATGTGGCTTTTCCAGGTAATGAGCCCGTTTCGGCCTGAGTCCTCTTTCTCTAGAGAAAGAATTTCCAAATATGAAAGGATCGAGGATCTATCTTGAGAGTCTCTTCCTAGAGGGTAACAGCCCAAGTCCTAAAATAACAGTAGCATGCAGCAGAAAGCAGAGCAGGGGAAGGGCGGAGGAAGTAGAGATGTGGATGAAAGGGACGCAACCACACAGCCAGGGAGACAGACACAGACTCTCAGCATCAGGCACTCATGCCATAGACTGGACCAAGGGCATTCAGGGCGCCCATCCACTGCTGGGTGTCAGGGTGCTGACGCAGCAGGGAGCCTGAAAGTGAAAGTGAAAGTCGTTCAGTCGTGTCTGACTCTTTGTGACCACATGGATTGTAGTCCATGGAATTCTCCAGGCCAGAATATTGGAGTGGGTAGCTTTCCCTTCTCCCGGGGATCTTCCCAACCCAGGGATCAAACCCAGGTCTCCTGCATTGCAGGAGGATTCTTTACCAACTGAGCTATCAGGGAAGCTATCAGGGAAGCACTGGAGCCTAGACCCATGATTTACTAGTCATGAGCCTCAGATAGTGACAACTATCTGAGTCTTGGTTTCTTCATTTGTCAACTAGAGCTAAAATTCCTTGTCCAGACTGCTTCACATGATCCTCTGATTAACTAAAAAAAAAAAAAAAAAAGGTCATGAGAACACTTTATAAAACAGAAAGGGTTGTCATACAACAAAGAATTGTTAGCATTGTATTAGGTTGGTACAAAAGTAACTGCAGTTTTGCATTGTTGAACTTTGCCATTTGATGTTGAAACACATTCTTAAATAAATGCGGTTATGTTATACATCATTTTAATGTGCATTTCTCACTTAGCTTTTTTGCTAATGACTTATTACTTGCTGTTTTATATTTATTTTAGACTAGGGAAATGATGTTAGACAAAAAAGCAAATTCAAGCAATTTTCTTATTCGAGTTCAAAATGGGTCACAAAGCAGTAGAGACAACTCATAAAATCAGCAACGCGTTTGGCCCAGGAACCGCTAATGAACATACAGTGCAGTGGTGGCTCAATAAGTTTTGCCAAGGAATTGAGAGCCTTGGAGATGAGGAGCATAGTGACTGGTCTGTGGAAGTTCACAGCGACCAACTGAGAGCAGTCATCGAAGCTGATCCTCTTACAACTACAAGAGAGGTTGCAGAGCAACTCCACAAGGACCATCCTATGGTTGCTCGGCATTTGAAACAAACTGGAAAGGTGAAGAAGTTCAATAAGTGGGTACAACATGAGTTGAAAGAAAATAAAAAATATCATCATTTTGAAGCATAGTTTGCCTCAGCTGCCATATTCACTTGACCTCTTGCCAACTGGCTACCACTTCTTCAAACATCTCAACAACTTTAAGCAGGGAAAATGCTTCCACAACAAGGAGGAGGCAGAAAACGCTTCCCAAGTGTTTGTCAAATTCTGAAGCATAGATTTTTACACTACAGGAATAATCAAACATTTCTCATTGGCAAAAGTGTATGGCTTATAATGGTTCCTATTTTGATTAATAAAGATGTGCTTGAGCCTAGTTATAATGATTTAAAATTCACAATCTGAAATCACAATTATGTTTGCACCAACCTAATAGCTGTTAAGATAAACCTTAGCTCTCTAGGAACCTACCATCTAGTTGCAGAAATAAATTAAAATACCTGGAACAGTAAAGTGGTAAATCAGGGCAGTATGCATGTAGCATAAAATAGTGTTAGCAAAATCACATGCAGTCGGTTTTCTGAAACAGCCAGGTGTAGAACGAAGCAGATAAAACAAATTTCATGAAAGTAATGGTAAGAATTGAAATGAGTCCTGGAAAAAGAGAAGGTTGCAGAGAAATTGGAAGAAGTAAGGCATTGTGTGAGTGTGTGCTAAACTAAAAGCAAGCAGAAGAAAATAATAATAGCAGAAATAAATTAAACTGAAAACACACACAAAAATAACATAGAAAATCAATGAAACAAAAACTGACTCTGAAAAGTTCAATACAATCAACAAAATTCTACCAATACTGACAAAGAAAAAAGAAGACACATATTACCCGTATCAAGAATGAAACATGATTATCACTGCCGCCCCAGCAGACATCAAAAAATAAGGAAATACCACAAACAACTTCCCTACAAACAGCTCGGTTGGTAAAGAATCTGCCTACAATGCAGGAGACCCTAGTTCGATTCCTGGGCGGGGAAGATCCACTGGAGAAGGGACAGGCTACCCACTCCAGTATTCTTGGGCTTTCCTTGTGGCTCAGCTGGTAAAGAATCCGCCTGCAATGTGGGAGACCTGGGTTCGAACCCTGGGTTGCAAAGATCCTCTGGAGAAGGGAAAGGCTACTGGCCTAGAGAAATCCATAGACTGTATAGTCCATGGAGTCGCAAAGAGTCGGACAAGACTAAGCGACTTTCACTTCACTTCACTCACAAACAACTCTTATACACATACATTAGACAGCAGAGATGAGATGGATCAGTTCTTTCAAAAGCACAAACTACTACACGGCACCCAATATGGTATAGATCATCTGAACAGGCCTGTAACTATTAAGGAAATTAAATTTCCAGGCACGGATGGCTTCACCACTGAATTCTACCAAACACTTAAGAATTAACACCAATTCCACACAATCTCTTCCAAAAAAGAAAAGAAGAGGGAAGCTGCCATTCCATTGTTTCCTGCTTTACTATGGTATAATTGACAAAAATTGTGTGTATACACAGTGTACAACATGATTTGATCCATGTATACACTGTTAAATGATTACTAAATCAGTTTAATTAACACATCCAGAGCTTCCCAGGTGGTGTAGGTAGTAAAGAACCTGCTAGGCAGGAGATATAAGAGATGTAGGTTTGATCCCTGAATGTGAAGATCTCCTGGAAGAGGAAATGGCAACCCACTCCAGTATTGTTGCTGGAGAATCCCATGGGACAGAAGAGCCTGGTGGGCTATATAGTCCATAGGGTTGCAAAGGGGTGGACATGACTGAAGCGACTTACCATGCATGCATGCACCTTACATAGTTACCTTTTGTGTGTATGTGTTCCAAATAGGAAAAGGAGTACGTCAAGGCTGTATATTGTCACCCTGCTTATTTAACTTCTATGCAGAGTACATCATGAGAAACGCTGGGCTGGAAGAAACACAAGCTGGAATCAAGATTGCCGGGAGAAATATCAATAACCTCAGATATGCAGATGACACCACCCTTATGGCAGAAAGTGAAGAGGAACTAAACAGCCTCTTGATGAAAGTGAAAGAGGAGAGTGAAAAAGTTGGCTTAAAGCTCAACATTCAGAAACCTAAGATCATGGCATCCGGTCCCATCACTTCATGGGAAGTAGATGGGGAAACAGTGGAAACAGTATCAGACTTTATTTTTGGGGGGGCTCCAAAATCACTGCAGATGGTGACTGCAGCCATGAAATTAAAAGACGCTTACACCTTGGAAGGAAAGTTATGACCAACCTAGATAGTATATTGAAAAGCAGAGACATTACTTTGTCCACAAAGGTCCATCTAATCAAGGCTATGGTTTTTCCAGTAGTCATGTATGGATGTGAGAGCTGGACTGTGAAGAAAGCTGAGCACCGAAGAATTGATGCTTTTGAACTGTGGTGTTGGAGAAGACTCTTGAGAGTCCCTTGGACTGTAAGGATTTCCAACCAGCCCATTCTAAAGGAGATCAGCCCTGGGATTTCTTTGGAGGGAATGATGCTAAAGCTGAAACTCCAGTACTTTGGCCACCTCATGTGAAGAGTTGACTCATTGGAAAAGACTCTGATGCTGGGAGGGATTGGGGGCAGGAGGAGAAGGGGACGACAGAGGATGAGATGGCTGGATGGCATCACTGACTCGATGGACGTGCATCTGAGTGAACTCTGGGAGTTGGTAATGGACAGGGAGCCTGGCGTGCTGCGATTCATGGGGTCGCAGAGAGTCGGACATGACTGAGCGACTGAACTGAACTGAACTGATGTAGTAAGAACACTTAAGATCTACTCTTTTAGCATATTTCAAGTACACAATACAGTATTTAAATATCATCACCATGCTATACATTAGATCCTCAGAACTTATTTCATTTCATAACTGAAAGATTGTATCCTTTGACCAACATCTCCCCATTTCCTTCAGTTTAGACAGAGGAGCCTGGCAGGCTACAGTTTATGGGGCTGCAGAGAGTTGGATACAACTTAACAACTAAACCACCACCAACCAGTCCCTGGTAACCATCATTCTATGCTCTGCTTCTATGAGTTCTATTTATCATGCAATATTTGTCTTTTTCTGTCTGGATGATTTCATTTAGCATAACATCCTTCAGGTGGACCCACGTTATTGCAAATGACACAATTTCTTTTTTATAGCTGAATAATATTCCATTGTATATATATAAAATATCGTTTTTTATCCATTCACTCATCAATGGACATTTAGTTTGTTTCCATATCTGGGCTATTGTGAATAATACTGCAATGAACAGAGAGCTGTATACAGCTCTTCAAGATCTAACCTCATTTTATAAAGCTAGTATTATTCTAATATTAAAACCAAACAAATGTATTACCAAAAAACTCAATATCCTTCAAAAATCCTTAAAAATTTCCCCTAAATTAATCTACAGATTCAATGTAATCCCTTATCAACATCTCAGCAGCCTTTTTGTAGAAACTGACAAACTGACTCTAAAATTCACATGGAAGTGAAAAGAATCTGAAATAGAATTTCAAGAACTCACACTACCTGATTTTAAGTTTTATTAGAAAGCTATAGCAATCAACAATGGGGGGATTGGTTTAAGAGTAAGCCATGTAGGGACACTGAGTTCAGAAATGGACTCCATATAATCAGTTGACCTTCAATGGGGAAAAGGAGAAACTTAAATAAATGGTGCCAGGACAACTAGACATTTTTATTAGTTGAGAAGGAAAAGAGGGAAACTCATTCCTTTTCTCAAACCATACATAAAAATTAACTCTGGATGGACTGAAGAATGTTTATAACAACTTTACTCATAATAGAAAATATTTGCAAACAAACCAAATCATGTGAATGTATCAACAAAGTCTTGTCTATCCAAACAAAGGACTGTGAATCACTCAGCCATAAACAGGAGCAAACTAATGATAAACTCATTAATAATAAATTCAACAACATGAGTGAACCTCAAAAATACCACGCTAAGCAAACTCAGATACAAAAGAGGACACAGTGCATAATTCAATTTATTGAAGCTCTAGAAAGGGCAAAGCTAATCTGTTGTCCAGGAAAGCAGATCAGTAGGTCTGGGGCTGGGGCTGAATGCTGGGAATTGACTGCATGAGGGAGAAGTCCTTTATCCGAATTGTGATGATGCTTACAAAAGTGTAAACATTTGTCAAAGCCCTTCAAACTGTACATTTTAAATAGGCCCATTTTATTGTATGGAAATTACACTTCAATAAAGTTGATCTTTAAAAATTAACTGTAAATATTATCATTTTCTGCTCATCCCTGCACATCTATATGATACATCATCGCCCACATCTGTGGTCCTCGAAACATTAGTCACCTGAGAAGCTTATTTTAAAGCTCATCTTTCCGGGCCCATCCCCAGGCATAGGTAGGGGACCTGGGACCTGACATTTGAAACAAGTACCCTAGATAATTCTGACTTGGGCATCCTGAAGTCCACACTTGGGACAACTGGCCCTAAGTGGACTATGGCATTGGATTTTTCTCCTGGATCAGAATCAGGTCACTTTTGGCCATCTGGTAAGAGCATCTCTGAGATCACTCAGGGCCAGCATTTCCAGTATACAGCAGGAGCTGACCCTGGAGCTATCATGGCAGATAGAGTGATAGCCTCTCTTTCAGGAGAGGATAATCTGAGTTTTAATCCCCGCTTGAATGACTCTAATCAAGCCATGCCCCTCATCTGTGAAATACAGTTAAGAGTCATTGCCCCAGCAACCAACTGAAAGTTCTTGAATAACTGTCATCCAATTGGTAGGCTTAGCCCTACCCAACCAAGACTTCAGAGATTGGCCACACCTCCCAGACCACAGTCTCCAGTAGAGAGGGGAAGGCCAAGAGGAAGAGCTTACCAAGAAAGAAGCCCTCAGAGGAGCTATTCTCCTCCCTGAGGCAGGAAGGAGGCTAGGAGATGGGAAGAAAGGGGAGCAGGTAGTCCCCTTCAAGGGTTCAGGGGGCCAGGGTCCAACATGGGTCCCATAGACGCAAAAGCCTCCTAAAGATGTTTTTTTCAGAAGCTGCAACAGAGGCGGCCTCAGGGCTGCTGATCAGATAGGGAAGGAGCCACCATGAGAAGCCAGCTGCTGAGGACAAAACCCTTTTGCTCAGTCCTCAAGGGAAGAAAGCTCTGCCACCATGAGTCCCCAGTTGTGGGCGGGCCTAGGTTTTTTCTCATAAAGGGAGTTGATGAAAAGGCATGGGGAACTGTGAAATGAGGGTTCATCAAAAGCTTCAAACTGACCTATATAAATCTATTAAAATATAATAGAACCAAAGCCTGCTAACACAAGAAGAGGAAAGCCAGTGTGGGAGAGGCCAGGGAGGAGAGAGGGAGGAGAGAAATCAAATCACAAAGAATTGGCCTCAGGAGACTGGAGTTAATTAACTGTGCCCCAACTGTAGCTCTGAACTTCCTGGCAGTGAAAGCAGAGGAAAGGAGCAGATGGGTGACATGAGAGTCTTGGACTTCCCTAGTAGAAGGAACAGTACCAATTTTTCAGGAAAATGATTTCCTGACTCCCAAGCAAGACAGCAAGCCACAGCTTTTCCTTATGTTTCTCTATGGTTGAAATGAGGATTCAGCATCTGTATATAGCAAAGGAAACTCTTCAAAGCGATGAGAGTGAGGTGTTTCATATCAAGGAAAATGAGGAATAGTTTAGCTCAAGAGGGAGGAGGAGGCTGACTAGAAGCTATTGCCTTGAAGCTAATGAAGCTTAATTTCAAGACCCCCTCCACACAGGGCCTCTCCTAGAGGTCTCTCCCTTTTTTCTGTCTATCCAACAAAAACTGTATAGACTTTTTTTGTTTGTTTCACTGATTTTACAAATTTAAATCAATCCATGGGCATTGAAGGGGAATTAGAAACAAAAGGAAAAGCAGTAACTGCTCTCCTAGGAGCCCGGTACATTGGCAAGCTGGCCTGGCAAACACCTGGACCTCTCTTTTCAGACCATGAGTTGCTAGGGAAGCCAGGAAGAAGCTGGCTGGCGGAACCACGGACACAGGGCCTCACCAGCCACTTGCAGACAGGTCCAGGGTTGGAGGGTGGTGGGCTCAACACCAGGAAGTAGTTCAGCCTTTCCCCACTACCTTACTCTCTGCTGATCTGCACCCTCCCAGCATATCCAGGATGCCCTGCTGTGTGGGGACATTGTAGGCACAACACCAGGCCTAGGAGCGCACAGTTTGGATTTCTCTCATGGTACTTACATTAGCTTCCTCCTTTCATAGCTGTCCATACTTAATCTTCCCAACAACATGTCCCTTGAGGCCAAGGGCAAAATCTTCTGTGTGTCTGCTCCATCCAGGAACTATTAAATGTTGCACAAAATACATGTCAACATACTCTTTGTGGCTTTGATCCAAATGGAAGTAAAAGAAACAGGACACTGAGTGTGAGCTCTGAAACTTCTGGAAGTGTCCTATTGTAACAAGGCACTTGGGAGCAAACTCAGGCCCACAGATCAGTTACACAGCAAATGAGTTACCTACCAATGGTCAGGAGCAGAGGTGGGTGAGAGTTTGGTGTAGGCTGAAAGTCTATAAAATTGGGAGATCTTCTCTAAGAAAAATAATAAAAGATTACAAATATAAAATAAGGCCCAGAGCTTGGGATAGTGGGGCCCTGAAGGCTGAGTTTCAAGAACTTTAAGGATAAATAGCCTGTGGTCTTTGCAAGAGGCTAGCACTAAAGAGGTTAAAGAGATGGGACCTGAACTTGTTGATTTCTTGACCAGGCAGCCTTTGGAAAGGTCCAACAAAAAGGGCTGAGTGATAGGGTAAAATGTTAAGAAAGAGATGTATCAATGCCATTCTCCCAAATCATCCCACCCTCTCCCTCTCCCACAGAGTCCAAAAGACTGTTCTATATATCTGTGTCTCTTTTGCTATCTTGCATATAGGGTTATCGTTACCATCTTTCTAAATTCCATATATATGTATTACTATACTGTATTGGCATTGAAACATGTATAATAGCATACAAGAAATGAATCGCCAGTCTAGGTTCAAGGCAGGGTGCAGGATGCTTGGGGCACTGGGATGACCCAGAGGGATGGTGGGGGCGGTGGGAGGGGGGTTCAGGATTGGGAACACGTGTACACCCGTGGAGGATTCATGTTGATGTGTGGCAAAACCAATACAATATTGTAAAGTAAAAAATAATAAGAAGAAAGAAAGAAAGATATAAGAATGCCAGAGATCTGCTGGGGAGCCAGTGAGCAAACCAGCTGGACAGGAACTTTGCAGAGTATAGGTAGAGAGAGGCAGGCCAAGAACCAGCTAGTCAGATGGAGGAGGCCTTGAGTGCAGGCTAAGGCATCTGAATGGTATCTCGCTGGTTACAGGAGCCATGGATAGTTTTACTTTCTAAATATGGCTGAGTGAGTTGAATAAAGGAATGTTTTAGGAGGATCAGCCCAGTTGAGTTGTACAAGGCAATAAAGCAGAAACTTTTTTACAAGAATCCAGGCTAGGGTGATAAAGAGCCTGAAACCTAGGCCGTGGTTGTATGGAAGCAAAAGAAAATAACCAACTCAATGGGCTTTGGTGATTTAGGTACCTAGAGAGGTAAGATTCCAAAATTATTGAGGTTTCTGCTGGGAAAGTAAGAAAGGAGTGCAGATTAGGAAGAGAAAAACCATAAAGGAGAATTTTATACATTCTTGATTCGAGGCGATTAAAAACTATGGATGTTGAGATAGTCATCCGACACTTGGGAGTTTAGGAAAAGAGAAGTCCCTGTTGGTACTCAGAGCTCTCATTCATTCACTACCTGATTCATTCATTCAACATGCAGTTGTTGGTAACCTCTGGCACACCCAGCCCTGCGTTAGGTGTCAAAGGAACATAAAAGTGTTTTCTCCTCTGAAGAATTAAATTTAGGATCTCAAGAGAAAAGAGACAGGGGTGAGGCTAGTTAAGTAAAGCAGGGTTTGTTGTGCCTACAAATGAGCAACCCAGAGGTGGGGGTGTTGGCTGAGACAGTTGTCACTACATTGCTCTCCAGGCGTGGTGGTCCACTCACGCAGCACCACTTCTCCCCAGCCTCACTTATGTTCCTACCCAAACAGCAGACTTGTCTGAAGAGAACAGGGTTCCCAGAGGCCGTGGCTGTCCTCTGGTCAAGCATCCCTTGAGTGAAATGAGTGATACAGACAGTAAAAGTGATGCCACTTCTCAGAATGGTGAGATCCCCCTATGAGAGGAGGGACAGCTTGCGGCAGTGCTTCCCAGACCCTGGAGGAGGTGGGACTGGATCTGAGTCCTAAATGACTGAGGGGTTGGCATAAGCAGAGTGGAAGGTGCTGGGGGTGGAGGGCAGACCTGGCCCTAAGAGATAACCACCAACTGTCATCTGCTAGAAATCAAGCTGATATCTGGCAAATCCTCTTTAAGTCCAAAACCTCAGCTACTAGGAGGAGGAAACTGCCTTCCCAACAGCATCTGTGTCAAAACAAGGAAGGTGATGTGAGACCACAGGGAAGTCCTCATGACTTTCCACTTACTGGTCTCTCCATATGGAGCAGTTTCACCAAGAAGCAAATATAGCAAACTGAAAGAAGGGGAACCGAGGGCGAGAGGTGGGCAGACAGGAGCAACAGGGTCCCAGGGGGAATGGACAAAGATCTGAGATACTCAAGTGAATCCAAACTCCCAAACTCAGCCTTGAAGACGTTTTCTTAGCAGCGAGCTGACCAGAGCTTTTTTTGAAGTGCCTTAAAATGAATAGAGGTGATTTCCTACACAGGTTTTTGTTTCTTTTTTGTTTTTTAACTTCTGTCACTGAAGTGTGTGTTTCAATTTCCTGAACTTTTTATATGAATGTGTATAACACATACATTTAAAAACAGCCACTTTAGAGGGCAAACTGAAATTGAGAGGGCTTGATTTTTCCTCTTAATTGCCAATCAAGTAGTGTGTCCTCAGTCTTTTAAGGAAAAAACCGATTCACCACAGACCTCCCAACATACCCTCAAGAGACGCTTTTGTGTTCCCAGAAACACCTTATCTAAAAATCCTGACTTTGTCCCTTCTGGGCTGCCTTTTGTCTCTTTAGGAGTTTTATTTACCAGCCATGAATTAAGTGAAGACAGGGAAGGATCAGAAGAAGGAAGAAATAGCAATCAAGTTAATTTTGCCACTTATTCCCACCCAGCCACCCAGGGTACAATCTGAGGCTGAGATTGCAAGTAGAATGAGGGTTTGCAGTCATTTCCCCAAATGGTCACACCCCCATATTGATGGACAGATGGCCCATCTGACAAGAAGAGCTGGTTACTTCTTAGACGGTTGAATGGATACCTGATGACAGGTGCTGAATCAGCTCCTACTCCTTCAGCCAGAGACAAGGGGCTGAGATCCCAGGCTCTTTGCCTTATAACTTCTATCACTCCATATCCACGAAGCCTAGCTTCCTGTCCTGACGTCTGAGACACTCTCACGCCAAAGAATTTTACCCTTCCTGCTGGAGACGGGGGTGGGGATTGGGGTGTGGGGAAACTTGCTCTTACACTTAGAGCTCTTCCTAATTGGAAACAGAAAGGGGCCTTCAATATGAAGTAGGATCCCTTTGTTTACTGATTAGGAAATAAATTAACAAACTGAAGAATATTGAGTATGAATGCCTGCCCACCCCACTACCTAACTCTAGCAAATCCAACTATTTCACCCTCCTGGTTTAGATCTTTTTTTTTTTTTTTTAAGTAAAATACTACTGTTGTCCATGATGCTTCTATTCAGGCATGAGGGCAAACAGGATAAACAGAAGAGTTTCTTGTAACAAAACGCCCAGAAAATGTTGGGAACAATTTAGAAAACTTAACTTTAATGCATAGTTGAGCTTACAAGAAGGTATGGGAAACTTCCCTGGGGGCTAGAAGGTCAAAGGAACAGAAATCCAGAGTGTTGACCAATAGCAGCCGCCACACATTGCTGCCTAAGAAGGGGAGAGTGTGGTTGGAAGGGTTACGCTTTAGGAAGCCTGACCTTCAGTGCCCACACAGGGAGAGAAAACAGAACCTCTGGCTTTGCCAGGGGGTGCTGGGATCCAGCACTCCTCACACAGGCACATCAAGCTGGGATTCTTTAAAAGCAATACTTACTCTCAGATAAAGGGGAAAGTTAGAAACATTCACATGGGAAGATGGTCCCCAGAGAATTCTTAACTAAGGTCTAGGACTCAGAGGCTTTAGAGTTTAAACACACACTCACTCTCCTCATACTTGCAGAACTCAAAACATTGACACTGAGCCAATGCTATCCCTAGGTTACCTGGCAGAAGCAAATGAAATACCTCTGTACAGGACTCACCCATAGGCCAGGGCTCCCAAGGATCCCACAGATAAAACTCTGTCAAAGATGAGCTCATTTCAGTCCAGGCGGTAACAGACTGAAAGAAACAATTTACCCCCGGCTTATATATTCCCGCATTTTTTCCAACTACAAGATACCCCTGTTGTGTGATACCAACTGCTCCTGTTTGCAGCAGAATTTGGCCCTAAGAATTGTGTGCCCCTCCTCTATAGTCTATCCCCTTCCTCCTTGAAAGTAACTACTAAATCATTGCCGATTCCCATCCATCGTTTTATACTATACTGAGTGATTCCATAAAGAACATACACATTTGTTTGCAATCTCAAACTTACAGGAGATGACAGTGATGCTCAGTAAAAGGCCTGTTTTTGCTGGGAGCTTGTCTCCAAATGAAGAGCACATTCCACAGTCTCAACAGAGGCTGAGTGCTCCGCATGACTCTCTGCATAAGGGCAATGAACCCTCCTAGCCTTAGGGTCATCAGAGAGCCACCAGTATCTCAAGGGCAGGGTCCATGTCTGATTCAATACCCTTGGATCTTGAGCACTCAGGAAAGACACTGGCATGCGGCCAGTGCCAGATTGGCAGATGCATGACCTGGGTGACCCAGCAGGGTTTGTTCAGAGGCAATGGGGTGACACCCGGTCCCCTGGCCCAGTATAACCTACAAATCTCCAACTCTGCAAGTCCATGTTCAAGGCAGGCAAGTGGGAAAAGAAGCGAAAGCCCCAAGATGGGGGAGGTGCTGAACTCTCCACCCACAGCCACCGGGGCTGGGGGTCCAGGTGGAGACCCAGAAATGGGGATCACACCAATGGCAGCGCCTCTTCACACAGCTCACGCATCCCCACCCCCCAGCTTGTTTCCTCCCCACACTTGTCAGCTAAACCAGCTGCTCCTCTCCTGCAGATGTGCCCCACCCTGACCCACCCCAGTCTCCACAAAGGTTTCCACCATGGCTGAGCTGATGATCCTCTGTGCCTGGAGAGCTGGGCCCCAGAGCAGAGAGCCTCTAGAGGGCGGAGACCAGCAGAAGCTGAAACACAGCCAGGCGGTACTGCCTAGGGTTCAAGGCCTCTTCCTACTCCAAATGCTGATGGCAGAGTGACTGCCCACTGCTGCCCACCACCCGGGAGGGCCCCACAGACCCCGTCTTTTCTGCTATCATCATACCTTGTCCACCGCAGTGTCCTTCTGAGGTGATGTTCCTCCTGCTGTTGGCGTCTTGAGCCCAAACAGCACATGGTGTGTAGCTTTTGAAACAGGGTCTAGTGATGGGAAGGTCAGGAAGAGGAGGGAGGGAGTGAGGAGGTCCGGGGGTAGAAGCACTGAGTTCTGAAACAAACAAGCTTTAGCTCTAAGCTGGCATGAGGTTTTCTGAAACACAAATGTGACTGCGTAAGTCCTCTGTTGTAAACTCCTCTGGCGCACTCTAAGGGAAAATGCCCCATTTCTGTGTGTCACCACGAATTATCCCACTTCCTGCCTTTGACATCCTTGAGTTCCTCCTGAAGAGCTGGGCTCCTTCTTGACCGCCGAGTATGTGCTGGTCCTCCTGGCCTTTGCACTGCGCTCCCCTCACCCACCTCCTGCCCAGTCTCCCTGTCATACAACAAACCCTTCTTACCTGAGTCATGAGTGATCCAAGAAGTGTTAGGTTCTTAGTTGAAAACGTTTCAGACCGAAATCAGATTTTGTTACTATGGTCAGCATCTCCTTTGACAGCCCTTGTCCTTTGGGGTCCCAAAGAGAAAAGACACAAACCAATCAGACTGGTGAGCCCTTGGGAGACTGCCCACCACTCCTAACTAGGGCATCACTGCAGAAAGACGTGTCTCAAAGGAGTGTCTTTGACCAAAATTCACCCAGCTCACAGGAACCCCTCTCCCCTGCCAAGCAGTTCTCACCACCTGACCCCATTCCCGTCTTGTTTCAACTCCCATAGCCCCCACCAGCTCCGATGATGCTGGCAAGGAGGGTTCTCTCTGCAGAGATGGATTACAACCCTTGCCCACAGTCTCAGAGGCCCCTGTTCCCAGAGCTTCCCACCCCATCTCCTGCTTGTCACTCATCTTGTGACAGAATCTCTGCCCGGAAGCACTCCGGGACCGACTGGATGGGTCACGGTGGCCCCTGGGGTCTTGGTTCCACATCAAGTATAAGCGGGACAGCTGGAAAATCCCTGAATTGGAACAACCTTCTGTCCTCAGCAGAGGAAACAGGAAAAGCGCTCTCACCCTGGGGAGTGCTGGCCACACAGAAGGGCTGTGTCACGCAGAGAAGGCACAGGAGCAGAGGGCTGCCACAACAGACCCCCACCACGGTGTCCGCTCACTGCATGGCACGACTGTCTCCCAAGATTGTGAACTCCTTGGGACAGGGACCATGTCTTATTCACCTTTGTTCTGCTGTGTCCAGCACGTGCAGGCGTTCAATGAATGAGAGCAATGATTGGCACTTGGAAGGGCAGTTAGGAACCAGGGAGGGTGGGACATGATAAGGAAGGATTCTCTAATCTGAACCTGCACTGTCCACCAGGACTGGTTGGTCTCTGGATGGAAGAAGCAATGGGGGTTTAGGTGGTAAACAAGCACCTGCTCCACAGTCTGATCCCACAGCCCAGCATGAAGACAGACTAAGAGCCAGAACACAGAGAGCTGGGCTGCGGGGGGCGCTCCGCAGAAAGAGAGAGGAAGTGGAACTTCCCTCAGCAAAGCCGAGGGGTCCCGGGGAGAGGTGAGCCTGCTGTCCGCCAACCCAGCCCATCGGCGACTGAGAGCCAATCAGACGCAACACGGGTTCCGGCTGAGCAGTTCCGCTTTATTGCCACAAACTCTTGGTTTATATAGGCAAGCAAGGGGGTTCTGGGAGGGACCTCCCATAGTTGCACCAATCACGTTAAAGGTCAAATCATAGTTGCACCAATCACATTAAAAGTCACATTATAATATACATATTAGGTAAAGTCGTCATGAGCTTACCAGGAGTCTATGGTAATCACAAACTGTCCACGTGCACAGAAGTCAAAGAGAACCAATCAAAAACTTTTTAACATAGACCACGCCTCTATCTCTTCCACCGGACACCATCTTGGTTTCCAACCCTTAAAGCTAGCCCTCTTTTTTTAAGGTTTCCCACGTAGGGCCCCGCACTGGGCTTCTGACAGTCACCCCCAGAGACTGCCTGTCATTTCTGTCCTCTTACCAGATGCTCTGCCTGTAGGTCAAGGCCTATTTCAAACACATTTTAGCTTGGAAGGGTCTGGGTTTTTTTTTTTAATGCAATGTCATGAAATTTAGCACATGGCCTTTGTGGCATCTGTTTCACTGCTGTAATATTTTTTTTCTTTTCCTGTTTGTTTCAGACAACTGAGGTTGCTAGGTAAAAGAATCTGCATACGAATGAGGTGTTGCTAAATATTCTCAGCCATGATACAAATCAGGGATCCTAAGCTTTTTTTAATATTAAAATAGTGGTATAGAAAAGTTCAAACAGATGTGAACTGTAGCCATCACAGAGACAAGGGGTGAGGCGGTCTGTAAACAGTATGAAGGGGCAGATGCTCCCGGCAGCAGCGAGGCAGTCAGAGAATGCAGCCTGGAGGCTCTGCACTGGACCAGCAAGATGTATGGGAGACATCAAGAGGGACGGTAAAAGCATCACGAGGTGCTTTATGGCACTGAACAGCAACATTGCAAAAAAAAAAAAAAAAAAATTAAATGACAGTTTCTCCTTTTTCTATATTGAAGGCACATATAATTTTTTGTCAGAGTTCTGATAAAGCTTTTATTACTAATTTAAAAGAAGATAAATATAGTAAGAAAAAAGTCAAGGAAAACAGTTTTTATCTATCAAAATTTTAAACTGTGTACCATTCACCCCAGAAATCCCACTTTTGGGCATCCATTCGAGGGAAACATTCACAGTAGATAAAGCAGCTTACACCATTTTTAAAGCATTTTAGGGCAAAAATGTCTATATCAGTAAGGGAACAATGAACTAGGATAGGACACAGCCAAACTGTTGGAATACTAGGCAGCAATGAAAAAGCGAATGCTTCTGCTGTTCAGACCCTAGGCTTCTATCAAGCACAGATCTGTTATCCCAGGGAGAGCAGAGCACAGATGCAAGGCAGCGTTTGCCTGCCATGAGGAAAAGAAGCAAGAATGCTAAAAACAAACAGTCCCCAAATCCACACACACAGAGCCTGGCTAAAACTAAGGATGGCCAGGGAAACAGAAATTCCCTTTACCACTCCCCCATGAGCCTGGCACCAAGTAACAAGCAACATCAGTCTACCGCTGATGGAGAAGCAACACATACAGACACACCCTCTCTGTGGCATGGATATGAACGGACTCCTCAAAGCCGATGGTACAGCAGGAACACTGAGAAAGACCTTCTGGCGCCCCAGACACCACTCTCAGGACAAGTTAACAGCAGACCCACTGCTAAAGGAATCTGAAGTCTGTGATGCATTGGGGTAATGGTATCACCAAAGAAATCAAAACCTATCTCATCTCATAATCCATACTAACAAGCTGACAGAATAGGCATGCTCATTTCTGGGCACAGATACTGTTTACTAATTTATTCTTCTAAAATGATGTTTAGCACTAAATTTAAAGCATCAATACACATTTTAAAAGGAAGATAAAACTACTATCAAAAGGTAGTCATCAGAAATGTACTCAGAGATTGCCCAGATCTTGGGACTTATCGGAGAATTAACATAACTACAATTAATATGCTAAATGATCCAGTGGAAAAGGTGGAAATCTACAAGAACAGATGGGGGGATTTCAGCAGAGATATGAAACTGTAAAATAGTCAAATGGAAATGCTAGAAATGAGAGACACCATGTCAGAAATGAAGAAGTGCTTTGACAGGCTCAGATCAAACGATGCATAGCTGATAAAAGCATTATTGTACTCAACAGGTCAGTAAGAATAAGCTGAAGCACAAAGAAAAATGAGAATGGGGGAAAAATAATACCCAGAAAAGAACAGTCAAAAGTTGTAGGACAATATCAGTCTAGCATAATTGAAGCTGCAAAAGGAAAAGAACATTAGAATTATCTGAACTAATGGTCAAAATTTTTCTAAAATTAATGGCAGCAAACCATACACCCAAGAAATCCAGACAATTCAGAACACAACTGAGCAGTGTCTTTAAAGTAGAAAGGGAAAAAAAAAATCCTCTGTTAACACATCTTTTAATGTACAGGCCTCTATCTCAAAAAACTTCTATAACTGTGCCTTGACTTCTAACGTGCAGAACAGTTCTCAGAGTCAGAGCCTTTCTGAGATGCTCTTCCCATCTTATAATCCTCAATTTGGCTCAAATAAAATTTTGCATTTCTTTTAAAAAAAATAAATGTGTGAGGTACATCAGAAAGTTAAACACAGAATTATCATCTGACCAGAAACTTCTCTCTTAGATATATACCCAACAGAATGGAAAGCAGGTATTCACACAAATATCTGTAAAAGAATGTTCATGGCAGGCACACTATTCATAATAGCTAAAAAGTGGAAACAACCCAAATGTCTATCAATGGATGAATGAAAAAATAAAATGTGGTATATCCACAAAATAGAATATTATCCAGCCATAGAAGGAATGAAGTATGATAGATGTTTCAGTGTGAATGAACCTCAAAAAAATTATGCTAAATGAAAGAAATCGGAAATGCCATGTGGGGACTTCTCTGGCAGTCCAATGGCTAGGCCTCCACGCTCCTAATGTTGGGGGTCAGGGTTCAATCCCTGGTCACAAAGGTAGATGCAACGTGCTGCAGTGAAGGCTGGAGACCCAGTGTGATGCAACTAAGATGCAATGCAGTCAAATAAACGATTTAAACAATGCCATGTGTTGTTATGACTCCATTTATATGAAATATCCAGAATAGGTAAATTCATAGAGATAGAAAGCAAATCAGTGGTTCCTAGGGGCTGGAGCGGAGAATAGGATGTGATTGCCTGGGAATGATGAAAATGTTTTGAAACTAGACAGATGGCTGTATACACTGTAAGCATAGTAAATGCCACTGTAAATTTTAAATTTTATGTGAACTTCATCCCAATTTTTTAAAAAGACACGGATAATCACAGACAAATTACAATCCCTTGCTTTAAAATAACTGTGTACAGGTAATTAAGCTTTATGGTATGGAATATCGTGAAAAGACATAGCTCTGTCATTCACAGATACATTATCCTCAGAAGTAGCTTCACAAGCATGACAATAAAATTCACTTAATTTTTTTTTAAAGATGACTTTCTCATACAACCAAAAACTGAGAAGTCATTGTCATCAGCCCTACAGGAATATTACAAGAAATTCTTCAGGCAGAAGGAGTATGACACCAGACAGAAATTTGGATCTACACAAAGACACAAGAAGTGTCAAAAATGGTGAAAAGAAATTCCTACAAGTCAATTTATTGAAGTCAGTTGCAAACTTATTTACAATTTACCTATCAAGACTCACTTCAAGACTTCTCTCCTCATTGCTTCTAATTCTAAACCATTGTCCCATGAACTGTCCCTGGATCTCCAGTCTGCCTTAAACCACCTGAACCTACAGCCAATACTTTACAACTATCCAACTTCTGACTTTCCCCTTCTGAGATACTGCTAAGACTGTCAAAGTAATGGTCTCTCTTACTGCAGTGAGTTCACATAAATTTAGTTTATTTTTTTTTTTAAGAGAAAGCAACTAATACAGTAAAGTATGATTCCACATACGTGGAGTACCCACTAAACTCTTCCAGCAGTCACAGTGGGAGAGGACTATCCTGGAAGGTTCTGGGAAAAAAAGGAGGATTTGCTTCTTCACACTATATTCTTTTGTGTTATTTGAATGCTTCACAATGAGCATGTATTATCTCTGATTTAAAAATCCAATTTCAAAAAGAATTAGGAACTGCAGCTTGCTCAGGCCATAGAGTTATGAGTTTAGCCGGATATGTTTAACTCAAAATGTATCATGCATCAGAAATAACTTTTGCTGGTCAGTACAATAACTTGGATGGGGAAGTACTTTTGTTTTTATAAAATTGTGCCTAAGACATTAAGAAGTATGGGAGTCATGATCAGACCTTCATTTGGCCCACTGGGTCCTAGGAGGAAATTAGTCAATGAAGTGGAAGGCTGGCCCCTACTGCAGTAAGTCCTTGGGGCAGGAGGCAGTGGAGCCAGCCCGGCTCTAAAACTTGGGACAAAAGTACAAGGGGACACAGGAGGGAGGCTCAGCCCAAATCAGAGGGCAGCTGTTGCAGGCAGACCTTACTCTGAGACTCAGGTCAACCCCACGCAACTTCCCTATGACCCCCCAACTCAATCCATCCCAATCCAGGCCCATAATCCACACCACATCACACAGCCAGCCACCCTACCCAAAGGGCGAGCAGGCCCCTCACCTGGTGGGCAGTTGGCATCAGTTTGGCCACGAGCTCTTCCCCAGATTCCACATGGTCAAGGACTCCTTGCAAGGCCAACTGCTGACCTGGGGGGTGGTGGGTGCCTTCCATGTTCCCTTTGCCCCAAAGCCTATTTTTACAGATGGGAAAACCAAGACCCAAAGAGCTAGGGTGACTTTATCAGAGTCATAGTAATTCAGAAGCTGAAACCTTTATACCACCAACTCCCTTGACTTGAAAGAAAGAAGAAATTCTGGCATCTGAAAGGGGTTTTTGTATTCAGCAATATTTCCATGCTTCATACAAAAAAGAAAATTCAAATGGTTTATTCAATACACACATGCTAAGCTAGGTCAGAATTCCCACTAATTTCATACACATAGTTTAGTCAGGTTTATTAAGGAAGCCAGGACAGCAGGTATCAGTCATTCTGAGTCTCTCTCTAGAAGGAAGCCTCAGATGGAAACACACCAACGATCTTTTTTGCTGCTGTTTCTCCTATTTTTGTGTAATGTCATGAAGGCTTTATTAAGAAGTCATTTGTAATAAGTAGGCACTGACTGATCATCCCAGGCTGTGTTCTCAGCCTGCTCCCAACAGGGCTCATCCTCAGGGACCCAAATGTGCACTCCCGAGAGTCAGGGCAGGGGAGAAGCTGACATCTGCCTCGTCCTGGTTCCTTCTGATAGAAGATGCCCAGCTCTGGAGACTGGGAAGCCCAGAGAGCAGACAAAAGGGTCCCATGTCGTCTTGGACATGGGATCCTTCCATCTGAAAGGAGCCTTGGAGGAATGGGGAATGCGATCTTGAGCTGTTGTGATTTCCCAGACGCGTTCTGTGCGTACGTTGGGAGCAGCAACCTGAAAACAGCCAGGAACGTGCCCAGGGTGAGTCCGACAGTTCTGGGGACCTGCGGCCTAGCCAACTCTCGGGTCAGCCAGCGCCCAGCCAGGGGTCTCAGCATTGTGCTGCCCTGCGAAACAGGTACGGTGGTCAGGAAGCTCTTCCCCACACTGAGGAGGAGTCTCCTTCGGGGAACTTCTCTCTTGGGCCAGGTTCTGGTGATCCTCCTAAGCCCAGCATCATTCTCCCCTAAAAAGTCTCTGGATTCATCATCAGGATTTGCTGTAGGGCTGAACTGTGCAAAATCGTCAGACTCAGCAAACCTCCATCTATCTCCTTGTCTATCTCCTACCTGTGTGGAGCATCTGGCCCGCTCTGTGAGGTCAGGGTGGCAGTGCGTTCATTTTATTGTAGCATTTTTACGTAGATCTAGATGCCCAACATTCTGCTTTCCAGATTAGTAGGCCAGCCCCGGATCTCTCCCAACTATCAGCCTAAAGTTGCCCAAGAATCTCCAGAGATTGCTCAGCCTGTTTTCTCCCACCTCCTGGGGTGAGAATCAGAAGTCAGCTGCAGTTTTTAGCTTCCTTAGCTTCCGTGACTTCCGCTGCTTCTATGCAATGTTGCCTCTGACCACCGACCCCATATAGTAAGATGCACTCTTGCTCACAAGTAGGATGGTGTTTTTGATGGTTCAGCTCCCCAACGAGGTCGCAAGTGGGAAACCAAGAGCCCACACTACCCTTGTTTGCTCTGTCCTGTCCTCAGCTTGCCCACAGGGCCAGCCAGAGCCCTCACCATGACACCATCTCTTTGGAGAGCCTTTTTTCACAGTGGCTTTCTGCTGCAGAGGCTTAAGACTAAGGGTAAATCCAAGTAGCTTGCCTCTCCAGAGGAATGTACATTGAAGCTCATGGTCTCTGACGCTTGGGGGTTTGTTCGAGACCTTAAACACACACCCAGGCAGAGGCCACTCACCTCACATGGATACAGCTAAGACGGGCTTCTTGGGAGGTTCCTCCCACACAAAGATCCTGATCTGGGTTCCTACTACACAGGACAGTAACAGGACACCCAGAAGTCGTAGCTTTGTTGATGAAACATTTGAAACCACATCTATTCCACTAGGCAGCTGATGATATATTTCTAACAGTCACTTGTAGTTAAATTCTTAAAAAAAAAAAAAATTCTTGAATAATTTCTTAAAAGGATTTTGAGAGACCACCTCTCTCAGTCAGTGGTATCCACTCTGGAAATGGATTGCCTCCACCTCCTAATTATCCATAAGTGGGTGAGGGAGCGAGGGTCAGAGGAGTGGGAGGGAAGAATCTGCCTTCTAAATGCTGAGAGCCTCTTGTGAGATGACATTATAAGTACCCGTGTCACTGTTCTAACTGAACAGATACTTCCGTCTGCAGATTGGGCCACACTGACCAGGGCATAGGGTCACAGCCTCTCTGGCCCTTCCCTAATGATGGATGTCAATTCGGTCTCTCTGTTGCAAGTGGACATTGGCAAGGCTGGATATCTGGGGCCTCCAGCCATGGCATTGGCCAGTCAGCACAGAGCAGGCCTGAGGGCTCATGGGCCCCACGGCTAAGCGTGACTTCAGGGTCCGCAGTCCTCAGCAGGGCCGCTGAGAATGAGCCCAGCTTGCGTGTGACCAGAGCTCCTGCTTGGTCCCCTGTCTCTGCCTCCCCCACATCTCTTGGCCAAGCTTTGTCCTCTGCTGAATTAGCACAACTGCCTTCTCTTCTCCAGACCTCCCCCCGGGCCTGGCCCAGTCACCCAGGCCTGGGTTAGGGATCACCTTCTCCACTGCTTGGCAGTGTTCAAAGAGGATTTGAGAGCCCAGACTCTGGCATTGCCATTGATTAGCTGTATGTCCTTAACCAAGTTTCTTGGCTTCTCTGTGCCTCAGTTTCCTAATCTGTAAATGGGGATAATAGCACCTACCAAATAGGGTTGCAAGTGAACACAAAGGAACTACTTAGGGAAGTACCCGGCACATGATGAGGCCCAACTAACTGCCACCATTACTGTGATCACTGCTTGCTCACGACGTCTCAGCCCTTCGTCCCTCTAGCTGCCCATGGCTGTGCCATACAGCTAGGAAAACCTCTGACTGGATACCTAGAGACCAGAGAGACTCAGTGGGCCTTACCAAGGACTTCACTTCACTTACATTTCTTTCTGTCTTGGTGTGGGGCCTTAACAAGGGATAGGGAGCCCGCTCCTGGCCTCAAACGGCGCATAGCCAACCCTCCTACCCCTGCAGTCACACTGAATCCAGGGATGCCGGGAGGCCACAGCCCCAGAGAGCAGCAGCAGCTCTTGGAGGGCAGTGAGGCCTCAGATGGGTCCACAGGGTTGCTTCCTTACTCCTAATTTGTGAGGTCGGGATCAGACAATCTCCAGTATCCTTTCCTTTAGAATGACCTGTTAGGATCTGGCTTATTCTAAAGCGTCCCTCAGTTACCTATGGATTTTCTTAATAATCCACAGAACCTAAACTCAGGGATTGTGGGATCTGCCTGAAAGAAGAAGAAATAAGTGTTTGAAATTTGTGTGAAACTCAGAATCAGAAAATGAAGTTCTCCAAACAAATGGTCTGGTTTTCCAGATGACAGATACTCACTTTTCTAAAAAGCACCAAGATGTAGAGCACAAAGCTGCAGAATTGCAGCAAACTCCTCACTCTCTTTTAAGGCAAATTTTCAGAAAAACCAAATTACATGCTGAATTTTAAAAAGTAGTGTGTCGGGGAAAAGCTATGAAGGAAAGCAGAGAAAGATCTGCCCCACCTCCCAGGGGCACATCCTTGTGCCCACAGCAGGGGACCACCTGGACTCCGGGGATGGCTGGGGCTGGCAACGCTCTGCCCTCCACCCTACGCTGGCTACCCAGGGGTGCCAGGGGGTTGTTGTCGTCACACTTGTAATCTTTGTACACTGGGTACACGCATGATATTTCCCAGCAATAAGGGGTTCAAGAGAGTAGCTAAGGGGTTACTCAAGCAGTTTTCCTAACCACTGCTTGACGCTTCTCGTGTACAAAGCACAGCTCAAAAGTCATCCTCATTTTATCAATATGTCATGGTGGCCAGGGACGTGTGCCTCTCAGTCTCCTTCAAGAGAGCCTGCTATGGGCACAGAGCCCCCAGACCTAACAGCTTCCAGCTCCAGCCCGTGACCCTGGAGCCCCACCTCCTCCAGGCTGCCCCCGGGCAGGGACCGAGCGCAGGAGAGGTGGTAGTGCTGGCCCACTCCCGCCAAACGCGGGGCGCTGCCAAAGAGACACTTCTGCTCAGGGCCTTTGGCCTGGCTGAGATTTTCTCAGAACTGCACTGCGGTTTGAGGCTCTTCCTACTCAGCCCTTGCCTCCCTCTTTCCTTTCACAGGAGGCAGACCTACCTCCAGTTTGAAGGCTTTTTTCTGTGTGCCTCTCTCCCCCTTGTTCTTCACAGGCATGCCCCCCACAAACCTCCTTGTGTGTCTAATCCCACGGTGGCACCTGCTTCTCAGGGGGCCCAAATAGACATCTGTGTTACAAGGCTTTTCCCCACGCATTCTTTTAAAAATTGAGACCATCCTCAATGTATGGTTTTGCATGGCTTTTCATAAGACATTTTGAGTGTTCTCCTATGCTGTTAAGTGTACTTCAAAATCAGTGTATAAAAGGGCTGCATGATAAGGATTCACATTATCTATTTAAAGACATTTATGGATTCACAGTATCTATTTATTATGGTTGAAACTGCTAAAACTTTTGAATACCCTTCCTCCATTTGGGAAACTCTCGACATTAGTGGTACCTGTCTCCCAGCTAGACACCCCAATTTGCTTTCTCAGGCTCCCTTGCAGCCAGGGTGCAGACAGATGGCTCTGCCACCCACAGCTGCAGGAACCCTGAATCAGAATGAGAGCGGTGCCTCGTGTGGGACAAGGTTTCTACCAGGGGCCGTGAGTGGTCTCTGCTTGTTCTTCGTTCTATAGAGACATTACCTTATGGGCTGCAAGGAAGTATCAGCTTCATTTACAGAAAAGGAAACTAAAAACCAGAGAGAATTGTTCAAAGTAACTCATCCACCATTAGGCCCCTTACCCTGGCTTGAGGTATTTGGACTCTTAACTGCCCCCAAATTATACGCCAGGTGACAGATCAGTCTCTCGGAGCCCAAAGATAAATCATTTCCCAAAGGAGTGTGTGCTGGAGGAAAGCCCTGGTTTTAGGAGCCCCATTTCTAGGGCTTTGGAGATATAAACTTGGCTTCAGAGCCTTGTTCTTTCTTGCTTGGCTGTCTTTGCTCAAGTAACCAGCCTGTTTCCATTAACACTTCCTTGACAGTTTCTCTGAGAGTAGAACCAGATAATGTTTTTAACAGAAAAACTATACCAAAAAATGAAAGTTAAGTCTGTTTAAAAAAAAAAAATTTACTCATTCAAATAAATACAGTGTGTTGTCATACAGACAGATCCACATGCTCTGATATGGGGAAATATCCCATGGCATTGGGTAGGGGAAAACCCAAGTAGTTAGGTTCTGATTTTGTCTAGGTGAAAATTTGAAAGGAAACACAAGTCTATTTTTTGCTTGTGTAGGCATAGATTGTAATGGTGGTTACATGAAGTAAGTAGAACTGAGGTTAGTTCAAAACATACTCTCTTCTAAGCATTATTACAAGTTTGAACTTGCTTTCCTGTGATGAAAACCCATGTACTCACCATCTAGATCTGAAACTACAACTTTTTGCCATGTCAAGCATCTACATTTCCCTGAACCATTTCAAGGGAAATTAGACACTGTTCCTCCAAAGGAGTTAAGCTTGCATTGTCACACATAGCCCCTACACAATGCTACTGGCATTCCAACTTCATAAATAATTCCCTCATGTCTTTTAATTCTGAACCCATATTCAAATCTCAGTTGTTTCCCAAATGTCTTACAATTTTTTCCCTCATATTTGGTTACAAAAATCTCTTGATTCTTTTAATCCAAAACAGCCTCCACCCATCTATCCCAACACACACCTTTTCTTTTCATACATAGCATTGAAGAGATGTGGTCATTGTCAAAGAATATTCCTCACTGTAGATTTGCCTGGTGTTTCTTTGTTCCTTAAACTCCCTCAAACCAGCAGCTGGACTGAATGGGTAGTTCAAGAAGCCAAACGGCCCCTCTAACACTTGGCCCCAAATGGCCAGGATTTGATCAACACCTGTCAGCTTCCCTAATTTTTGCCCCAGCTTTTCCAGCTTCATAGGACCAACCAGAAAAAGCCAAATATGCACTCCTAATCAATCACATAGGAGGCCCCGTTGCTAGTCAGCCTGCCTACAGCTTCCCCAGGCTAACAGACTCTGACCAGGGCATACGTGCATACTTTTCCTTTTCCACTGCAAAGCCTTCTCACTCCACTGCTTACCTTTGAGGGTCTGACCAAGGCAAGTGATGGTAGCTGATTCCCTTGCTATAGCAAGCTGGAGATAGTCTTTGCTTATTCTCACTTGACAGCAGTCTCTATTTCCACGATTGTTACTGATGGCTAAGTGCGATCACACTTCAGATGGTAATAGCCACCTTATCCAACCACTGACATTGTCAGAACGGAATCTGACTTTTCAATTCATGCCCTGTGACAAATTTGCCTATTTTGCCACGGGCCTTTATTCATATCTGCAAGGAAAAGATGGTTGAATTTCGCACACAGAATTTATTTTCACCTTAAGCAAATGCTTTCCAAGAATGTAATTTTTAGTCAAGCTTTACATTTCTGGCCTAATGCATCAATATAATGTTTTGCTGTTTTGAAACGACAGGGTTTGGCCAGCAACTGAACAACAACAACCCAACAAGATTGCCCTGTATCTTAGCCTACAGGCCCCTCATTTATTTATTGCTTATTATTTATTTACATTAAACATGTAGTCAATTAAATTGATCTCATAAAAATGAGTTTAATCTTAATATAATTTGAATAAAAGAAGGCTACAATCAAATAGAAATCATTAAAAATAATAGAGTTTTGACCCTGGGAAAATGTATAGAGCATATGAAAGTCAGTTAGTATAATACATGGCGTAAGGAGGGTGTTCTGCCAACATCAGGGCTCAAGACCACTAGGGGGCAGCACTTCCAATTTCAGGTTATGGTCAGTCATGACCTGCAGCCCGTCCCAGCAACAGCCCTGCCACCTCTAGACACAGAGGCATCAGCAGAAGACCAAGGACTCCTCGCAGTGCTCAGAGAAAACTGCACCACCATTTCCTGTGTGGGCGGCCACGACACACTCTTTCCTTTACTTTCCAAGGCTTTTGAAGAACACTTGGTGTCCCTTTCTCCAAGCTCCTTCCTTCGTGCCTTACAGTTTTAGACAAAATACTAGGCTCAGGAAATTATATGGGGATCAAGGGGGTGAGGCAAGATGGACACACACACTTTCTCCTTAAAATCCCAGCAGAACTCTCCACCTCCAGTCACCTTGCTGCTGCTAAGTCACTTCCGTCGTGTCTGACTCCGTGCGACCCCATAGACAGCAGCCCACCAGGCTCCCCCGTCCCTGGGATTCTCCAGGCAAGAACACTGGAGGGGGTTGCCATTTCCTTCTCCAATGCATGAAAGTGGAACGTGAAAGTGAGGTCGCTCAGTCGTGTCCGACTCGTAGTGACCCCATGGACTGCAGCCTACCAGGCTCCTCTGCCCATGGGGTTTTCCAGGCAAGAGTACTGGAGTGGGTTGCCATTGCCAGTCACCTTAGGATGCAGAGAAATGGCTACCCATCAGCCCCAAAGCAGGGCTGGGCCCCTACACCAACGGTATGGGCACAAGGCAAGCCTTCCAGTCCGGCCCAACATAAACCATCTTTAAAACCTTTCTGTTTCCCTATTCTAAAAACTACATTCCCTGGTCTCAGCTGCCCGAGAAAAGTAGAGACACACCCTCCAGCCGCACAGATGCTATCCCAATCTCTGGCCTTCTCTAGAGGGCGCTGTGGGGCACTTGAGCAGCTCCTCTTCTTCCAGAGAAACTGGCTCCTCTTGATGGGCCTGAATCCTGTGCACACCCGACAGGGTGCTTGCTTATACGTTGACCCATGTTCTGCTGCTCTGGATTTTTTTACCCTCTATTTGCAGCAGTGACTGCAATACAGGACAAAAGGCTACACTAGCAGTTTGGGTTATATAAAGAAAAGTACCAAACAGCTCTGTGTACTCTCACTCCTGGGTGAGAAAGGAGAGAATCTATACTGGATTTAGCTGGTATTCTGCATCAAGAAGCAGTGGAGAAAAACTGATAAAAATGTGTTGTCTTTCCTGGATAAGGCGCTGAATGAGACATCTCAGTGTATACGTTTTTCTCTCTCTTCTACTGCTGAAGCAAAAGGAGAGGAAAAAAACCTCCAGGAAGATCTGATCAGCAAACCCTTCCAGAGCGAGGTCTTCTAAGCCAAGAAGGCACTTTCAGTCCCACACTGGAATCCTGAAATCCTTTATTCATCCATACCCCCACGCCATCACTGGTATGTTTCACGCCATACCCTTTCATGCCATAAGGAAGTCAGGCCTCCACCTGGTCCTCTGGGGTCATCTGAGGCCTGCAGGGGGCAAGCCACAACAAACAACCCAAGAACCCTGGGATGAAGGGTGCGCGGGACAAGGGGACACGCAACATCCGCCACTGGGACCCTCTGTCTTGTTTTCACCCTTTTCATTTTATTTACCTAACGATTGGTTTGGTTGTCATACCCTGCTATCTCAACTGGCTTGAGGGCACGGAGTGCCTCCTGGGGGCGTCTTGCCTTTGGGGCCCATGCACTCGACCCTGCCAGCAGAGGCAGTGACAAGCCTGAGTGTTTTGACTGTAGCTCGTGGTGTCCCTTCCGGGGCTCTGAACCCAGCACGTGACGGTGAGTGCTTCTTGTCTCACTAGTCGGCTGCTGTGGAGAAATCAGGAGACCTTTGCAGTGAGTTTAATCCCTACAGGGCACCTGATAGGTGCCTGCTGACGGGCCTTGACCCCATCTTCTGTGGCCAAGATTGGCTGAGTCTCTGCTGTCACTTGGGGAGTTGCAACTGTCCCACCACATCAGTGCTTTCAGTACCCCCTAACTGTGTCAACTGCTGCTGCTGGATGACGCACCCATATCTTGACTTGTCGGGCTAGTGACTTCCCAGGGGACTGGATTGATTCCATGATGGTGGCCACTCCGAGGCTGACTCAGGGCTGCATACTGACCCAATCTGTATTTGGAGCAGACCTCTAAGTGATCAGACTGCTGACTCAATCATTCTGCTTGTGGATAGATACCGTAAAGGCCTTCAACCTCTCGGAGTGATCAGTACTGGAATGACCTTCTCTGCTGATCCCATGACAATGCTAAAGAGTGTACCAGGGACACAAGTAACATCTCAAAGCAACTTCAACTGTGTTACCCTGAGCTCCCATCCTGGGCAGACTGGCTGTCACACTGCCTGCTGACTGGGTCACTAGATGAAGCAGTAATGCCTGACTTCTTGGGAATGCCATCAGTGTTGAGAGCATTGTAGAACCCACCTGTGGCATAGCAGAGGATACTCAAGTCTGCTCTCACAAGACTGAAGGAAGCAGTGAAGGCCAAGTCTTCAGTTCCCCAACACTGGGCTCTCGACCTTGGACTGTTGGGGAAATGAGTGTGCAGCCTGCAAAGGACCCACAGAAGTTCTTCTAATGGGCTTTCATCCAATGTTCTTCTACATCTGCAGACATTTTTGACTGGTCCTATCACTGCATTTTTAAGGACCAATTACCTTTGACCTGAAACAAGGAACTTACCTTCTAAGCTTTCATGATTTGTGCAGACACATACCTCTCCGATTCAACTCTGAGATTTTTGGTTTTAAACAGTTGTACTTCCCATAAATGAAGATGCTGTCGAGCAGCAGTATCCTTGAGGATCACCTGCTTAGTCTAGACCCTTAAGGTGTAGAAACAAGAGACAACCCAGGATGTCACGAAAGCTAACTTTAAAAAACACTGGTTTTTAAGAAGGAGAGAATTGTTTAGAAATTATAAATATTAGCAGAAATACTTATTTCAAACACCAGAGTGTAAATACAAGTTTCTGTACTTCAAGGAAAATGTAAGCTTGTAAAATGCAAAAATTAAACATGTATCTTTCCTCTAATTACTAGCAGATAATCTTAATAAAAATAAGCTGTTAGTCAAAAAACAGCCACTGTCATTTTTAGCAAAATATCTTGAAGTTTTAGACTTATAATTTTATTTCCATGGAGAACCAACATCAGTACACACCATTGCTGGACTCAAGGCAGGTTTTGTTTGATTCTACTATCATTGCGTGTTCTGAGATGTGCACCAGGTGCCAGCCACACCCCACAATGTGCTCAGGGGCAGCCTGGCCCCACAGAAGCCTCTAGTGCAGTCTGCAAGAGGGCACCCGGGCCTGCCAGTCCCTCCTCTTAGCCCCCATAGTCACCCAGTCCTCAGGGGATCTCTGTCCATCTCTGAAGCAAGCAGGCATAAAGCAGCTTAGACGGTGACCTTTCTCAGAGCAGGTAGCATCTGTGAGGAGCTAAGATCATGTCCAAACTAAGCACAAGTCTGCTCTTGTCTTCAGGGTAACATGGCAATAAGAAAGGTCTGAGACAAGTTCCTGTAACTGCCCAAAGCCAGAAACCCCACAGAGAAGCTTCTACCAAGTTGGATACATCTATATATAAACACAAATCACAATAAAATTAATTCAGACACCCATTTGGGGGGAACCAGTTAGGTAAGTTATTGGTAAGCCCACTGTGACAAAGTTTTTTTGATGTGTCAATTTGACCAGGCCATGGTTCCATTATTAAACACTGAGCTGGGTGTTACTGTGAAGGCATTCTGTAGATGTGATTAAAGCCCATCATCAGTCAATAGTAAAGAGTAAGGAAGTACCCTGGATAATCTGGGTAGGCCTGATTCATTTAAAAGGCCTGAAAATCTGAAACCTCCCTATAAAAAGCAGAAATCCCACTCGTGGCAGCAGCTTCAACTACATCTGTCGTGCTCACCCTGCATCCTTTGCTTCCTGTCTTGAGCCTGTGAGTCCCACCTGCCCACCAGGTTCTTCCTGCTCCCCTGCCAGCCCAGCCCAGTGGATTTCAGACTGGCTTAGCCAGTACCCACAGTCACGAAATCCAAATCCTTATAACAAATGGACACATACATTTACATAAACATTATACTGGTCCTAATGGTTCTGCCTCTCAGGGCTCCCCTGTGGCTCAGCTGGTAAAGAATCTGCCTGCAATGCAGGAGACCTGGGTTTGATCCCTGGGTTTGGGAAGATGCCCTGGAGAAGGGAAAATCTACCCACTCCAGTATTCTGGCCTGGAGAATTCCATGGGCTGTATATAGTCCATGGGATCACAAAGAGTCAGACACAACTGGGCAACTTTCCCTTTCTCAGGCTGAAGCCTGACTGACACAGGAACCAGAAGGGGATTCTACTGTTAAAAGCAACCAAGTACGTAATTCAGGTCCTCTCAAGACCTCAGTGAAAGTAAGATAATAGTAAAGGAACACGAAAAGGTATAAACCTTAATCTCTGTGTTATAAGCAAGCACCTTAGCTTGATACATAAGTTTTTTTCCATTATTAAAACCTCACTAAAACAAAGGAAATACAGTAAAAAGATTCCTTTTAAAAAAAAATCCAAAAATATGGGGGAGAGCAGAGAGGTATGTAACCACAAAATCATTTTAGAAGCTGAGAAGCAAATGGACCAGTGGTAAATTAGTAGACCTGAGCCAAATCCTAAAACAATAAAGGAAAAAGCAACTGTGGCATTACTTCAGAACTTGGGGTGGAGATGATGGCTTAAAGATGGAATTCAGGAAAGCCCAGGAGAAAGATTCCTGGAGTCCCAGCTACGGGGTTAATGCATTTCCCTGAACTCAGCAGAAGCCAGGAGGCTTTCCTGCCTGGAGAATATTAAGAGAGGATTCCTGGATTAGGCTTCACCAGGCACAGATCAGAGAACTGGTACCATACTGAAGAGAGAGGGACTAAGGGACTGCATGCAGCTATACTGATACTGAGTCACCTTCCTCTGCAGAAAAGAATTCAGATCAGGGGTTAACCCTCTCTCCTCACAGGCAGCACAAGCAGCAGGAGATCCATCAAAAGAGAGAAAAGTCAGAGAAATCAAAAAAACTCCCACAAAACTCTCAGGAAAGCAGAGGAAGTCCTAGGATGAGGGCTCACACCAGACAGAGAGTAAAAAGTCTGGTCTGGAGTGGGGACTCAAGACAGAAGAGCTATTAGCTATTAGCACCAGGGCCTCTGTCTCTTTTCTTAATGAAGAGAACATTAAGGTGATCCTGGCCCCATTCTCATTTGCAATGGGATCAAACCAGTCAATCCTATAGGAAATCAGTTCTGAATATTCATTAGGACTGATGCTGAAGCTCCAATACCTTGGCAACCAGATGCAGAGACTGACTCATTGGAAAAGACCCTGATGCTGGGAAAGATTGAAGGCAGGAAGAGAAGGGACGAAAGAGGATGAGATGGTTGGATGGCATCACTGACTCAATGGACATGAGTCTGAGCAAGCTTTGGGAGTTGGTGATGGACAGGGAAGCCTGGAGTGCTGCAGTCCATGGGGTCACGAAGAGTCGGACATGACTGAGCAACTGAACTGAACTGGCCCCATTCTCACCTCTCCTAGGCTTGATCGACATGAGATGACGTCCTTCTCACTCCTCAGATCAACAGCAGAAGTCAGCATTTTCTCCCCCGGGGGGCTCAGCTTTGGCTCACTGCTGAAATCTAGAGGACGGTTGCAGTGAGCATGGAACTGCAGTCAGCAGCTCCAGCCCTCTGACCGTATTCCTGCCAGACCACGAGGACTTGGTTTGTGCACAGTAGGGACACACACCCCGAGTGTGGTGGCCCCAGTGTCCCCAGGACCCTTTCAAGTCCCTGCTTACTGATTTCCCCAAGAGGAATGGCACTTCGAAATCCCAAGGGAAGCTGAGACTCCCCCTGACCCAGAGGTCACACTGCTTTTCCAGCCAACGACGTCCAAGAGCAGCAGCGGGGCCCTCTGCTCTCAGAGCTCAGTGAGTGCTTGAAGCCTGGTGTCTTCAAAACCACATACAATATTGTTTCAAAACACCTCCACCAGAAGGTGAAAACAGAAAAAGCGAGGGAATCATTAAACCACAAGTCAGCCCAGCACTCCCTAGGGGAAAGGGAGAATTCAAGTGTGCTGGGCATTAAGAGGGCTTTCACAGCAGTGGGATGGTTCTGTTTCTTAACGACAGACACACTATTATTCTTTAGACCATATGTTTACATTGTAGATGCTGCCCTGTATGTATGACACATTTCATGGTTGGAAAAAAAGGCAAAAGATATAAACTCACAATAGCAAGGAGAACTGAAGGCAAAACCATCAAGAGTCTGAGACTACATTCCAGAAGGCATGAGCGCACAAGAGAGTCTGCATGATTGAAAATAAGGTCCAGGAAACCCACAGGGAAAAGCGCAGGTGAGGGGGCAGAGGATAAGGCCTGGCTGTGCAAGGCCAGACCTCGGAGCCCCGTCCCCAAAGAGAAGATTGGCGTCCCATGCCAACTGGTTCTCCACTGTGAGTTCATGCTTGCTCCATGCCCTACCTGGCAACTCCTCATATTTCTTTCTGTCTTTGGCATTGGTGACCCATGTGGCTCTCTGCACTGTCAGCCCCAGGGAGCAGGGTGCTGGGGTTGGCAGCAGCCTCAGGTTTCCCAGCCCTAAATTCCAGTTGTCCCGGCCCTTTGGTCAGCCTCAGAGCCTCACTCCAGCTGAAGAGGCCCAGGACTCTGGGTCCAGATCCCTTCAGGTTCTGCTCCAGCATGTGAGGTATCAAGGACTCCTCCCGCCTCCAAAAGTCACGTGTCTCAAGGTTCCCAGAGTTGGGGTTTTGCTCAACCTCCCCAGGGCCAGGAAGGAAGTCCTGCTCCCTGCTAGTAACTCAGATGTCAGCACGGGATGGGGCCTCAGAGATTCTCTTGTCTGCCCTGTCTTTGGAGGCCCACGTGAGATGTGTCCAAGGTCTCGAGGCTGCAGCCAAAGTCAGTTCTACCTTTCCAGAAAGCCCGGAGCCTGTGTTATGCAGACACCACCTGGGGGCAGAGGCTGTACATCTCCATCCCCTGCCTAGGCTCTGCACGGGTCACAGACAAGCACTGTCCCTTCTCCTGGCCTTCCTGCCACCCTGCAACAGGCTTTTGGGCCCAAACAATCTGCCCAGGAGAGTCGTGGGTGGTCTCACACTGCAGCCCCTGGGCCAGGCTGGGTCTTCTTCACCCCCGGGGTGCAGTCTGGGCCTCGCCCCCTGGTGGACAGGGACCCACCTGAGATCACGAGGGGATCCTGGTATCCTTCGAGCCCCTTTGCCTTTCATGGCTCAGCCAAAACCTGTAGATCTTAACATGAGCCCCCAGGGCAGGATTGGAATCTTAACATAGATGAGCTGCCTGGTTACAGATGGACACACGGGAGGAAAGGAGGGGGTGGGAGGGGCTGACGCCGCAGATGAGCGGGGCGCCCAATCATCGCGAGAGTTGGAGGGACCCTCAGGGAGCGGCCAGCTCCAGCCAAACACCGTGGGGGTGAGGGACGGCTGTCTCAAACGTAGGAAAAAAGAGCCGGGGAAGCCGGGGAAGCCGGGGAGAGGTGGAAAACGCATGAAACACAGGTGTCTCACAACGAGTTACAGAAATTGACCTTTATTTATTGTACTAAAGTCTGTTTAACTTTTGATACAAAGGAAGGTTTTAGTACAGAAAACCCCAGTCTGTCAGAACAGTACCCGTGCACACTGTACCATCTCTGTGCCAACCCCAGCCGCCCAGAGCAGCGGCCCCGCGGGCGCCAGCGAAACCCCGCGCCAGCCTGTGGCTGGTCCTAGCTGTCGGAGCCAGAACGCGTGTACCTGTGAAACAAGGGCAGCACGGAGACGGAAACGTGTCTCCTTGCGAACGACTGTGCAAGAAAATATATCCCTTTTAAAAAAAATGTCAGTATGGCTAAACTATAATCTAGTGTCTAGAATTACAAAGAATAAAATGAAATCAGCGATTTCTTGCTAGTAAAATGAAATGTTAGGAACAGTATTAAAATAGAGGTCCTACCCCAGTGACACTTACCCGGAGCCCCCCGTACAGTACCTATTATTAACAGGACACACAGTTTAAAGAGGAACCACACCAAATCTTCAGCCAGAAACATCTGGCATCAGATGCGTTAAAAAACAAAACAAAACACAGCCATCCTCGTGGAGCTCGGCTCATGTTGTGAGAGCTGAAGCCAAGACTAGATAGATCCCAGCTTCTCTTGAATTTTAACAGTGACCACATTGATCCTTAAGCTTCCGTTAAGAGCTCTCTTTTCAGAGTCTGAAATACGAATTGTTTTTAGATCAAACAGAGCTGATGTGCCTGCCCCATTGTAAAGCATTTGGGAATTACTCTGCAAAATCTGCACTGGTAAAGGCTGTCACTATTCACAGAACCTAAGGAGGACCCAGTGGCATGCCTCAGCCCCAGCCTAACACCCTGCCCAGAACTGGCTGTGTCACAGTGAACCCACGAAGCTCTGAGGACCAGAGAGAATGCTGGAATCATGAACACAGGTGGATGAGAAGTAAGAAGTGGCAGAAGGCAGGAGACGAAGTCTGAGGGGTGCGCCTACAAGACGGCGGAAGTCACCTTCCTAGGTGCAGGAGGAGAGCGCGCAGCCCCACGAAGGCACTAGTTCCGCACGCAATGACGGTCTAAGCAGCCGCAGTCATAGGGCCTTCCAGGAGAGGGGCCGCCGAGGATCAGGGCATTCGTCAGAGCCTTGGCCCCACTGCTAAGACCCTCCCAGAGCAAAGCAGCCCCCAGTGAGGTTCCAGAGTCGTTTCGTTGAAAGCAGGCACAAAACCAACACCAAAGCGACAGTGAGGAAAAGGGCGGGGGCTGGGCAGCGACAACATGGAGCCATTCAAGTAAACATAAGCCACCGAATACTTAGAAAAGGCTTGTAAACTTGTGATCTGAAAGTTTCTCTTTGCAGCATCTGTTGAGCTGGCTACAAGGAAGGTTGGTGTCGAGTCCCCCACTCCACAGTCTCTGTCTTAAAGCACACACGTGTGGGAGAAGCGCAGTCCGCTGGCCGGGGTCTGGATCCCGTCCGTCTGTGGTCTTCCGTCTACAGAGGAGGTGCTTCTGGAGCCCCGGTTCATGGATCCCTCCCCTTCGTGTTTACACACAGAGGCATCTATCCGTAGTCACTGCAAAGAGCTGCGCCAGGCGGTCGGGCTGGAGGCCAAGCTACAGTCATCCCCAGCGCTGTGTTCTAGAGAGGACAGGCTGGGATCCACAGGACTTTATTTTGCTCTTGATTGACCACTGCCAAGATCTGAGTGCAAATGCTCGACAGGGCTCCTCCCTGGATGACCCCTGCAAGAGAGTCCCCAAACACACACGTCATTGGCTGGGAGGAAGACGCCCAGAAGGAGGCGAGTAAACAGATCTTTCGCTCTTCCTGGTGCTCTGCCTGTTTTCAGCTACTTGGCTCAACTGCTCTACCCCCGCCTCACTTCTCTTCCATCAGCAAGAAATTGGAAAAGAAAAAAAGGGTTGAGTGCAAATCACTTCGGCTTTTTATCTATCCCTCTAGGCAACTGTTCACACGATGTTAAAATCCGGGGCTCACACGAAGGCTGGGGTCTGATTTTGCCAGGTTGCCCTGACCCCTGTAATAGGGGTGACAGGATGTGACTATGCAAGTTTGCCAGGCTCCACAGCAGGGATGACCTGGGCTGGTGTGCCTAGTCGTGCAACGGGGAGTCCCAGTATATTGGAACGCAGTCTGGGGTATGTTGTAATGGTCCAGTTGGCAGCAAGATTCTAGAGGGAACAAGGTTGGGTCTCAAGAGCTGGGCACCCCACGGCCCAGAGAAGATTCTCAGCAAAGATAATGGGCCGTCCCCAGCTCCGGCTCAGGCCTGCTGCTCGGCAAGGTTTCAGCACCACGGCCCAGCAGACGCTAGACGAGGGCTCTGTGCGTGCTCCATGGAACAGCGCCATGCCCTGGCTTCTTGCCACAGATGCTGACAGTGAACATTTAGAAATTGCTATGACAATGCGATGGAGCAATTTCACATCTGCTAAATCTGATAAAAAGTCAAAGCCTGTATGTCGTAAGTTTTGAAGTTTTAAATTTTCCTTTCTCTAGTAAGTTGCTAAAGTATTTAACTGAAATATAGGCCTGTAATGGATTTGAAATTAAAACACAAACACACATACACGTACACAGAAGAGCCGGGGCTGGGTTCTGAGACGAAATATTGCATGAGAAGCACCCATCATAACACTCTCTACAAGTTAATTAAAAGCACAGTCTCCACCTCTCTTGGCCACAATGCTGTTATGCCCCCTACAAATGACTGATTTCATGGAAGAAGTTGGAAGCCACCAAGTACTATGGCAACTGCTAAATTAGAGTCTTTTAGTTTGCCTTGTTTCAAAGACAAGAGACAGTAATGGTGCAGTTTGTCTTCAGACTCCACTGCAAAACTGGCCTACCCTGGAGGGTGCTGGGGATGGACGGTCACAGCCACCACTGCTGTGCCACCTGCCTGGGGAATGCTGGAGCTGTGCCACATGGCGCCTGTGCAGCCATAACTCAAGACCAGATTGTGACCCAAGGCCAGAATCCGTGAACTTTACCTTTGGATCGACAAGTCCCCGATGCGGCCCTGTGCCTGCACTGAGATCATCTGTAATGAAAGTGCTCACTGCAGTGGCATCACCAGGCACCCCGGAAGTGCGGGCTATAACACCTCTAAGAAGGGCATCCTTGGGAAGGCTGTGTCCATCCTTGCCACCCGCTCCTCTTTGGGCCTGATGCATACCTACCTGTGAAGTACCTGCTGTACTCCTGTTCAATCTTCTGAGCCGTCTCAAACTGCTCTTTGGAATGCCTCTGAGTCACCTTGTCCTTCAGGTAGATGGGGTCTCTCTGCTCCCTATCAGGACATCCAGGAACCTGGCTGAGCCTTCTCACCTTCCCCATGCCCTCCTCTCAGCTTCTCTGTCCAGAATAACAGGGCTATCCCCCACCGCACGTGCGTCCCTGGTGGAGCACAGCGCAGCCTGCTGGCCCCACAGGGAGCTCTGGGCAGAGAAGGGGAAGAGATCAGATGCCCCAGCTGGCCCCCGAGTGCAGGTACCAGAAGACTGGGAGCACCGAAAGGCAAAGGTCAGGGGGGGAGCATATGGGGGCTTGGCAAGTCATTAGCCTAACCACAAAAACTGAAGCTCAGTAAGAGCAAAGGCCCATCCACATCACAAGTCAGCTCCTGGTAGAGCTGGGCCGCCCAGTTCCTGTGTCGCTGTGAGCACCAAGACGAAAGGCAGGAGAGGGAGGGAGGGCATGGGGGTCAGGAGGGAGGTCAGCAGACAAAATGGCACAGACTCAAGGCGCTGTGGCAGCCCCCAAACAGTGCGGAGAGGACTGGGGAGGCCTGTGCCAGCTTAACACGACTGGTGTGAGACGGGCACACGGGGGAGGGCTGCTCCCACACAGGATGCCTGTTCGAAGCCCATGCCCCGCCACCTCCCGGGGCTTTGAGCCGGCAACCCATGCCCAGCAAGGCCTGGGCCGAGCCCCGCAGGGGCCTGGCACCTACTTGACATGCTTGGCGCTCTTGTAGTGGATGAAGATGACAATGGGGTAGATGCGCAGGCGGTGCAGCCGCTCGATGGCGTGGGGCGCGACGTCCAGGAGACAGTGCCGGCCCTGCGGGGGGCGGAGGGTGAGCACCGGGCAGGGGCGGGGCCAGGCCACAGGGACCCGGCCTTCTCTGCCACGGAGGGGCCCACTCCTCACGTGACACTGCCCGGCCTCGCCCTGCCGGTGAGTAAGTCAGGTGCTACTGATGAGCAAGGCCGCTTGACCATTCTGACATGACGAGGGCACGTGACACCCGGAGGGGAACCTCATCCAGGGGAATCTCTCCCCACAAGGCTGGCAGCCTTGATGATGGCCGAGGCCAGGAACGGGGGCCACGTGGGGTCTGGACAACCCAGCTCCAGACCCCTTTCCTGCCTTTATCCAGATACAGAAACGTTCTAAAGCGCCACCCCACTTGGCCTCAGAAACCTTACCCAGAAAGCCAATGGGTACCTTTTCTGTGATCTCCTTTATGGAAGCCACAGTGGTCACGTCAAAGTGGCCACTCCTCCGCTTATAATCGACAAACAGGCAGTCTTTGACGCCCCGCTCGATGGCCTGCTGGGAGGCCTTCATCACCTCTGCAAAGCACAGACACAGGAATCAGTAGGTCGGGCGCTGTGAGCCATCACTGCACGGGCTGGGGAAAGCACTGCACAGAAACCCAGCCCTGCCAGCCTCACTCCCAGAGAAAGAGCCAGAGGCTGAACACTGATGCGACCCAAGTCAGAAGGATGAAAAGACTGTGAGACCCATCTCCAGGAAGCAGGTGAACACAAACACAGGGACAGACGCGGCCCAGCAGGCCGCCCTTACCAAGGGGGCACCTGCAGAACTTGCCGGGCGCCTCGTTCACCAGCATCTCCTTCACCACATCCAGGAAGGGCCCCAGGATCAGGACGGGCCTCAGGGAGGTGCAGTCCACCTTTTGGACCCGCTGATAGGCCAGGCTCACTGAATCTGCGGGGGAGAGGGCAGCAGAGGATGGGCATCCACCCTGAGCAAAGGGAGGGCCGGGAGGGGCTGCAGACCCACTGCTCCCCTTACCTTGCTTACCCCAGGCAGACCTATCTCCTTCACTCCACAGATCCAGAGCCAGGGACCCAGCTCACCCTGGTCTGCCTGGGACTCGCCCAATTTTAACACTGAGAGTCCCACACCCCGGGCACACCAGGGCACGGCCACTCCTGCGACACCCAAGGCATTGCAGCACTTTTTTCTGCTCAAATTCTCCTGTGTGTTCAGCACATGGTCCCCTCACTATTAGACGTTCTGTTCTCTACACGTGCCACCTCCCCTGAGGGGGGCGGGTCATGTGACCCAGACCTGCCCCATGCAGTGAGCAAACTATCCCCCTTCCCATGAGCTGAAATGGACAGGACCGGGGCAGTGACCCAGCTCTGATCCTGCAGATGACAACCACGCTCAGGAAATGACAGAGCCACAAGACAAAAGGGACTTGGCTCCCGGATGGTCCCCAGAACAGAGCTGCCTCCAAGGGACGACCCACCAATCCAGACTTTTACGTGGCAGATAAAGAAGCTTCTTATGCTTCACCCATTGTTATTTGGTCTCAGTTACAGCACTCAAACCAATATCCTAGTTGATACATGTAGTTAAGTCTCCCCTTCCACCAAATGAATGAAAAATGCTCACAGAAAGAGCCTAAAACCAGCATGCAAATATCTTCCTGACACCTCCCGGGTACCAATCACTGTGCTGGCAACTCAGAAACACTTTTAATTAAAGACTTTTAAAAGAATAGAAAGCGCAGACCCAGGGCAAAGAACTTCCTCCAAGAAGAGATAAAAACATCCCTTCTTTTAAAACCCTGAACATGACAGGTAAGCTAAGCATCCTCTCCAACTCCCTTTCTCCAGCCTTGGTCCCTGGCAGCTTCCTCTCAACTAGCATCATAGCTGGTTATGAGGATTCAAAGTACATCCCATGGACAGAGGAGAGTGGCGGGCTACAGTCATAGGGTCACAAAGAGTTGGACACGACTATAAAGTATATCCTTTTACATGCTCCGAAAACCTAGAAAGTACGTATGTCCAACAAAAAGGACATACAATAAATATTCTGTAACGCCCTCTCTTACTCAGTCTTACGTTTCTGTTAAAAGCATCCCTGTTGCTTCACACTGATACCCCTTTATCCTTTGTAGCATCCTCAAACATGAAGGCACCGCACCTCTCCATTTCTCTGGGTATGGACATTAAGACCATGTCTTCAACTCAACAGAATCATCTTCTCCCCGAATGACTATTAACATTCCACACTGAGGGGCACCAATTTAGAAGTTTTCTGATCCTCTCAGAATAATCTGCTTTGTCAGAAGTCCTCATAATAACAGAATCATAGGGCTCCAGAGCCGCTCACAAGCACGATATCCAACCAGAGTCAGAGGCCCAGAGAAAATAAACTCCCTGGGAAGGGTAAATATACAAACATATAATCTGGAAGCAACCTAATGGAGGTATGTAGACTCCTTTTAAAACTGGTACAGATATTAAAATCAAAAGCATTAAAGTAATCATGTACCTAATATTCACATAATATAAAAGGAGGTAATTGGTGTCATCCATAACATAAAGGGGTGGGGGCAACACAGAGATGTAGCTTTTATACAAGATTGAAATTAAGGTATCATCAGTTTAAAATGAATTGCTATAACCTAAAGATATTTTATGTAACAATAGTAACCAAAAAAAACAACTATAAAATATACACAAAAGGAAATGAGAAAGAAATTAAAACATGTCACTACAAAAAAAAAATCAATGAAATACAAAAGAAGGCAGCAAGGGAGGAAAAGATAAGATGAAAAAGCAACAAGACATATAGAAAACAACTAAAAGATAGTCTTTCATATGAGCAATTAAGTATAAATGGTTTAAATGCCCCAATTAAATGATGCAGATTGGCTGAATGCATAAATAAAAAAGATCCAACTATATGCTGTCTACAAGAGACTCACTTTAGATCTAAGGACATCCATAGGCTAAAAATGAAAGGACAAGAAAAAATAGTTCATGCAAATGGGAATCTAAAGAGAGCAGGAGTGACCATAATTGTATCAGACAAAATAGACTTGAAGACAAAACTGTCACAAGAGACAAAGAACAGTATAGTAGGATAAAAAGATCATTTCTCCACACAGATATATCAAGCATAAATATATGTGCACCCAGCACTAGAATTCCCAAGTAAGTAAAGTGAACGCTGATGGAACTGAAGGGAGAAACAGACGATACAGTGTCAGTATAGGACTTCAACATCTCGATTTCCATTATGGAGGGTACAACCGGTGCTGTGCTGTGCTAAGTCGCTTCAGTCGTGTCCGACTGTTTGTGACCCTATGGACTGTAGCCCGCCGGGGTCCTCTGTCCATGGGACTCTCTAGGTAAGAATACTGGAGTAGCTTGCCATGCCCTCCTCCAGGGGATCTTCCTGACCCAGAAACTGAAGCCACGTCTCTAATGTCTCTTGCACGGGCAGGAGGATTCTTTACCACTAGCACCACCTGGGAAACCCAGCACAATCAGACAGAAAATCAGTAAGGAAACAGCACTTGAACAACATTATAAACCAATGGACCTAGTAGACGCCCCCCTAGAGCCTCCAAGGAAGCATGGACCTGCCAACACCTTGATTTTGGCCCAACGGTACTAATTTTGGACTTCTGGCTTCCAGAACTGTGAGAGAATAAACGCATACTGTGCTGACCACAAAGCTTGTAACGTATGTTGCAAAAGCCCCAGGAAATGAATACACAGTGAAAGCTAGAGGACAATGAATAATATCTTTAAAATGCATAGATAAAATATCAACTCATCTACAATTCTATATCCAGTGAAAATCTGCAAAATCATGGGAAAATTGGCAAACAGAAACGGAGACTGTCACCAACAAACCTGCATCATAAGACATGCTAAAGATCATAACAAGAAATTGGTAATTACACGAGGCAAGGGCACAGTCCATGGGGCCGCAGAGAGTCAGACCTGAGTGAAAAGCTGAGCACACACACACACACACACACACACACACGCAAAGGGCATGTTAACTATAGCTCACCTTACTGTGGTTAGTCTTTTGCAACTCATACACATATCAGATTATCGTTTTGTACACCTTAAACTTACACGATAATATATGTCAGTTATATCTCAAGTTGGGAAAAAAAAAAAGAAATGCTGAAGGGAGTGTCCATCAGAAAGAAAAAATCAGAGGGAAAGAGGAAGGCAGGAAGGAATGAAGAATAATGGAAAGGATAAATATAAGTGAATGACTGATGCATAAATCAATAACTGCTGGATTTAAAAATATGTATAAAATGAAAACGATAATCAAGCAAAAGCTAGGAAGGAGGTAAGGAAGTCATGGTGTTCTGATGTTTTAAAATTATTGGGGAAGTGGTCAAAGTCATGATTCATGTTAGTAGTAAGTCAGATACACATTGTGAGGGCTGCTGTAATCACCACCCCCAAAAGAATAAAAACTAAGAGATTGACGAGGGGGCAGAAAAATAAAAGTGCTCGATTAATCCAAAAAGAGTAAGAAAAGGGAACATAAAATGGGCAGGATAACAGAAAACAAATAGTAAGATGGTAAATGTATCAGTGATGATATCAGTAATTCAATACTCTGATTAAAGGATAAAAATTGTCACTGGTGCATTCAAACATGAAAACATCTCAGGCTGTACACTTTTCTATAGATGTATTTGCACTTTTCTATACACATGTCTCAATAAAATGAAAAAAGATGAAGTGTCACAGTGAGTTAAAAAAAAACCCTACACGCTGTTTACAGAGCCACGTAAATATGAAGCTGTAAAAAAGTATGAAACGACAGAAAGAGAGGAACTATGCAAACACTTAACCAATAGGAAACTGGTGTGATAATTATACTTTAACAAGATAGAAATGGTTTTCTGGCCTTTTTTAAGGCCAGAAACATTACTAGAGATAAAACATTTTATAATGATAAAAGGGTCGATTTAACAGTAAGATATAACTATTTAAAGACAACTTCAAAATATGTGTGTGCACACTAAGTCACTTCAGTCATGTCCGACTTTTTGTGACCCTGTGGACTGTAGCCTGCCAAGGTCCTTGGTCCATGGCTTTCTCCAGGCAAGAATACTGGAGTGGGTTGCCATACCCTTCTCCAGGGGATCTTCCTGACCCGGGAATTCAACCGCATCTCTTATGTCCCCTGCAATGGCAGGCGGGTTCTTTACCACCAGCGCCACCTGGGAACACCCCATAACTTAAAAACATATAATGAAAAAAAACACACTGAAGAACTGCAGACTAGACAAATGGCTATTTTCCAAAGACATCTACTGGATATACACCATAGACCAGAGATGCTGTCTACAGAAGAAAAGAGAAAGGAGAATCAAGCAACTATTATTGTGAAAAGACAGTCTTTTTTTTTTTTTACATTTTAAATTAAAAAATGTAAAAACCTATTTTCAGCTTGAAGGCCATATAAGAGCAGGCAGTGAAGCAGATCTGGCCCATAGGCTCTGGTTTGCCAACTCCTGACCTGACTATCGTGATCGTGGACCATGAACAAGGGCGGGACTCACTCAACTCACTGTGCCAAAGACCTGAAATAACACGTGAGGAAGCAGCGGAGGAGGAAGCCAGCTGCCCTGCCTTCTGAGGCCCACTGCCCCCGCCACCCCCACAGCCTGCCTATCAGGGAGGGCACACCTTCCAGGAAGGAGTCACACCTGGGGGTCCAGGAAGCAGCACTCATCAGAGCCTCCTGCTTTACAGGACAAATATACCGCTCCACAGGGCAGCCTGCCAAAGGATGCCTGACACTCCCTGACATGCAGCCCCAGGACTGGGCGGCTGCCTGGCCCTGGGAGGATCTTGTAAGGATAGACACAGGAGTAAAGCCAGGAAGGTTACCACCAAGCAGCCTGGAATAACCCCACAACAAACTAGAGGCAATGCACCGGGCAAGAACTGCTTTTTTGCCCACCCAATATCCATTCTTCCTTTCTTCCTTACTAAGAGAACCTGCTTTACTGAAGCCAGCAGGGCACCAGTGAAAACCTTGCCATTTCAGCCTCCCTTGCAGTTGCAAGCAGTCAATGAGGTGTAAGTGGAAAATGAAGAGTGGGGCTTCCAGGTAAGCTGTTTAAAGAGGCACACTGTTGCCATGCCCTTTTCTTCTCCTTGCTGTCTGAGCGTGGATGTGATGGCAGGAGATGGGGAGACCTTAAGGGCAGAGGACAGATCCTACGGGTGGTAGACTCTGAAGGCTGCAGCACCACCATCCCAGCCCAGACACATTCCTTGACCAATTACGTCTGAAAAAAGCAAACCTCTGTCTTTCAAGTCACTGCAGTGAGGCTTCTGTGGCGAACAGTAAACCTCAGCCTGCGAGCCTGCTGGAGAAGCCAGCTCAGTCACTTGCCTTCGAATAGTGGAATGGAGTCATTGGAAAAGGTGTCCAAGGCAAGGAGGTCTTTCCCATCTTTGGACCCGCTGCGTTTGTGCTTATGTTTCCTTCGAAAGAAGGATCTGCGTGCAGCCGCTGAGAGCGTCTTTGCGGCGCTGTTGTCATCTTTGACTTCAGACATGCTGAGCCTCCGGGAGAATTCTTGGTCCATTCTGAAGACGAGAGTACAGCAGTGCTGGGAAGGGCCAAGGGACCATCGCCTGTCGCCCTGCCCACCTGCGCCAAGGAGGGTCAACGCCGGGGCTCCAGGCTCCCCCACCACCCTCTGCAGGTTTCCCGGCCACTCCAGCACCCAAGCCCCCGAGGACCCCCTGGTGCCAGTACTCTGGGGTGGCACACAGACCAACGCTGGGCAAGTTCTCAGAGCAGGTCAACTCCTATATTCAGGTGAGGGTCAGAGGGCACTGCTAAGACAGCCTTCACTTGTGACACTAAAAGTTATAATTCCAGCCACAAAAAGGAGGAAAGCATAGAAATGTACTGTAACATGGAAGAACCTTGAAAAAAATCATGCCAAGTATAGGAAGTCGGTCACAAAAGACCATGTGCTGTATGCATGACTCCATTCATGGAAAGTCCAGACAGGGAACCTTGCAGAGACAGGTTCCAAGGAGACCAGGGGTGGCTCAGGGTTGGCAATAGGGGGCAGGCAGACAGAACAAGGCGGGTAGCTGAAGGGTACAGGGCTTCTCTCTGAGATGATGAAAATATTCTCAAATGGACTATGGTCACGGTTGCACGTATCTGTGAAAACACTAAAAGCCAAGGAATTGCATACTTTGGATAAATCGCCTGGCACATGAATTATATCTCAACAAACATAATTTAAAAAAGCACGTCTCCTAAGTTGCCGCTACACTTCTGCGTAGCACTGACCTGGATACATCACTGACCTAAACTTGGAACAGCTTTTTGGACAAGCGACTCTGGCAAAACTTACAGACCAGAAGCTGAGACGACGTCAGAATAAGCCCCAGCAGCCCAGGCCGTCATCAGATGGGACGTCCCCACGGGTGCCGCCCGCCCCAGCCCCAGACTCTAGAACACTCACACGTATTTGCTGGGGATCTGCCCGCGCTGGATCTTCTGGGCATTCTCATCCAGCTGCCAGGCCATCCAGGACCCAAATGAGCCCTGGGGCAAGGTGTCATCCACGTACAGGATGTCATCTTTCTTAAAGCTCAGCTCGGGCTCCACCTCTGCCAGTCGCTCATACAGGGCCCTGGTCCCGGAGACAGAGGGGAAGAGTCAGGCCACAGGCCGCCCCTTCCAGCCAAGCTCCCAGGCCCACTCTCCTGCTCTAAAGCTCTCCCCAGACCACGATCAGGACTCTTCTCTCCCCATTCTAGCAGCAGTTCCCAAAGGAGGGAGCCCGGGCTCCCTCATGCCCATCAGATAAAAGCCTTTTTGCCAAGAACCAAGGCCATATCTCCACTTCCAAAAAAGTCTTTCCCATTTGTACCCCTCCCACATCAAAGTCGATGCTTCCTACACAGCGGAAACGTCTCGTAATGGAAACGTGCCATCCTTGACTGAGGAGGGTGTGCCTAGACATAGGGACCCCGTACCTCATGGAGCACAGTTAATTAGTATTTTCCATTCTTGTGTGGCCTCAGATATCATGAAGAAAGCTGCATGCCTCCTAGAAAAGGCCTGAGGCGTGTCCCCCACCCCCCACTCCACCCTTTTCCGGTATTACTTCAGGGCACTCTGGATGCTGGGGCATCCACAAACACTGCAGAGGGGTCTGCAGACCCGAGTCAGGAGAGGCCCGGAGAGGGGCACAGGCCACAGGAAGACGAGGCTCAGTGGTCTCGAACTTCCCCATGCCCAAAACCCTCAAGAGAGAGCCTGTCTCACCCACGGAGCTTTCAAGGGTTTTTCTAAGTCACAAGCATCTCATCATAACCTTACAATTTGGGGCCCAAGTAATAATGCTCATAGTCCCATCCCTCAAGGGCAAGAAACACAGGGGCATTCACAGGGAACAGCCTCCACCAAAAGCCCCTCCCCAAGTGCCAAGTCCCTGGCAGCCCTGGCCACTGATACCTGATGTAGAAACTGTCGCCAGGCAGGCCCTTGACCTTGGAGAACTCCTCGGGGCGGTACTGCACCTTCAGGCGGACACTGTCCTTGGGCTTTAGCATCTCCACGTAGACCTCCTCCACCGTCTTGCTGCGTACGTCCAGACCGCCGTACTACCCAGAGACGGGAGGCGGGGGTCAGAGGGCAGAAGCAGGGAGGCCTGGGCACCCATGAGGGGCCAGTAGTGGGATAAGGAGGAGATTCAGCATCCCCATCACTGGCATCCATCTGCCCCACATCCACAGAGGCTGAGGCCTCTGCCGAGTGCCTGCTCTGCCGTCAGCTGCTCCCAGCAGAGACCCTGTTCTAGCCTCCCAGCCAGTAAGGCCCACTGGAAACATGGTACTTCCCCTTGCTAACGCTCCTTGCAGCTTTCAGCACCTACAACCTGCCTCCCCCATCCAACAGGAGACCCAGTGAGAGGGAGATGGCACTCGCCATCAGACTAGAGTCCCGGTCCTACTGCTGCCAGGAGCAGAGCATCTCCCCTCCCGATGCCAGTGCCCAAGCTGGGTCCTAATATGCCTGCTTCCCTAATACTTACCCAGAGTGGGTCTGAGGAGCATTCAACACCCAAGGGGGATGCCAGCAGAGGCTGTGCTCCCCCACCGCCCATGTCACCCGAGATGGCAGGAAGCCCGACACGTGGGCAGAGGGCAGCCTGGCTGCTGCTCAGCAGCTCAGAACTTACCTCAAGGATGAGGTCCCCGGGCACGAGGCCGTCGGGGCCCTTGGCAGGACTGTCGTCCTCCACCTCGGCCACAAATACCCCGTGCAGGTTCCCGCCACATAAGTGCACGCCAAGCTCCAATTGCGACTTCTTGATGAAGACGACTCGTGGCTCTGGGGTCTTCTTGGTGGCATCTCCCACCATCCTTTCAGGAAGGAAAACGAAGCTCTTCAATTGTGCACAGGAAGGGAGGCAGGCACGAAAAAAGATAAAACAGTGGTGACACCCTAACCATTTTCTGCTCCCCTCTCGGGCCTCATGAGGCCCCAGAACCAGGAGCCAGGAGTGAGGCAGGCACAGACTATGCCGCTAGTGGCTTGGTTCATAGGCAGGACACTGAGATGAGGCAGAGGTGAGCACACAGCCACGGCCACACAGCCACTCAGGGACAGAGTGGACCTCACCGCCGCGATTTCCAGCCCAGCTGTCCAGCACACGTCGTGGGATGCATCTCACCCACCTGGATTGCACTTGTTTTCCTAACTTTGTTCTCCCAAGAAAGTCAGAGCCGGGGTAACCTCCAGGCCACAACTCATTCGGCAAATGTTTACTGAGCAGTGTCTATGGACCAGAGGGTACTGAACCAAAAGCTACCAAGGAACTCACAACACAGGGACACTGAAAGGCTAGTAAATAAACTGAGCAAAGGCAACAGGGCAGCAATGGAGCCTGATGAGTGGGACCTCAGGGGAGGAGCCAGAGAGTGACAAAACTTTTGCTGCAGGCAAGTATAGCCAAGATTGCCGGGAGAAATATCAGTAACCTCAGATATGCAGATGACACCACCCTTATAGCAGAAAGTGAAGAAGAACTAAAGAGCCTCTTGATGAAAGTGAAAGAGGACAGTGAAAAGCTGGCTTAAAACTTAACATTCACGAAAACTAAGATCATGGCATCCGGTCCCATCACTTCATGGCAAACAGATGGGGAAACAATGGAAATGATGACAGATTATCTTCTTGGGCTCCAAAATCACTGCAGATGGTGCCTGCACCCATGAAATTAAGAGACACTTGCTCCTTGGAAGAAAAGCTATAACAAACTTAGACAGCATATTAAAAAGCAGAGACATCACCCTGCCAACAAAGGGCCATATAGTCAAAGCTATGGTTTCTCCAGTGGTCATGTATGGATGTGAGAGTTGGACCATAAAGAAAGCTGAGCACCAAAGAACTGATGCTTTTGAACTGTGGTTATGGAGAAGACTCTCGAGAGTCTCCTGGACTGCAAGGAGATCAAACCACTCAATCCTAAAGGAAATCAGTCCTGAATATTCATTGGAGGGCTGATGCTGAAGCCGAAACTCCAATACTTGGGCCACCTGATGTGAAGAACCAACTCGTTATAAAAGACCCTGATGCTGGGAAGACTAAAGGCAGGAGAAGGGGACGACAAAGGATCAGATGGTTGAATAGCATCACTGACTTGATAGACATGAGTTTGAGCAAGCTCCAGGAGTTGGTGATGGACCGGGAGGCCTGGCAGGCTGCAGTCCCTGGGGTCGCAGAGTCAGACGTGACTGAGCGACTAAACTGAAGTGTACCCAGTGAAGGGTCACAAGAAGAGCCCTGAAGATGCCCCACTCTCCAGCCTATGACTTCCGTGAAGAGTCCATTAACGCCATGCCAGAGAAAGGGCTCCATCCAGGATTTCAGGGACAGCCTCCCAACCCAGCCTGCATAGCCCTCTCCCACCTCCCCTCCAGTTCCTGCGAGAACAGGGCCTCCTCCTGCCTACACTACCACTGGTCCCTCCTCCTGACTTCTCTCCATGCCCACCCTTTGCATGGCTAACCCCTGCTCGTCCTGAACACTGTGACTCAGCTCCCAGCCACGCTCCATCATGGCCCCTGGTCCCCCTCCCAGCACTTCAGCTGTGCTGCACACGCCTGTTCACTGATCTGTCACCCTCAAACCAGGAGCTCCCTGGGGGCAACACTGCTGTGGATGGCCAGAGCCCCAGCCTGGAAGGGTGAGGACTGTGGGATTCAGTATCTGAGAACAAATGAAGTGAGAAGAGGAGGAGAAAAAGAAAAAAAGTAGAGCTAAGAATGAGTCAGTGGAAAAACTAGAGAAAAAAGAGAGCAGGAGAGAGAGAGGGAAAAAGGACTGGCACACTCCCCACGCCAAATCCTGACAAGCTGGTGAGCCATCTGCAGTGCAGGGCAGCGCTAGGACCCACATCCCTCAGAGGATGTACACAGCCTGCAAAAATGACCCTCCTGGCCGCCCCGCTCAACCCAGGTGCACTGATGGAAGGCTCTTGGCAAGCAGTTACTGACCTGGAGCTGGGGGTGCTCTGCTTGCCCGGGGGTGTGCCAGGGCCCTCGTCCTGCTCCATCAGCGGGTCGATGACAGAGGGATGCTCTGGGGTGGTGGCACCGCTGCCCTGGAGAGTGGAGTGAATACCGACGGGGTCCAGGTGGGAGCTGGGGACAGAGGACAGGAAGAATAAGGAGCGGCAGGCAGCTGCCCAGAGCCATCCCTCTGTGGTGGTGCTGGGTTCTGGGATGTGAACAAAAAACAGGTCACACAGCTCTGTGATCTGAGTCCTGAGAAGAGCAAGCGCCTTGGCAGCTTGGACTCAGCTGTCCACCTGCTGATCTGCCTGTCCTCAACTTGAGGACAAACGGTGAGCCTGAGGACACATGAATCCGCTGCTCCCCTTTCCTGTGTCTGAGCATCTCAGCCCCTCCCTTCGCAGGCACTGCAGCACGGGGGCACCTCTCTCTGCTTACTTGTCCTGCAACCTGCAGCACAAAGGCAGGTGTCCGGCGTCTGCCCATGGACAGGGGTCGGACTGCTCTATGTGAGAATCCACCAGAGGCCTCAGTGCCTGGCTACCACACACATGTGCTGGGGCTTCCTGCTTCACAGGGTGCCTGGCCACCTGTTTCCACATCCTGCTTCTGGAGGGGAAGCCCTCCCTTGATATGTCTCTTCTCCAAAGCCCGAGGCTGCTCAACTCTCCCCTCACGGCAGCAGAATCCCCAGAGCCTGCAGCTACACATGGTTTCCTCAGAGCAAGCCACACACCTGCGGCCTCCACTTCTCCTCCCGCAGCCCAGATGCCCCTCGGAGGCCTGGGACCTCACCTGGACCGGGAGTGGCTGCTGAGCTGGTGCATGTGCGGGTTGTACTGGGCCAGAATGGTGATGGTGTCACACTGCTGCCCGATGATGAGCCGGGCCTGCTGCTCTGTGGCGCTCCGCAGGTTGATGCCATTGAACTAGGAAACACCGAGAACGGGCTCAGCAAGGAGAGAGGAGGGCACAGAGGAGGTCCCGGGACTCAGAAAGGGATGAGGGGAGGGAGAGAAGGGTGGCTTCCCGCTCACCTCAAGTAACTGGTCCCCATACTCAAGGCCAGCCTGGTGAGCGATGCTCCCCCCGGTCACCTTGGAGACGTAGACGCCGCCCTTCTCCCCACTCACGATGGAGATGCCCAGTGGCTCGGAGCCCTTCTGCAGCTTCACATGGCGTGGCTCCTCCACGTAGGGCCTTGGAAGAAAGCCAACGGTTTTGGGGACTCAGACTCAGAGGGAAGGTCTGGGGAGGGTCTGAGGTCAGGCATGCATTCACTATGCAGAGAGGGCCAGGGAACATGGACGCTCCTATGACGACACAGCTGGATGGGCACAGGATGAAGTCCACCTTCACACAGGGTGATGCACAACCTCATGCAATACAAACACGACCCCCAAGACGGACGCAGAGGCATCAGTCCCAAAGTCACAGAGTGGTCTGTGTGAACTATAAACACTGATATACGCAGGGAAAGGGCACGTAGGTTTCCACGACAGGAGAGGAATGGCCTCACGATGTGCAATTTACAAACCTCCAGTGGGGTCTCAGACGCCCTTGGAGGAAAAGAAGTGCTTTCTGGGATGATGTTTACCCCCAAAGGGACAATATGAAATATCAGTTTTTATATTTACCAGTACACAGGGTGATGTAAATTGATCATGAGATTAAGCTGCTGCAAACCCGAGGCATTTAAATGGGATCGGGGAGGCTGGGAGCAACAAGGTGACACCATGCACTCGCCGGCCCCAGGCTGCCACCCACCGCCCTGTGGGTATGAGGGGCATGGGGCCTGGGCTGGGGACCTCCTGTCAGGCCAACCTCAGACTCCTCAGCGAGGAGGGCCTGGGCCTGGCAGCCGCAGGCCATCTCAGGAGGGATCTGTGGTGGTGGAGGCATCTGGAAGGTGCAAAGGGTTAGAAAGAAGAGAGGGGTGATTGGAGGAGGAAGACAACCACAGACGCCTGGAACGTAACAGACAGACAAACAGCTGCATGACGCTGAGCCGCCAGGACCGCACTGCACGCAGCCTGAGCTCCAAGCAGAGAGCCACCCCCCAGGCCCCTCTCCTCCAGAGCACATGGGTGGGTGTGAATCCACATGTAGAAGGGTGGGAGGGCAGCAGGGAGCCCTTTTTGAGGTAATCCTTCCTTTTTAACCTCCTGAATGATTTAAACTTTTATATAATGCAGAATTTTGTCAAAACAATAAAGCTTCTTTGTAAAAGAGGTTTGTGAAGTATACTTAATATTACAAATAGCTTGAAACATAACATTAAGGAGGAAATGTTTACATATATAAAATAAAACGCATTTACACTGTAAATGTAATACTTGTGTGTGCGCGCATGTACATGCACACCCACACACACACCCACCTCAAAAGGTTAAATAACAGCAATTAAATCTCTGGTTGATGATCAGTGGTCCCCAACCTTTTCAGCACCAGGGATCAATTTCATGGAAGGCAATTTATCCACGAACCAGGGTTGGAAAAGATGGTTTTGGAATGATTCAAATGCATTACATTTATTGTGCACGTTATTTCTTATCAACTGCCACCACTGATCTGACAGGAGGTACTGGTCTGAGGCCCAGATGTTGGAGACTCCTGAATTATGCAACATTTTTTCTTTCTAAATCCTCCTGAAACCATCTCCCCCAACCCTGGTCCATGGAAAAACTGTCTTCCATGAAATATACCCCTGGTGCTGAAGAGGCTGGGGACCGCTGATCATCAGAGATTCAACTGCTGTTACTTCTTTCTACTTTTCCAATTTACCCAGTTTTCAATAATGATAGTGTATTTTAGACTGAGGAAAAGAGGGACTATTTTTAATGAGTAATCCGTCCTTCAGCCAGGTCGCACACGTTAGACTTGATGTCATTTAAGCACCATGAAGGCAGGCGTCATTGACACACACACGCTCACACACATCGGTTCTCTGTGTCCTGTAGAGGAAGCTAAGGGGATGTCCGACTGCATGTGCCAAGGCCCCTTCTGATTCTAAGGAACCCACCTTACTGGGGGGAAGATCTTGTTCCCTCAAAGACCTGAGCTGGGGTTCAGTAAAACCACACACCCACCCCCTACCCCTTCAGGGCCAGTGTGTGCTCCCGTCTGCACAACGCAGGTGAGGCTGTCATGAACACAGCCATACCCACTGCGCCTGACTCCCCTGGGGGCCTCCTGGCAGTTACAGGCACATGCTGCTCTGCAGTTCACACTTGCTAGGCGTGCTGTCTCACAAGTTCAGACTGTCAAGTCAGATGAGGTTTTCTTAATGACGGGCCCAGCCAGCAGCATCGTTTCTATGGCTCATAGCTACAAGGGCCCTCGGCTCTTTGGACTGAAGTGGAGGAGAGTAGCTCTAGTCCTTGTAAGTAAAAGTGTTGGTCGTTCAGTTGTGTCTGACTCTTTATGGCCCTATGGACTGTAGCCCACAAGGCTCCTCTGTCCACAGTATTTCCCAGGCAAGAATACTGCAGTGTGTTGCCGTTGCCTTCTCCAGGGGATCTTCTTGACCCAGGGATTGAACCTGCGTCTCCTGCACTGAAGGCAGATTCTTTACTATCTGAGCTACCAGGGGAGCTGCAGTCCTTGCAAGGAATTAAATAAAGGTACGTTTGAGCTTAATCCTATCTCCCACTAGCATCCAGAGAGGACCCTTTAGATAGAAATCTGATCTGGTGAATCTCACTCTGAAGAACAACAGAAGCGGATGAAGAGCCCACAGAGCCCACAGAGTTTGTGCAGGGAGGGATGGCCCTGAGGAGAGGCACATCTGGAGAGACAGCTGCTTTTCAAAATGAACCAATAAATGGCCAAGTTGTATGTGTATGCCTCGTACACTTTTTTTTCCTATGTGTGTTTTATCGCACAATAAGCTTGGGGGCCAGAGGTCAAGCAATGCAGCTATGTTCTGGGGTCAAAAAGCAAAGGATAAGAACGAGCCTGATTCTAATTAGGGTAGGTTGATCGCTAACCCAGTGAGCACAGACTACTCCAACTTCCCAACTTCAGTTTCCTCTCCTTAAATGGGGTCAGTGATGACACTGCTGATCACGGGGTTACACGGGGATTTCACAGCTTACTATGTCGACAGTGCTAAAACAAGGGCCTGGGAGGTAGTGAATGGCATCACTCCATCAACATGTCAGGTCGACGCCAGCATCACTTGCTGGAGCCCCCCACCTCTGCCTGCGGGCACTCAGTGGAAGAGCTCACCCTGCCTCCCTGGCCAGCCAGGTGCGCCCCTCCTCCTGCATCAGGAGCACCCAGGACTTCCTCATGATGTCCTGCAGCAAGACACCAGCGAATGCAAGGCGACCCAAGCTGCAGCGGCCTCGCTGGAGGTCAACTCTGTGTGCCTTCCCCAACCCCCGGCACCTCCCAGGACTCAGCGCTGGCCGACTGCAGGGGTGCCCATCCCCCGGGGCCTGCTCACCTGTCCTTCCTGCGCTCCCCAGGGGCAGCAGGGTTGACAGCAATCCTGGGCAACGTGGCGGCTGAGGTCTGGGGCTGGCTACAGGAGGACAGGCCTTCGACGCTGAGGGGAGACTGCGGGGGCGTGCTGCACTCCGAGTGCGACAGCGAGCCTGCAGGGTGGGCGGTGCGACCCAGACGGCCCAGACACACGGCCGTGAGCGCAGGTGCCCGAGGCCTGCCCTGCCGGCATTCACTGACGGCGGAGGTGGTGGGGGAGCTGTGAGCGGTGCCCAGAGCCCCCACCCTGAGGACGGAGGGGCCAGCAGTGGGGGGAAGCGCTGAGGGAGGCCTCACCTCTGTCAGACCCCACGACAGACCGCGGGTATCTTGGCGTCGATGGGATTTTAATGCGTTCTGCCTTGAACTGCAAATTGCTCGAAGACCCTGTGGCTCCACAAAAAGACAAAAGTTTAGGCCTGCGACTGAACAGCGCCCCTCACTCCCTCCCCACCACCCTAGGCATCAGGAGAGACACGCAGTTATACAGAAGCAAGCGGGCCCGGCCATTTGTCCCTGGGGGGCGCCTCAGCGTGGGACAGTCAGGGAAAGCAGATGCTCAGTCCCCAGCACGTGAATAATCTGTACGGCGGTGGGGGGCTGCCGCAGAACGGCATCAAGTCTGGCTCTAGCCCCGAGCAGATGGTAACTGTGGCCTTGTCTCCACAAGGCTGGAAGCAGCCCCACGAGAGTGTCCTTCTAGGCTGTCAGGCTTGACTCTGGGTGGCATTCTCCGAGTGAACGGCAACGCAACATCCCCCAGAATGACCTCAGGGTAGTGAGCAAGGCTGCTGGGCTAGAGATCATCAGAACAACGACATGGCCACCGTGGGAAGCTGCAGGAAGGCCACAGCAAAGGGCTCTGGGGGCAGCATGGAGTCAGCCTCGGCCCCCGGTCAGGAGAGGGGCCACCAGGAGGTCTGGGCATGAGTGTGGATGCAAAGGAAGGCTGGTGCCCGCTCTGGCGAGAAGGCTCCAGTAGCGCAGTTACCGAGGCGGGCGCTGGAGGGCAGGGAGTTGGACCCATGGGAGGCTCTCATGTCAGAGCAGTCGCTGCAGGCCCTGGGGCTCAGGTCCAGGCTGAGGCGGCCCTGGTGCTGGACACTGCGTGAGAAGCAGACAGGTGAGCAGCTCGGGAGGAAGACCGGAATGGGACCAAGTGACTGGCTTTCCCCAGGCCCTCTGCCAGCTCAGAGGAACCCAGAAGCCGCTCCCGGGCAGTTGAGGACAGCGACCACCCACAGCCTCATGCAGAGGGCCCTGCAAGCCCCGGGCCAGGACCAGGCTCAGTGGGACAGAGGGCTTTCTACAGGGACTGCAGAAGGCCTGAATCCTGTAGAAGGTGGGCAGGGCGAAGCTGGACGGCACTGAGGACTGAGTCCTGCACCTCCCTCAGGAAAGCCCGCCTAGGAGACTGGAGAGCAGAGGGTGGGGAGACGACATAGCCCAGGTGAGGGCTGGCCTGCGAGCAGGCCCAACAGTCACCTCCTCTAGCTGTGAGGCTCCATCTCGTCAGTGCTCGCAGCCTTCCAGTGGTCTTCACTGCACTCAGGATAAAACCCAAACTCTGCATCATGGCCGCAGACCCTACAGCGTTTGTGCCTTCCTCCTGACTCACCATCTCTTTCCCGGGCTCCCCTACTCTGTCCCTCGAGCCCATCACCTCTCTCTCAGACACCTGGGCTGCAGCACCCACGGCCCTCCTTCCCAGCAGCTCCTCCCCAAGTCCTGTGCGACTGGCCGCCTCTTGCCCCTCTGGTCACGGCAGCATCTCCCTGCATGAGGTCCTCCCCACGGCCCAGCTGAACTTCTCACAGCCTAATCTGTTGACATTTTAGGGTCTTCAACGTCACTGATCTGAGTAGCTCTGTTCTTTTTTTTTTTTTACATCGCCCCCCCAACTTGAACACAAATGGCATAGGAGAAGAAGTTTATCTGCTTAATTCTCCACTATTAACCCCCCAGAACTATCGCAGTCCGTGGCATGTAGTAGATGGTCAATTAAAATCTTAAAATCTGTCAAGTAACTGAAGCGATGCATGACCTTGCGTCAATCTATTCAGTTTTAAGGCTCCATTCTCATCTATCAACCAAAGACAGTTAAGAGTAAGGTTGCTATAGCAATCAGGTGAGATGATGCTTATAAATGTCCGAGCATACTGCCTGGCACTCAGTTATCAGCTGCCATCACTACCATCTTCCTATAAATACCTTTTCAAGCTCCATGTTGGTAAATGAAGAGAGCGACCTTAACGTTTACTTCCCCTGGAGTCCCAGTGCTTTTCTACCAAGTCCCTTCCCCATACGGAGCCCCTCTATGGACAGTGGCTTTACGCCAGGGTAGGCTGGGATGGCTGGGGTACAGGGAGGCATGAGCGGCCTCACATACCTGGGGTGCAACCCGTGGGGGCCAACCTCTCTGGGGATGGGTGGAGAGCTGCAAGGGCCGACCCTGTGGCTGCGCACGGTGTAGATGGGGTTCCTCAGGACGGAGCTCACAGTGCTCGGGGCCATACTCCGGGGAACCGTGCCTGGAAACGGGTAGGGTAAGACACCTGCCCCACAACACCCAGCTAGCCCCGGACCTATGCAAGCATCTGGCCCTTCTCCATCATAAAGCAGGAGAACTCTCTTCAATGCTGCCTATTTCCCAGACTGCCATGGTCAGAAAAGGCTCTGAAAAGCTAAAAGATGTCACTGATACAAACTGAAACACTCCAGGTAGGTCAGCAACTGCTAAATCTTTTGGAGTGCTCTGCTGAGGACATGCAGCAGCTCCCTGAAACGACCGTCTCCGCTCTCCCTGAGGCTGGGTGGCCTTGTGAGCCCATGTCAACCCTCCTCCCCAGCCCTGCCCTGCCAGCTCACCCACAGATGCCCTGCTGGGGTAGAACGGAGGGTTGCTGTGCCGGCTGGAATGTCCAGGAGAGTAAGGGGACCACTCCTGGAGATCTGGGGAGAGCTCTCCACTGGCCGGGGTGCACTTCTGCTCCTGCAGAACCAAAGGCAAGAGGCAGTGGCTGGAAACAGGGAAACACACGGGCATTGGCAAGCAATTTCTGTCCTCTATGACCTAGCTTCTCCCACTTGGACACATGCAGTGACACCTGGGAGAGTTCATAGCTCGTTACTCATTCATGTTGTCTTAACACATCTGGAAGAGTAGAACTTCCTTCAGAAATACTTGGGAAGAAAACCACAGAGAAAGAATCTGTTCTTTCAAAGAAACAGATTTTCTGTATAGACGGTGGAACACATATATGCCTCGGGCACACGTCTGTAACAACTCCACGTGACTTGCCCAGCCACGTGAAGCTCTGTGTCTGCTGACGGAAGCACAGATTCGTTCTCCTGCTCACAGCCATGTTTCCCTCCTAGAAATGACCACAGCACCTGCAAAAACTCACCAGTCCTCCTGCCAGCTAACAGATTCACATGGGCTATACTGTCTCCCTAAGCTCTTCAAGGTAGGTCCCTACCACTGGGTTCCATTGTAAAAGTCAAAAGTTTCTTGCTAGATAAGCAAACCACAGCCCACACCCAATACGGTGCTCCTCTCCTGGCTTCCTGTTACCACCACCATGCACGCCTCCGGGGACATTCCAGTCTCCTAAGGGAGTCTGTTTCCTGTTGGCATCTACCTGCTACCCCCACCCCCACCCCCAGGCAGGTGCTGAGAGCTAAAACAGAGAAGCCAGGGCTAAGCCTGAGCTGGGGGACGCCGGTACAGGCCCCTTCATGGCGTGCTCACAGCCCACGGCCCCACCCTCCTCCAGCTGGCCCTAATCCACCCTGGGTCAAGCACCACCTCCAGGAACTGAGCAGGGATCACGACTGGAGCGAGCTTGGGCCGAAAGATGGGCGCGGACTTGGGCCGGCGGCGCTTCTGCCCCAGCTCGTCCACCTTCTGGGAGGTGAGGTCCTCGTCACAGGACTTCTTGGCTGGCAGGTAGGAGGAGTCCCTGTCCCCTTCGGGGCAGTAACTTGAAGCGATGCGGACCCTGGCTTTGCGAGGGGGCGAGGCGTGCATGGGATCCCCGGGGTCCATGTCAGGGGGCAGGGCGCTCGGGGGGCTGGTGGACGGGGAGCTGCCCACCAGAGTGGCCTCTGACTCAGAACTGGTTTCCAGCTTGTGCTGGAACTTAATGGAGTCACCTCTCCTGGGAGGTTTTGGGGGCGTCAGAGGTCCCACCCTCTTGGAGGGCAGGGGGGAATGAGCAGGCCCAGAGCCTGGGAGCAAGTAGTCTATTTTGGGGGGCGTCTGGGGGCGTTTGAAAGTGTTTGGGTCAAAGATAGATTTTCTTTGCTTTGGCTTCCTGTAAACAGAGAGCTTCTCGGGCCCCGCCATGGGGCTGAGCACAGCCTTGGGCCAGGTCCCACCGCTGTGGGCGTTGTCAGGCTCTGCCTTCTCCAGGGGGGCCTCTGCCGCCCCACAGGGGCCCACCTCGGTCTCGAAGGGCAGCAGCGGCCGCCGGCTGCGCACGTCTGCCGGCCCGTAGCCACGCTCCCCCGAGGCATCCGAGCGGAAGGAGCTCAGGCTGCGCTCGGACGCGCTGGGACAAGCCTGGGGGGAGACGGAGAAGGGTCCCCCGGAGAACGGCTTGTGCAGGAAGGAGCTGCTGCCTCCGGGGGGGCCCAGCTCCTTCCTGGCTTCCAGCCTGTCCGCGTAGAAGATGTCTGTCTGCGTGGAGTTGTTGTGCTGCATCAAATTCCGTTTATTCTGAGCCTGGACCTCTGGGCCATGGGCTCGGTAGCTCAGCATCTTATCAGAGTCCTTGATGTTTTCAAAGATATTCTGGCCGCTCCAGGAGGCGCTCTGAGGGAACACCTAAGTAGGGGTTGCAAAGGCGTGAGGAAGAGAGCGGGTGAGACGGCAGGACCTGGAGCTGTCACCAGAAAACACCCCTGGAGGTAAAGCCATGGTAGGGAATGGGCCACACACAGCCCAAAGTCAGACAGACGGACAGACGTGCAGGCGCACGCCTCGCCCGTGGGTGAGGCCTGTTTACAGCCTGGCCGCTATGAACCCACAGGAGAGACACAAAGTTCCCCGGCTTTGAGCGTTTTCTGAAATCATGTGCACTGTGTTCTGCCTCATGTTTTAAACGATTAAACAAAATGTAAAAGCTTCATTCTTAAAAGGTATTTTCTTATAGTATGCCAAGGCAATGGCATATTATTCAGCAATAAAAAGAAACTACCTATCAGGCCACGAGAAGACACTCAGGAGCCTCAAATGCATATTACAAAGTGAAAGAAGCCAATCTGAAAATGCTACAGAGTCCAGCTATATGACATTTTGGAAAACACAAAACTACAAAGATAGTAAAAAGATCAGAGGCTGCCAAGGGTTATGGGGGAGGAGGGGATGGATAGGTGAAGCCCAGAGGATCTTTAGAGCAGTAGAATTATTCTCTACGGTAGTGTGCTGGTGGATACATGTCCTTATACACTTGTCCCAACCCATAGAATGTACTCCAAAAGTGAATCCTCATGTCAACTGAACACTTCAGTTAATACTAATGTATGAATACTGGCTCATCAGTGGCAACAAACGTACCCCCACTGACACAAAATGAACAGGAGAGATAGTGGATGATATGAGAACTCTCTGTACTAACATAACTTTCCTATAAACCCAAAACTGCTCCCCTAAAAGTCTATTAATTTTTAACTAATACTTTAAAATATCTCTTGATGAAGTAGATGAGCCTATTTCCAATCTTCTTAGAAAAGTTGACAGGAAAGCACAACAAATGCCCTTAAATCTACTCAGATTCAAAATATTTTGCCAAATTGTCTATACCTATTTACGCTGCAGAACATTTGCAAATAAGTTACAAATATTATGACATTTCACCCCAACAGCTTCAACATGCCTTTCCCTCAAATAAAGCCATTCTCCTGTATAATCTCAACACCATTATCATACCCAGGAAAAGTAAAAATTTCCTAAGATCACCTAGTTATCTAGTCCAGATCCAAACATCCTTCATAGCTGAGTTGTTTGTCTGTTTTTGGTTTTTAAACCAAGATCCAATCAGGGTTAGTGCACACCCTAGACTTAGAAATCAAGACTTTTCCCCCAAAGATCCCAGTGATGTGGAGAAGCAGCTCAGGAACATGGAGCTGAGGCTCTGCCCACCCCACAGATGGCGAGAGCAGAGCCAGGGCAGGGTGGGGCCCTTACCTTCAGGAGGGACAGGGTCAGGGAGTCCTGGCAGCTCCGCAGCAGAGACTCACACTCATTCAGAGACTTGTTGTCCAGTGCAATGCCATTGATCTAGGGCCAACAAAGAGCCTGTCAGGCTCATGCCAGGCCAGGGGTTCTGCCCAGCTGCTGACCCATGCTGGACAGTGGGCCTGGTTATGTAAGGTGCCCATGTCTGGAGCTGGCAAAGGAGAGAAAGCCCCTCGCCAGTAAGGCCCTCAAAGTCCAGTTATGGGGCTTCTGAGGCAAATGAAATACATAGCCTTAAGAGCACTCTGGGGACGGGACTTGTCTGGCTGGGACCAGAATACCAGGGATCCCAGGGAGCATCCCACCCCTGCTGCTTCCTGCTGCGTGATGCTGGACCACGGCTCAGAACTCCTTCACACGCAAAGAGGAAGAAAAACATGTTTGAGCCCCCAAGAGTGGGAGGAGACTGAAAATGAGGTCCCGGCGTGGGAGACCATGAAGGAGCCACGCGACACCAAGCAGCATCACAGAGACTCCCACAGCCCCACGTGCCCGAGTCTCTGCCCACGCCCCTCTCAGACTCGCTCCAGTCCTTTTTAAAAGCGTACACGCAGTAGATGACCGGTGATACTGGGGTAGGATGGAGCGCTACTCGGCATCACGGACCGCTCCATCAGCACAGCTGACCACGTGACAGAGCTCACAGCATAAAGCCAAGTGAGAAAGGCCATCTCAGATGGGCACACACTCTAAATCCTACTTACGCAATACCCTCCAAATGACAGAATGATGGAGCTGGGGAACAAATTAGTTGCCAGAGTTATGACAGGGGGTGGGGGCTGGAACATGCTGAGGACTGTGGAGGTTAATATAAAGGGTAATTCATTGTGAAGTATGATGGAAATCAAACCAATATTGTAAAGCAATCACCAATCAATTAAAAGTAAATAGAATTATTTTTAAAAAAAAGTTAACATGAGGGAGATCTTTGCAGTATTGGACAGTTCTGTATCTTGATTTTTTTTCTTAATCTAAAATGTGATAAAACAACAGAAATCTATACATAGACACTGTGCCCGCATCTACTGTCTGGTTTTGATGCCACAGTTACATAAGATGTAGCCAACTGACATAACTAGAGGATGGGTATACAGGACCTTTCTGTATTATCTTTGCAACTTTTTAAATATTACTTAATATCATAACTAAGCTATCTCAGCAATTATTTGAAAATCAAAACTTAAAAATATATATTCAGAGTGATTATCTTAGAGGGGTAGATTAATTTTTTGGTTTTTATCTTGGAAGGGTAGATTAATTTGGTTGGTTTTGTTTTTCTTTATAACTTTCCTACATCTTAAAATTTTTCACAACGGCCATATTGCTTTTAAACTCTAGCTTGCCCCCATATCTGAAAAACCACTGGCAAAGATGTGACATAACAAGCTACCCCAAACACTGCAGATGAGACTGGAAAGGCCACAGCTTCCTTGGAGCACATGGAGAAAGGTCGCCACGTCACAGGATAAATGCTTACAGCCTCTGATCCAGCAATTCCTCCCCCACAGAACTATACCCCATGGGAATACACAGCAGTGGCCACGCAGCACTGCTACAGAAGCAAAAATGTCCTGACCGTGCATCAGGGGACTGGCTCAACAGCCACTACGGAACATGCAGTTTATTGAAACGACCAGATTTAAAGATGTAAATCTGGAAGAACCTCAAGGCATGCTGTTAAAAATAAAAAGCAAGGTTAGCAGCAGTACAGTATATTAGGACCACATCTGAAGTGGGAGCTTAAACTGTAAGATAATAAACATTTGTTGCTTCAAAAAAATAGTGTGGGAGATAGAAGTTTTGAGTGTTTTGGAGAGAAAAACACAATGAATTGTTAAAAGTGGTTGCCATCAGGGTGGGAACTGGGAGACAGGGAGTCTAGAACCGGGGAAAGAGTTCCCAAGACTTACAGCCACGATCCTGTCTCCCACGGCAAGGGACCCCTCCTTGGCAGCCGGGCTTCCAGGCACCACGGCAGCAGCATACACTCCATTCTCAAGACTGATGCCACTGTCTGCAAACCACAGAGGCCCACAGTCAACCCCCGCCAGGGTCAAACGGCCCTCTGGCTATCTCCCCTCATCTTTGTGAGATCAACTTATAAAAGGGACTTTGGCAGGCTATGAACTATACATCTCAGCACCCCACCCAGGTCAGACCATCCACGGGCCTGATCATGTCTGGTCTAGTGATCAGTCAGTCACAGCAAGACGCAAGACCCAGATGGTCCCCCAGCGGGAAGCACACACACTGCAATACCTCATTCTGGGAGTAAGGTACACTTGAAAACACTCGCACCCTCTCTACACAAGAAAGGTTACCCTATCCATCTCCATGGCCCCTACCTTTATGCCCGCTCAGGTTGATGTGCAGTGGTGTGACCACCTTCCCACCCAGGGACTTCCTCCGACGCACGACCATGTTGATGGCCCCCTCCCCATTGAGAAGTGCCTTGATGGCCTGCTTCTTGTCCTTGTTGATGAGGTCTACGTCGTTGATTCTCAGCAGCCAGTCATTGACCCTGAGGAGGAGCACAGCCAGGTCACTGCCTGAGAAAGCCTTGGGACCAGGGGAATGCCTGTTGCTCCTACTCGGGAGCAGAACACCAGAAAGCAGGTACCCCACAAACACATTCAGAAAGATTTCCTCTTCCAAGAGGGTAGAGTAGTTACCCTTGTAGATGTTGCAGCCTGGGTTCAAATCCAAGTGCTACAACTTACTGGCAGTGTGACGTAGCCCCTTTGGGCCTCAGGGTTCTCATTTGTAAAATGGGGGCAACAAGCACCTACCTCATGGAATTGTAAAGGTTAATGAAAAGTGACTAAACTTACATAAACTGATTGAACTTAGCAGTTAACAAGCACTATGTAGGTGCTAATTATTATTATTACTATGTCATGGGATGAGCAAGCTATGCATATTCTAGACTCTCACACACACCACCTGAGTCCCCTTTAACACACAGAAGTAAAAGGAGAAAGATCAGATTCAGAGGTAATTTGGAGTCAGTGTGTCCTTTAAGAACAGGGTTAACAGTTGAACCTGCAAGCTTCAGGTTGCTTCTAAGAGCCCCCCAGATCCTAGGATGCGTTCATTTAAATGCCAGCTGGTAGTCTCCCTGGTGGCTCAGTGGCAAAGAACCCACCTGTCAATGCAGGAGACAAAATGTTTGATCCCTGATCCATGAAGATCCCACAGGCCGTGCAATTACCAAGCCTGTGAGCCACAACTATTGAGCCTGTGCTCTAGAGCCCAGGAACTGCCACTACGGAGCCCGTGTGCCCTACAGCCTGTGCCCTGCAACAAGAGAAGCCGCTGCAGTGAGATGCCTCCACACCACAAGCAGAGCGCATCCCCTGCTCGCTGCAGCTAGAGAAGGTCTGTGCGGTGACGAAGATCCAGCACAGCCAAAAATAATTTTCTTAAAAAAGAAATATCTTATCAATGTCACCTGGCTCTCCTCCAGGTCCTCTGCATTAGGTCAAAGGGAAACATCCCCCTCCCCTCCAGAGCCGGGGTCCTGACACTTACCGTAAGCGGCCATCAGCGATGCTTCCTTTGTCCACCTTAGTGACAAATATGCCACAGTCCCCTGGCAAACAAGGCTCGTTCACACCTTCTGCCATATCGAACCCAAGTGCTTTCAAGTCAATATCCTCCTGCCAAGAACAGCAGCAACAGCTCACTTTAAGCAGGGATGAGAAACACTTGGCACTTACACCTCTGGCCACTCACTCCAATGCTGGGGTTGTCCCTTCACTCTGACGGGGCACTTGGTCCCCAGAATGAAAGCTCTGAGCAGCTGTGATCCACCCCTCTCTGCCACCGCAGACACACAGCCCCATCATGCTCTGTTCTCCACGCACTGCCAACATCTGCCGGGGGGCACAGGAGGCCAAGCTGCGGCTGCTACCTGGCTCGGACAAGTGCTGGCAAAGGATGCATCTGCACCCTGGGAGGAAAAGCTGACCTCCCAACTAGCAGCCATGAAACTGGAGGGCACTGCGGGAGGGCCGGCCCCCCTCTCACTTCCGTCCCAAGCCTGCATGTTGAGGAGAGCTGGGGAGAAAAGACCTGCAGGCAGTTTACCGTCTCCCGTTCAAACTCCACAACTTCTGTTTCCCACTCCATAGAGTCTGTGTCGATGGCCGAGTCGTGCGAGCTGTGGGCCATCAGCTGCCGGAACCGGGCCTCCTTTTCCAACTGGGATTCCATCTGCTCCCTGCAGACAGAGAGTCATGGCAACGGCCCTCTGGGAGGCACAGCATCCCAGCCGAGTCCACTGGGAAACCAGGTGGACCATGCCCATCTCCCTCACACTACACACCAGCTTCCTAATAAATCCGAGGGTCAGGTCAAGGCTTCCTGAATCAGTGGGTTTTCATAGTTTTTAAGTCTCAGAAATTTGCCCCAGATTTATCTAGGTAGGGGTTTAATGCAATTCTGATAGAAATGCCAATAAGACTTTCTGTAGCCAAGACTATTCTAAAATGTATATGGAAAGGCAAGGAATTAGAATGACTAAACCGATTTATAAAATGAAGAATAAAATAGGAGGGACCATTCTACTTGATTTCAAGACTTATACAACTATAGACATCAAGACTGTGTGGAATTGCCAGGAAGACAGAGACATGGATCAATGGAACAGAATAGAAGACCCAGAATCAGCTCCACAAAGTACAAAAGATACAGAAGTAGTTCCATAAAGAAAGCACCGTCTTCAACTAATGATGCTGGAGCAAGTGGACATCATGGCAACAGACTCTCAACCTAAACCCCATACCTTACGTAAAGATTAACTTACGATCTGTCATAGATTTAAATGTAAAACTATAAAACTTCTAGAAGGAAAGTATAGGAGAAAATCTTTGAGATCTAAAATAATTAAGAGTTTTTCAGACATAACATAATCCATTCAAGTTTTTTAAAAAATCAATACATTGGATTTTATCAAAATAAAAAGCCTTAGCTCTCAGAAAGACCCAAGGAAGAGGACAAAAAAAGACTCAGAAACCTTGTAATCTTCCCCAGCAACATCCTTCTTCCTAAAACCTGGGCCCAGATGACCTTCCGACTTCATCATCACTGCCCTGACACACTTGTGCTGCACGTTCACCGCACGTGGCTCAGCTCTTACCCACTATGCAAGTGTGCTGCTTCTGCAGACGGGGGGCTTCCTGGGCAGCAGCACCAAGTCCCTTGCCTGCACCCCACCAGGTAAGAGAACTTAGCACTGAGAAGGCGCAAATACAAATGTGCTGAACAAACGAACAAATGGAACCTGACATTTCTCACAAGTTCCAGGCAACTCTGGCTCAATTACTGTACAGAACCTCTTCCCATGCTCAAGCACTCCAGGGCTCCAGGCTTTGCTCTAATTTGATTCTACCGCTTGCTAGATCCAAACTGGGTCCCTGGAGAGCCTGCCTTTTTGCCTCTTAACCTCTGGGATTTTCTTAGAGTGCTTAAGTCCCAAGGCTTCTGGGTTTTCATTGAGCAAATGAAGCTGTTTGTCTCATGTTAAGAGATGCTGTTGAACAGGGAGGAAGGGGAAGCAGTCACCCCCACTTCTGGAAGGCTTCGCTTGAATGTGCGAGGCTTGCACACTCACTAGCTTCTCACCACCCTATCAGGTTGGGAAGTCTCACGAACAGAGAGAGAGCCACTGCTTCTCAACTACAGAGTCTGGTTCCTGTTCTGAACTGCAATGATGGCTGTTGGGATCTGCCAGTTTCTCTTTTTCCACTTGGATCTTTATATTTTCTTACACTGGGAGGGGCTACCAAGTCTGAAGTGACGTCCCTGGAGCAGCGCTGTAATCAAGTGTCTGACGCCCCACACAGCACAGTCAGAGTAGACTGGGGTGGTAGTAACAACCACCTTCAAATGCTGCTTCACAATCTGTCATCTTTCTGCCCATCGCATACTGGTCTCTCAGATGGCCCTGCCTTGGGTCCATCTCCGTGTGCTGCGAGCCCCACAGGGACCGATGGCTTGTGCCTCCCCCAGGGCCTGGTCCACGAAGAACAGGTACCTTGCAAATCCTTGCTGAGTTGGCAAATGAACGAGGGAGGGCGAGAGGAAATGAATGGACAACACATGCTGGCCTGTCCCCCAGCGGACTGCCTGGGGCAGGGGCCTTCCTTCCGATGCCCCTGTGCACACGGTGCCCGTCCACCTCCAAAGGCTCACTAAAGGGCCGCTGCCACTTCTGTGCTGATCTGAGGATTTCTACTTAACTCAACGTAGAGGCAACACTGGGACACATTTTATGGACCGACCGAGTAAGGGGACCGGCGGCCAGGCCTGCCCATGGGGCTGCTGTGCTCTGGTGGGAGGGGGCCCTGTGCCCCCCGGGTGCCAGCTCATCCCAGTAGCGCCCACCCCGGCATACTTGAGCTCCTTCAGCTCCCGGCTGACATCGTTCTTCTGTTTGCGAGTGTCGTCCAGGCTGCGCAGGGCCTCAGCCAGCTCACTCACTGCCCGATCCCGCTCCCGCCTCAGGTTGTCACAGAGCGTCCTGACAGAGGGGCAAAGGGCAAGGTCACTGTGAGGGGCAGGGGGCGGAGGACTCATGGCCTGCAGTGAAGCTTGCAGTCCATGCTCCTAAACACCCCGGATGCCTGCCTCGGCCCTAAATGCATGAGAGGAGTGCTTGAGAGTCTGGAGACAAGACCTCCCAGGCCAATCCCACACAGGGACAGAGGGGACACCTTGGACCTGGCAGAGGGGACAACCCCATGGTTACCAGGCAACAAGCATCTCATTCTGCAGTCCAGTGTTCGTCCCACAATTTCACCCTCAGTATCCTGGGGTCAAACACCATGCTCCCGCTCCCAGCCCATCTGGCAAGCCCCAGTGCTCCAGCATCAACCACATGCTTCATGCAGGTTTTTCTAGAGTTGCCCTCCACCCCACAACTAGGTGGAGCCCCCCATTTGGACAGAAATCATGTCTTACGCATCTCTGCAGCCCCGAGCCCTGTGCAGGTAGGCTTAAAAAGTATAGGCTTAAAAAGTCTCTACTAACAAACATGTGGCCTCTGGGATCCCAGGATCAGCTTGGTCAGTCAGAGAGGAGGTGGGGACAGGTGACCCAGCAGCAGGGAAGTCTGCGCTCTGTGTCACCTCCAGAACTGCATCCTGCCACCGGACGGACCCTGAACGGGCAGATCCCTTCTTCTCAATGGCCCCAAGTCCCCTCCAACCCTGAACCTTCATCTCCCGATCAGCCCAGAGTACATCTGTCTCTCCAAACGGCCACAAGTTACAAAAAGTCTCAGTGACCAGGTTCTCAGTTATCACCAGCAACACCACGCCATTAGGGCCTCTCCTGGCTTTACTCCAGGCCAAGCACCAAGTCTACACTCAAGGCCTCCCCTCCAGCGGTCCTTACCACCTGCCCTCAGGAGCCCTGTCGGCCCTTTCTCCTACTGACTCTGGAAGTGTGCACCCCACTCATGCCACACCCAGTCCCAGGCCTGCCCTGAGTTCACCAACCACCTTTGTTCATGATGGTCCCTCAGGCTGCAGGACCCATCACCCTCCTCCATTTAGAAAAAATGCCACTCAAGCTTAAGTTCTAGCTCGAATGCCATGCTTCCTGGGGAGACCTCCCGACCTGCCCCCCAGTTCCCTGCACACCCCCACGGGTTTACTGTACATGCATCTCCCTCCCCGCATTGCCCTGTCCCATGACGTTGCTCGGCCCCCTCACAGGCATCACACATGCCCAGGAGCCTCAAAGGCTATTTCTCTCCCAGGGTCTCCTTAAAGCTTAAGGGACATTGGTTGTCAGCAACCAATGAATAACTGGCTGTAGGAATGCAGTTCTGTGATACAAATGAATTTACTTACCAAATAGAAAGAGAGAGAAACTTACAGTTACAGAATGAACCTCTGGTTGCTGTGTGGGGAGGGGAAGGATGAGCGGAAGGGAAAGCTAGGGAGTTTGGGATGGGCACGTACACAATGCCATATTTAAAGCGGATAACCATCAAGGACCTACTATGTAGCACAGGGAACTGTGCTCAATGAGATGAGCCAGCCTGGATGGGAGGGGAGTTTGGGGGAGAGTGGATACGTGTGTATGTACGGCTGAGTCCCTTCTCTGTTCACCTGAAACTATCACAACATTGTTAAGCAGCTATACCCCAATACAAAATACAAAGTTTAAAAAAAAAAAAAAAAAAAGAATGCATTTCTGAAATGTCAGTTGCACCAGAAGCCCCCTAAGCCTGGCCTTGTGCCACTTCACGAGGGTCTGTGCTCTGCACACAGCATGCACTTGGACATCTAGGGTGAAGGGAAATAGGAAGTTGAGATCCAATGGAAAGTTCCAAATTTTCACTATGAGGCGAGACTGGGGCATCAGCTAGAGTGAGAAGGACGTGGGTCACCCCCACCACACCTAGAAGTAAGTGGTAAAGACTCTGACCCTCCCGCAGACCCGCTGCATCATGGGGAGACCCGAGCCTGTGGGGGCCCCAGTGCCCGTACCGGATGCTGTCCCGCTCAGCCACGATCTTGTCCCGCTCCTGGAATGCCCAGTCCCGCCGGCACTTGGCCACGTCTGCCTCTTGCAGGGCTTCCTTCAGCTCCTGGCACAGGGCCTTGCACTGCTTTCGGAGGATTTCGGCCTCCTTGTTGGCTCTCCCGGCGTCCATCGTCACTGTGTCTTTGATCTGCAGGGGGGCAATGAGCGAGCAGAGGGGGAGGTTACGGGGCCTTCTGGTCCAGAGGTGCCCTCCGACTGGTGCAGGAGCTGGGGCTGCACTCTCAGGAGCTGGATGGAGGGAAGTTCTGGGATCCCAGCCAGAGCCCATGACGACACGCTCCACAGCCATGCTCAGACCCCAAGTGATGCTGTATTAGTGTTCACTCAAACTCTCTCAGCCCCTCACAGAGCCAGGACTGGAAGCCCGGCCCCTCCTCTGTCCTGGTCTCAGAGGCCCAGGTGAAATGACCCCCAAAGGGCTCCTTCTAAACCCCACCTGCCACTTACAGGATGTGTGTCTTGCAGAGAGCCCTCTGCATCTCTCTAGAGAGTGCTTGTGACAAACTGTGACACGAGGCCCCACTGCAGTGACGGGCACAGCACTGGTCATGGCGCTTCCCCACCTGCTGCGTCTACAACACAGCTGTCACACTCTGGCATACAGAGGCACTGCTAAATCGGAAAATTCACTGACTGCTATGTTTGCTGGGGAAGTCCTAGGTGTCTCAGTTCCTTTAGAAAGCTGAAATCTAAAAGGATCTGCTTCTAGACCTCTTTCCAAAGCACGACATGCTCCGTTAAAATTTCAAATCAAACTCTTTGAAGCACTCATACAGAAAGCTCCCTCTGTGCTTCTACAATCCTCAGAAAACATGAAGAATATGAGAGACGACGAAGTGAGTGCCTACTGCTAGAGTAACTCCTGGTCCAGCTCAAACGCTTTCTGAAGAAGTGAAATACACACAAGCTGAGAATGCTCCTCTGGGTCATCATCCACCTCCCCAAGTGCCTCCCCTCCTATCCCCCTGCCCCCCACTGCTCCTTCCTCACTTCACGCAGTACCTCCCCCCTTACACCATGCTCCCCAGCTTTCTACCAAATTCAATCCCCCAAGCAGGGCTCGACATCAGAGATGCAACTGCATTCAAGGGGCAGTAGAGCACACTGTCAGTCCAAGTGGCCAAGCTTGCCTTTCAAGGGGACAGTGGCTCTGTCAGAGGGACCTGTCTTAGGAAGCGGTCCAGTCTCTGGAAGGACCTCCGGAAAGGCAGCAGCGCCCCACGGCTTCCCTGAGGCAGCAGCCAGTTTCCACGTGCTCCTGAAGCCGGCAAGCGTTCAGGGAACCTGGCAGCCCATGGCCGGAGGTTGGACGCCGGCCCGGGTGAAGGAAGTCCCTGGATGTGCCCACTCTCAGAGGTGGGAAGCAAGGGAGAGAGGTGGCAGAGCTGACCGGGTGTCCAGAGCGAGGCAAAAACCCTGACAGGCCCCCCACCTGCCCTTTCTTTGCACAACCCACTCTGGAGAAGACAATAGGGTGGGTGGGAGGCAATGAAAGAGAAAAGAGGGTAAATAAACAGGGGGTACAGAGAGGAGGGGGGAGCATAGGAAGGCACAGGTGTCAGAAGGAAAAAGAACCACCAGCCCTGTTGAGCAGAACAAAAACAGTTCTGAGACCTGGGCCCTGGCCTGGCTCAAGGTCCATCTCAGGTGACCCCACAAGTGGCTGCTGGAGAGTGGTGGGAGCACTCCTTAGGGACCTCGCAGGCCATGGGGAGATAAGACCCTCCATGCCCAAACCTCAGAGCCAAGACGGCCCAGGCCACAGACTTAGTTAGCCTCTTCTGTCCAGATGGGGAATGGTCTTGTCCCAGAAGCCAGACAGATTCCAGAGGGAGCTGACGGTTTCAGCTGTGGAAGCTACAGGGGCGGGGGCTGGGCTGTCCTCACCTACTGACTGGGATGGGTGCCCAGAAAAGATTCCTGTCTCAGCTGACAGGCAGACCTCATGTGTGCCCTGTGCCCCTGTGAAGGTTCAGGGCTTCAACTGGAGGCACACGTGAGCCCTGGGAGAGTGGGCGACACAGGCCACGAGACCGAGCATTGCGGGGCAGCCGGGGGTCTTCCTCCGCCCCCGCGCTTCTGCATTCCTGCCAAGAGCACAATTAACCTCTATCATCGCAGCCAGGTGGCTGCTGGTCTATCACAGCCTCACCTTCAACGGCTTTAACACACTGTCCTTGACGTTGTAGTTCAGTGACTGACTCAGGCATTTCTGATGTTTTCACTCTTCATCATTTTTTTTTCCTTATTTGGTATCAACATTTTCCCCAACAATTAAGCTCTCATACCAGAATATGAAAATGAGGTTGATGTTTTCTCCAGGGCAATCACCAAGCCCTAACATATTATATTTGCTTATTAAGAATCTCTTCAATTACCTAGAATAATAGTCCAATTCAGAGAGTCAGACAGTACGTTGGTAGATAGATGTCAGGAGCCGTGGGTGGGGGTGGCAGAGGGATGGGGAGTTAGTGTCTAATTGGGACAAAACTTCAGCTTAGAAAGGTGAAAATTCGAGAGATGGATGATGGGAAGAGCTACACAACAATGTGAATCAACTTAGTACCACTGAACTGTGCAGTCCAATACCATTAAAATATTTTGTTTTATATTATGTGACTTTTACAGCAATTTAAAAAAAAAAGAATCTCTTCATTATGGTCTTTTAAAAATTTCATCAAAGAAAAAATATTCCTTTTCACGATGGCTTTCACCTTGATGATGTGGAGAAGTCTCACTCCCTCTGCATGAAACTGTCATTATTTGGCCCATTTTTGCCTATAAAAACAATTTCATAGGATGCACCCTAATCCTAACAGGGTGGTAAAGTACAGATGGCATAAAAATAACCCTGATAATAAAGACTTAAATCATTCCTACTTTACGCAGATACTATTCTAAGTGTGTTTTCAATGTTCATTCAGCTGATGGTTGCAACCACCCTGAGAAGCGGATGCTCTCATTGTTTCCAGTTTGTAGATGAAGCAACTGAGAGGCCCAGAGCTCTGAGAGAGGTAAGAGGTCCTGTGGTTGAGGAGGCCGCCCTCCAAGCACTGCTCCCGGCACTGCCAGGGCCTGAGGCAGCATTACTGTCCAGAGAGAGGCTCTCCAGCCCTGGCCACCCCTCGGGTATCAGCCCTGCCTCAGGCTCAGTCCAGGGGGCTCTGGCTGCAACAATCCACACACACACTCTCTCTTCCCAAACTGCCCGACCTTTAACACCTTCTTTTCACTTTTCACAGGCCAGTTTTCAAGCCTTTATACTAATGGACCTGCAGAGCAAAGTAGAATTGAGAAGAATGAATGGAGAATTACTCCAATGGAAAGAAAATCTGCTCTGATCAAGTTCAGCAGCTCCAAACAGCCACACACGAAGCAACAGAATGCAAAGGCAATCTCAAATAGGGAGAGTCCACGGCCTATGTCCACAGCCCTGTGCTCCGCCTCAGCAGAACACACCTGGTCACAGGAGTACGCAGTGTCAGCAATGAGGCCTGGGTGGCCAGGCAGGAAAGATGCAGAGATGCCCCACTGGTCACTCAGCAGTCAAGCTCAGCCGCTCAATTTGGATGCTCCTGAGCCCCACTCCCTGCAGATATGTCCCCCAGGAAGCAAAGCTTGAAAGGGCCCTTGGGCTCAGCCTAGGAGACTATCTTCCCATCAGGAGCCCAACCACCCTCCACCGAGCAGATTCCTCAGATGTCGGGGGAAAGGAACACTGAGTGTGCTCTTCCAGACTCACAAGGCCAGATGTATCTATGGCTCTGGGACCCTGGCCTTGGGATATCTTCTTAATGAGCTAGTCCTTGAGCTGACTTCCAGCTGGAGACTAAATCAACCATCACATCACCAAGGGCATGGGTGAGCGTCTGCACGTGTCATCCAACCTTCTTCCTACGCTGTCAGCTCCAGATACCTGGGACCACAGCTGGACCTTCCTGTGTCCCATGCAGCCTGACCAGACCCTGGCACCGAGTGTGAGCTCAGCAGTCGCCCAGGCGACATCCGACAGCCCAGCCAGCAGCAGGCCGAAGGTGAGAAGCCACCAGCTCTCTGCTATTCCGAGCAGCTGTACACCACAGCCCTTGCTCCCTCACCGCCTTCCTACCTGTCGCAGCGCCTCCATCTCCTCACTGGCCGCCTTCTTCTCAGACGTGCTGCTCTTGAGCTTGGACTCGGCCAGCTCTACCTCGGTCTGCAGCTTGTCCAGCTCGGAGATGACCTGGTCACGCTCGCTCATGATGAGCTTGTACTCGCTGTACACTGCGTCCCGCTCCTCCTTGTACTTCTCCGACTCCTTGGCAGTTTTCGCCTGTGTGGTCCTCAGCTCTGTTAGCTCTGACTGCAGCAACTCCATCTCCCACTGCAGGTCCTTATTCTGGGCCGTGGCTTTGTTCAGCTCATGGTGAATGGCCTCGAACCTGGGGCAGAGGGGCAGCCAGGACGTGGGGGATGGGGACCTGCCCAGCCAGCTCTGCTCTGCTGGACAGTGAAGCACGAAGATTTGAGAGAGGTCATTCTCCACACCCCCAAGAGAGAAAAGTCATGAAGGACCAGTGCCCCTGGACCCAGACTTTTTCTCACCCTTTTACAAATACTGGAAGTTCCACGGAGGACTTCACTGCCTCTGCTCTACCAGAAAAAAAAACAGAAATCTTTCTTTCTTCCATGGTCAAGCTACATTATTTTTATAAATTAAAAAAAAAAAATACTAGAATCACAGCCTATGAAAGATAAAAGTGGCCTGAATGATCACTGGGTCTGGCCACCTCATTTCACAGATATAGATGATAAGGCCTTGAGATACAGGTGACTGGTTCAAGGTCACCAGGTTGGCATCAGGGCACAGCTCAGTCCTTCCAGGCAAGGAAGATCCTGCCTTGAAGGTAGCCCTGCAAATTAAAGCCTGCAGCTCCAGAGCAGCATTTCTGAATGTGGGTTCCTTAGAGCACCAACCTTGCATGGAACTCCATTAAAGAAAGTGTGCCATTTACTGACCGATGTCTAGGAGACATTGCATCTGCCCCCTTGGGGAGAATCTAGTGGACAGTACCAGAGTAAAGGCTCTGAGAAGTCCTGCAGGGCAGACACCTGTTTATGTGCCACCTGGCAATTCCCAAACCCCCTTACAGCCGGAGACTACCTTTCATATAAAGCTAATAGGCAACTCAGAGGACAGCTATGCTGCAGAAATGTACTTAAGAAACACTGTTTGAGGGCTTGGGTCACAGCCCTACAGATTATGTACCTTAATAAAAAGTAGAACTTTTGGAAGAAATACTGCCTAGGACAGTTAACTTCCCTGTCTGTTAGGGGGGTGAGTGACAGGGAGGGAGAGGCTTGGGGGGCAACCTCAGAATCAGGATGGTCAGAACACCCGAGCCACTCAGACAGGAGAAAAGAGCACAGTGCCCATGACATGCTGAGAGTTAGGAAGACGATTTCTGGAGATAAAGTAACTTTTTACTGAAAGAGCTCAAGGTGCTGTTTTTACTTCCCGAAAGTGGCAGGGAGCCTTACAGATAACCAAGAGCCCACAGAGGAGAGAGTGGTCCCTGGCAGGGAAGGTAGCACTTGGCCCTCGGGCCGTTCTCTGAGAACGAAAGACAGGCCGGCCACTGCCTCCCATAGCAGCCCAGGTTCCTACCTCCTCAGGGAGAGGGCACACTGGTGCTGCAGCTGGATGGCCGTGTCCCTCTGCTGGGTCAGCATCTCCGTCTGCTTCAGCAGGCGCTGGTTCTCCTCCTCCAGCTGCTCCAGGCGGCTCAGGTCTGAGCTGTGGATGGCGACTTTCTCGCTGTACCGCTTCCGCAGGGCGTCATAGTCCTTCTTCACCACCTCCAGCTTGTCCATGGCCGTGTCGTACAGCTTGTTGAGAATTTCTGATGACCCGTTGTGCTTCAGCACCTGGGGGCCAGAGAATCACGCTAACCAAAGGTCGGAGGGCAGGAAGCAGGACACACTGGCCTCCGTCTGTCTGGGGGAAGGACTGTTGACAAGGGAGGAGAGGTTATACCCTGTGGCCTTCGGGAGTCTCAGGGTCTGATTCCACAGGCCCTGTAGTCACACTGAGCTGATTCATTCATTCACAAGTATTCCTTCAGTAATGTTCAGGAAAGAGTTATTATAGCAGGTCTGAGACGTCTAGACTTAGGGAGGCCTGCTTGCAAGCTGACCCTTGGCTGGTGTCTGGCAACATGAATGGTAAGTAGTCCACTGCACTGATATAAAACTTTTCCCAAGTGATAGGAAGGGTTTTCCATGGCTGGAGTGGAGGGACAGTGTGTCTTGGGCTTTCTTCTGGGAGCCTTGAATTTCATAACATGCTAAGCAAGGGGCTATGTATATGGCCACTCCCAGTAAAAACTCCCTGGGCAGGGAGAATCTCATGGGTTTCCCTGGTTACGAGTCTCATGTGTTGTCATGATTCAGTGCTGGGGGAACTAACCCTGTCCTGTGTGACTCCACAGCAGGATTCTCAGAACCCATCAACCAGTTTCCTCTGGACTTTGCCCCACGCAACCCTTTCCAGGAGAAAGGAGCAGTGACCCCACAAGAGAGTGACCCAGACTTGCCCAGGAGTGTCCAGGAGTCTCCAGCAGAGGCGTGGATCGGTGGTGGCCTGCTGCAGGGTTGGGGGCAGTGAGTGTAGCAGTGCACACACGGGACCTTTTGAAGGAGGTCACCATTACCTTCATTACCTCCACCATAGTTTTGGCCCCAGGTAAACAGCAGGGAGGGAACACAGCCCCACCCATCAACAGAAAATTGGATTAAAGATTTACGGAGCATGGCCCCGCCCATCAGAATAAGACCCAGTTTCCCTCTCAGTCAGTCTCTCCATGAGGAAGTTCCATGAGCCTCTTATCCTTCTCCAACAGAGGGCAGACAGACTGAAAACCACCATCACAGGAAACTAACCAATCTGATCACATGGACCACAGCCTTGTCTAACTCAGTGAAACTATGAGCCATGCCATGTAAGGCCACCCAAGACGGACAGATCATGGTAGAGAGTTCTGACAAAATGTGGTCCCCTGGAGAAGGGAATAGAAAACCACTTCTGTATTCTTGCCTTGAGAACCCCATGAACAGTATGAAAAGGCAAAAAGATAGGACACTGAAAGATGAACTCCCCAGGTCGGTAGGTGCCTAATATGCTACTGGAGATCAGTAGAGAAATAACTCCGGAAAGAATGAAGAGACGGAGCCAAAGCAAAAACAACACCCAGTTGTGGATGTGACAGGTGATAGAATCAAAGTCTGATGCTATAAAGAGCAATACTGCATAGGAACCTAGAATGTTAAGTCCATGAATCAAGGTAAACTGGAAGTGGTCGAACAGATGGCAAGAGTGAATGTCGACATTTTAGGAATCAGCAAACTAAAATGGACTGGAATGGGTGAATTTAACTCAGATGACCATTATATCTACTACTGTGAGCAAGAATCCCTTAGAAAAAATGGAGTAGCCATTATAGTCAACAAAAGAGTCCAAAATGCAGTACTTGGATGCAATCTTTAAAAAGACAGAATGATCTCTGTTTCCAAGGCAAACCATTCAATATCACGGTAATCCAAGTCTATGCCCTGACCAGTAATTAATGCTGAAGAAGCTGAAGTTGAACAGTTCTATGAAGACCTATAAGACCTTCTAGAACTAACACCCAAAAAAGAAGTCCTTTTCATTATAGGGGACTGGAATGCAAAAGTAGGAAGTCAAGAAACACCTGAAGTAACAGGCAAATTTGGCCTTGGAATGAGGAATGAAGCAGGGCAAAGACTAATAGGGCTTTTCCAAGAGAACGCACTGCTCACAGCAAACACCCTCTTCCAACGACACAAGAGAAGACTCTACACATGGACATCACCAGATGGTCAACAAGGAAATGAGATTAATCATATTCTTTGCAACCGAAAATGGAGAAGCTCTATATAGTCAGCAAAAACAAGACCAGGAGCTGACTGTGGCTCAGATTATGAACTCCTTATTGCCAAATTCAGACTTAAATTGAAGAAAGTAGGGAAAACCACTAGACCATTCAGGTATGACCTAAATCAAATCCCTTACGATTATACAGTGGAAGTTACAAACAGATTCAAGGAATTAGATCTGATAGACAGAGTAGTTCAGGTGATGAACTATGGAAGGAAGTTCGTGACATTATACAGGAGACAGGGATCAAGACCATCCCCAAGAAAAAGAAATGCAAAAAAGCAAAATGGCTGTCTGTGGAGGCTTTACAAATAGCTGTGAAAAGAAGAGAAGCAAAAAGCAAAGGAGAAAAGGAAAGATATACCCATTTGAATGCAGAGTTCCAAAGAATAGCAAGAGATAAGAAAGTCTTCCTCAGTGATCAGTGCAAAGAAATAGAGGAAAACAATAGAATGGGAAAGACTAGAGATAGCTTCAAGAAAATTAGAGATACCAAGGGAATATTTCATGCAAATATGAGCACAATAAAGGACAGAAATGGTATGGATCTAACCGAAAGCAGAAGGTATCAGGAAGAGGTGGCAAGAATACGCAAAAGAACTATACAAAAAAAGATCTTCACAATCCAGATAATCACGATCACTCACCTAGAGCCAGACATCCTGGAGTGTGAAGTCAAGTGGGCCTTAGGAAGCATTACTACAAACAAAGCTAGTGGAGGTAGTGAAATTTCAGTTGAGCTATTTCAAATCCTAAAAGATGATGCCAGCAAATTTGGAAAACTCAGCTGTGGCCACAGTACTGGAAAAGGTCAGTTTTCATTCCAATCCCAAAGAAAAGCAATGCCAAAGAATGTTCAAACTACTGCACAATTACACTCATCTCACATGCTTGCAAAGTAACGCTCAAAATTCTCCAAGCCAGGCTTCAACAGTACATGAACCAAGAACTTCTAGATGTTCAAGCTGGATTTAGAAAATGCAGAGGAACCAGAAATCAATTTGCCAACATCTGTTGGATTATCAAAAAAGCAAGAGAGCTGCAGAAAAACATTTATTGCTGTTTTATTGACTATGCCAAAGCCTTTGACTGTGTGGATCACCACAAACTGTGGAAAATTCAAGAGATGGGAATACCAGACCACCTGACCTGCCTCCTGAGAAACCTGTATGCAGGTCAGGAAGCAACAGTAAGAACTGGACATGGAGCAACAGACTGGTTCCACATAGGAAGAGGAGTACACCAAGGCTGTATATTGTCACCCTGCTTATTTCACTTATATGCAGAGTACATCATGAGAAATGCTGGGCTGAAGGAAGCACAAGCTGGAATCAAGATTGCCGGGAGAAACATCAATAACTTCAGATATGCAGATGACATCACCCTTATGGCAGAAAGTGAAGAACTAAAGAGCCTCTGATGAAAGTGAAAGAGGAGAGTGAAAAAGTTGGCTTAAAGCTCAACATTCAAAAAACTGAGATCATGACTTCCGGTCCCATCACTTCATGGGAAATAGATGGGGAAACAGTGGAAACAGTGTCAGACTTCATTTTTGGGGGGCTCCAAAAGAACTGCAGATGGTGATTGCAGCCACGAAATTAAAAGACGCTTATTCCTTGGCAGGAAAGTTATGATCAACCTAGACAGCATAGTAAAAAGCAGAGACATTACTTTGCCAAAAAAGGTCCATCTGGTCAAGGCTATGGTTTTTCCAGTAGTCATGTATGGATGTGAGAGTTGGACTATAAAGAAAGCTGAGCTCCAAATTGATGCTTTTGAACTGTGGTGTTGGAGAAGACTCTTGAGAGTCCCTTGGACTGCAAGGAGATCCAACCAGTCCATCCTAAAGGAGGTCAGTCCTGAGAGTTCATTGGAAGAACTGATGTTGAAGCTGAAACTCCAATACTTTCGCTACCTGATGCAAAGAGCTGACTCATTTAAAAGACCCTGATGCTGGGAAAGATTGAAGGCAGGAGAAGGGGATGACCAAGGATGAGATGGTTGGATGGCATCGTCAACTCAATGGACATGGGTTTGGGTAAACTCCAGGAGCTGGAGATGAGCAGGGAGGCCTGGCATGGTGCAGTCTATGGGGTTGCAAAGAGTCAGACGTGACTGAGCAACTGAACTGAACTGACCCCTTTCCATGGCTGATTTTGTGTCCTTTTACTGAAATAAATTTTATCCATGAGTACAATTATATGCTAAGTTGTACAAATCCTTTTAGCAAATCACCAAACCTGGGGGTGATGCTGAGTACCCCAACACAAGTACCTAAGATGTTCTAGTCCTGTCTGGTGATGCTGGTCAGACACAGTAACTGTGGTCTCAGGCCCTCTTAACCTGATGGGACGATATAGACACACACACACACAGGGACAGAGATAGGTAGCCAGTTAGAAAAACAGACCAAATAAAATAACCTGAGAGCGTAAGAAGAGCTGTCAAGGAAATAAAAAATAAAATAGAGTAATGAGCTGGAGAGAGATTTTTGAGCCACAGAGTAGGTCAGGAGAGAAGCTAAAGCCTGAAGGGGAGTCTCTCAGAAGGTGACTTCTGAGCTCCGGTGCAAACGAAGAGCAGTAGCCAGGAGCACACCTGGGAGAGGAGCGAGCAGGTTCAAAGGCCCTGAGGCAGGAGCCACCAGCCACGCTCCATGCATGAACAGAAGGGCAGGGCAGAGGGACTGGAGCCCAGGGAGCCAGCAGGAGTGGACACACACAAAAAAGACCAGAGAGGTGGACACGGCTGCAAGGCGTACAGCAAGGATTGTATCCTGAGTGACATGGGAACCACAGGAGGGTTTTAAGCAAGAATGCTCTACTCTGACTTACAGGTACTAACGCTCTTAAGGTGCTGCCCTAGATAACAAACTACAAGATAAGCTAAGAGATGGTCAGGGCCTGCTGACCTCCGCTAAGCACCTCAGGGGATCTGAGCCCTTGCGTGGGTTTATTTCCTTATTCCTCAAATGATAGCACTGAACCAGAAAAGCCTGTTTAACTGTTCCAGCTCCAGTCCAGGAATCACCTGGCTCCATCCAACATGGATTCTGGGTTATCTGATGATCTTTGCAGTCAAGAAAACCAAAACCTGGAACTACTGAATATTCCCTTTGGAGGGAATAATAAATATGATTAACAAGAAAGAGCTCATTCAAATGTCAGAATTTTTCAGAGACAGGGAAGGTGAGTTCACCCCTCTGAGACATTATCTCCTAGGGCTGTGGACTATGGGAAAAAAGGGAATCACAGAAATCAGCTCACTCAGGGCTTTTAGTCTTCTTCCTTTTTTTTTTTTTTTTAAGGCAAAGCCCTTTCCTTCAAAGGAAATTTTACAACACCAAACTAGAAAACTCGTTTTAAAAAACAGTACACAGGCTCCTCAGGTGATTAAAATCATCAACAGTTTTATAAAAATGCTTCGCTACTGCAGATCAGGACTGCATGCTGAGAAATGGTCAGAAAACCACTGATGGAGCCTCACTTCATCATTTAAAGTCTTCTTAAAAAACAATGCAGTATCTTCCAAACATATAGTAAAGCACAGCAAATAATGCAATAAAATGATAAGAACCCACTACTGTGCTCTCATCTTAAGGCAGTCAATGAGGGATTGATTCCAAGACCCCTCTCAGATACCAAAATCCATGAACGCGCCAGTCTTTTACGTCACGTGGTATACGCGTGTGTGCTCAGTGGTCCAGGCGTGTCTGACTCTTTGCGGCCCCGTGGACTGCGGCCTGCCAGGCTCCTCTGTCCATGTGCATGCTCCCTATCCTTTACATCATCTTTAGATTATGCATAATGCCTGACACAATATAAATGCTTCAGAAATAGTTGCCAGCAAGGCAAATACAAGCTTTGCTTTTCCAAGCTTTCTGGTATTTTTCCCCCCAATTTCTGGTTGGTTGAATCTTCAGATGTGAAACCCAAGGATATAGAGGACCAACTCTACTTTGTCACATATCTCAAACTGCTTTCCGAAGATATAAATTATTGCAAATACTTAGCCAAAGCCCTCAATATACCCTTCTCTTACTCAGTACCCCTCACATCCCCCTCCAGAACTGCTCCCCTACGTTTGCTATCAACCATCAGAATGCATAATATTTTACTTCCACTACTTACGTACTCATGAAAATTCCTAATGGTGTTACACGTGCTTCCTTTTAGGCAATTCTGCTTTTGAGGCTTAGGTAGTGGTGCAGGCAGTATTTCACTGTAGAAGTACATCACACATTTTTAGATTTTTAAAAATTTTATTAAAGATAACTGATTTGCAATGTTGTATTAATTTCAGGTGTATAGCAAAGTGATTCGGTTATATATATATATGTAGTCTTTTTTTAGATTCTTTCCTGTTACAGGTTATTATAAGATATTAAGTATAGCTCCCTGTGCTGTACAGTAGATCTTCGTTGGTTATCTATTTAAAATATACTAGTGTATGTTGTGGACAGATTTTTTTAGGTTGAAGTATGGTGGCTCAGACAGTAAAGAATCCGCCTACAATGCGGGAGACCTGGGTTCCATCCCTGGGTTGGAAAGACCCCCTGGAGGAGGGCATGGCAACCCACTCCAGTCTTCCTGCCTGGAGAATCCCCATGGACAGGGGAGCCTGGCGGGCTGTAGTCCATGGGGTCACACAGAGTCGGACACGATTGAGCGACTAAGCACACACACACAGGTGATTTACAGTGTGCTATTTTCTTCTATACAACAGAGTGAGTCCGTTATACATAAATACACACGTTCTTTTTTATATTCTTTTCCACTGTTTTATCACAGGATGTTGAATTATTCCCTGTGCTACACAGTATGACCTCACTGTTTATCCATTCTACATATAACAGTTTGCATCTGCTAATCCCAAACTCCCAGTCATCCAGTTCCCACCCCTTTTTCCTCCCTCAGCGACCACAAGACTGCGCAGCACGTCCTGCCACTGTGATAGATGTCTGCTGCTGCTGCTGCTAAGTCGCTTCAGTCGTGTCCGACTCTGTGCGACCCCACAGACAGCAGCCCGCCAGGCTCCCCCGTCCCTGGGATTCTCCAGGCAAGAACACTGGAGTGGGTTGCCATTTCCTTCTCCAATGCATGAAAGTGAAGAGTGAAAGTGAAGTCACTCAGTCGTTTTCGACTCTTAGCGAACCCATGGACTGTGGCCCACCAGGCTCCTCCGTCCATGGGATTTTCCAGGCAAGAGTGCTAGAGTGGGGTGCCTTACATCGTCTTTATTTTTTCTTTTTCGCTGTTATAAATGATACTACTGTGAACCCTGTCCATATCTCCTCTCTCACACCTGTGAGATGCTCCCCTAGGGTGGACATCTAGAAGCAGAGCTAAAGGTCATAATATGGACTTTTCCCCACTGACTGGATGATACAAAATTGCTCTCCCAGTTCATATACCACCAGCTCTAGACAGAAGTTCTGAGAGTTACTGTCATCAACACAGCCTCACCAAGATTTCAAACACCAGGTTTTCCTTTTAATTTTTAATTGAGATAAAATACACATAACAAAACTGTCTCAGCCATCTCTCACCCTCGGAGTATATATTTCAGTAGTGTTACATATATTCACATTGTTGTGCAACCAATCTCTAGAACTTTCTCATCTTGCAAAATTCTGTCCCCATTAAACAACAACTAGCTTTCCCCTCCCCCAGTCCCTGGTAGCGACTCTTCTACTCTGTTTCTACGAATCCAGCTGCTCGAGAGGTACATACAGTATTTATAAATGGAATCACACATTACTGATCTCTTTGTAACTGACTTCTTTCGTTTAGCATAATGTTCTCAAGGTTCATCCAGGCTGCATTACATGACAGGATTCTCTTCCTTTTAAAAGATGAATAATACTCCATCACATATGTGTACAGCCTTTTATTTCTCCATTCATTAGTCAAAGGACACTTGGGATGTTTCCACCTCTTGGAACCCATGAAAACAGTCAGATTTCTGAAGTAATGCCTATCTCATGGACCAAAAAATGTCTTTAAAAAAAAACCAAAAAACAAACTTGCTTTCCTGATTACTAGAAAGGGCAACGCTCTCTTTATGTTTACCTTACGTTTATTGACTATACACATTTTCTCTTCCATGAATTGCCTGTTCATATCCTTTATTTTACTTCCCCTCCTGCCCCTCCCTACCCCACTTCTTTCTTTCTGCAGGACTTTTAAATTCCAGGTACTAATCCTTTTCCAGTTATATTCATTACAAGTATCTTTTCCCAACATATAGCTTTTAAATTTTCTTAGTGTCCCTTGTTTCTAAAATTTCACATTTTAATGTGATAAAACTGATCAATCATTTCCTTTATGGTTTGTGCTTTGGCTGTTTTATTTAAGAAATTCTTTCCTTCCAAGGATAAAGAAGATGTGGGACATATATATGATAGAATATTATTCAGATATTATAAATAATGAAATAATGCCATCTGCAGCAACATGGATGGACATGGAGATTGTCACAGTGAGTGAAGTAAGTCAGACAGAGAAGGAGAAACTTCATATGACATCCCTTATATGTGGAATATAAAAAGTAACAATACAGATGAACTTATTTATGAAATAAAACGAGACTCACAGACTTAGAGAATGAACTTATGGTTGCCGGGGGGAAGTTACAGTTAGGGAACTTGAGATAGACAGGTACACACTGCTATAATTAAAATACATAACCAACAAGGACCTACTGTGTAGCACAGAGAACTTGGCTCAGTGTTATGTGGCAGCTTGGACTGGAGGTGAGTTTGGGAGAGAATGGATACATGTGTATGTATGGCTGAGTCCCTTTGCTGTTCACCACAACCTGGGAAGCCCTGAAATATCACAACATTATTAATTAGCTATATTCCAATGCAAAATAAGAAGTTTAAACTTTAAAATAAGAATACATTTGAATCAGCTCTAACGAGGTGGATGAAACTGGAGCCTATTATACAGAGTGAAGTAAGCCAGAAAGAAAAACACCAATACAGTATACTAACGCATATATATGGAATTTAGCAAGATAGTAACGATAACCCTGTATGCGAGACAGCAAAAGAGACACAGATGTATAAAACAGTCTTTTGGACTCTGTGGGAGAGGAAGAGGGTGGGATGATTTGGGAGAATGGCACTGAAACATGTATACTATCATATATGAAACGAGTCTCCAGTCCAGGTTCAATGCAGGATACAGGATGCTTGGGGCCGGTGTACCGGGAAGACCCAGAGGGATGGTACGGGGAGGGAGGAGGGAGGGGGGTTCAGGATGGGGAACACGTGTATACCTGTGGCAGATTCATGTTGATGTATGGCAAAACCAATACAATATTGTAAAGTAATTAACCTCCAATGAAAATAAATAAATTTATATTTAAAAAAAATTCTTTCCTTCCTACCTTGAGATAATGAACATATTCTCTCATTAGTTTTTCTAAAAGGAGTTTTATATTTCACATGTAAACCTCTAAACTATTTATTTAAAATATTAGAATATATTTTTATGTATGTTGCAAGATGGAGATAATAACATTATTCCTTTCCATAAATCACTAGACAATGGAGAAATGGCCCCCCAAGTGCAGAACGGACCGAGGACCCCTGAATTTGTCCAGGCGCAGATGAGGGCTGAAGGACCCCAAGGGTATCAGCTGACACAGAGCCCACCAGTGAGGGGTGAGAAAGGCACCCCACAAGGCTGTGCCCACACATGCCCAGAATACACAGAGCCAGTGGAGAGCTCTCCTGACTTCAGGCTCACATCTGGAAACGATCCAGCTTCTGGATCAGATTTCCCTGTCTTCTGGGCAGTACCTCAAACAGTCCAATAAGCCAGGTAAGAACCACAGAACAAAGGCATTGCTGCCATTCCCAGAGTTTTCCATGAGGTGGCAGCCCTGCGTAGAACAGCCAAATGCACTCCCCATAGCTGTCCAGCCTTCCAAGCTTCATTAAGAAACAAAGCTCATTTAGCTCTCATCACAAGAAAAAATTTTAACGAATGTTAACTAGACTTACAGAGTTGAGCTTGTCACAATGTATACAAGTATCAAATCATTATGTTGTAGATCTGAAACTAATACAATGTTACATGTCAATTATACCTCCATTAAAAAAATAATGAAATAAAAATTATGTTATCCCAATATTAAAATAAAACCTAATTTTAAAGGTGGCTTTGAAATGATGCAAAGAAAAACCTTGTTGTGAGCATTAGCCCAGCAGAGCCCACCAGCACTAGTCCACACAAAAGCTGGACTACACACTGAGGCTTGGCCTCTCTTCACTGGGAAATAGTCCCCAGATGCCCACCGTAAGCAGCTTGGATGGGGTCTGCATGATGGCCCAGGCACAGCTTAGCACCCGTGAATCCGCTGCCAGGATGGGTCACAATTTCCCATTGAGACAGGGTCAATCACAGAAAACCACAGAACAGACCCAGGGATCTTTTCTGACGCCCAGTCCAGCCTGCTAACGCAATAGGCTCTGGGATCAGAAGGAACCCTGGGGAGATCAGGCTGATACTTCGCACTGTCCCGGCCGAGGCTCTGCCCATTCCACAGCTGAAAGCTCTGCACAAGAGGGTTCTGCTTATTGTGTGCTGAAATCTACCTTCCTCAACTCCTAATGTCTTGTCTGAGCCCTTAAGGCACAAAAACAGTCCCTTTCCCACAGGACAGCACCGAGATACTCAGAGGCTCACGGGGCCCCTAACACTTCTCAGCTTTTCTCTACAAACAGGGCTGAGAATCCTGCCTGTGCTAACGTGCTCAAAAGCCTCTGGAGAAATTTGGGAAAAACCACAGCCACAGTTAACACCAGAGGATTTAAAAGTCTATCCTATCAGTCTAGAATTTTTCCTTTTTATGGTTAGAAGATTATGTTCTTAGTAGACAGTTCCGCAGAAACACACTAACCATCAAACTCAAACGTTTAGCTTCCCAGCTAAGGCTAACAGCAGTCTGAGAGAGAATATTTACATTTGGCCCAGAGTTCTGAAGTGAAAAAGCTGATACACTTCTCAGCTCAGGCAGGCGGCAGACTTTAGAGATGACTCCCGTCCGGCCTGTGAGGAGGGGGTGGAAGTGCCCCAGGGGAGGCAGAAAGCCAGGGCCTGGTCCCATTCACACAGCGAGACAGCCACAGCCTAAGTTGTTCCCCACAAGGAGGCCAGGAACAGCTGTACTCACATCCTGCTCCACGCTGGTCAGAAACACGCTGGGCTTCTCTGAGAGCCAGGCCCTTTGGAGACTAAGAAACTCAATTCCTGGGTTATCGGGGAAAAAGAAGTCAACTTCCATGAATCATCAGGGAAAAAAGTATATTTAAAGAACAGTAACAGGGCCAAAAGGAAGAGAGGGAAGTTTCCTGGAGACTCAAGTTTCCCAAATAAATTGGTAGAACCAACTTTTTTTTATTTTTTTTTTAAAGAAAAGCATTACTTTGAACCTTCCAGGGATACCTCTAAGAACCAAACTTTAGAAAAACACGCACAAAGGAACGCAATGATATATGTAAGGGTGCCCACTAAAAGATTATTTCTAACGGGAAAAAGTGCAGACCGCTATGATGCTCAACAAACAGAATGCTGCTCATAAAATACTCACAGCTACCCTATAAAATATCTTGTTGGATGTTTCAAATTTACAGAAAATATAAGGAGACCTATGATATACTGCAAGTTAAAAAAAAAAAAAAGGCAGGTGGCAGAAAATAAAGACAAAACTTTGTGTGTTAAGTATGACACAGAAAATGTCCACATGGAAATATCCCATAGGGTTCAGAGAGGTTAGTCACCTCCAGGGAGTCACAGCGGGGCGGAGTGACTTCACTATCACTGAAGGTTTTTTTCTTCTTTCACCAGAGATCAGGTAGGTACTACTGTAGTCAAGATAGAAGATGCAAAACTACCCCCTATGTTGCCCCTCCCCGCCACCAAGGCTTGGCCATCTCTGCCCCAAATCACTTGGGCATCCCGATAGTGCATTCTGACTGCAGTCCCTTGGAGACAGGACTGCTACATTATGCCCGCCCCTCGAAACACACATGCAGGCAAACATACACAGCCACACACAAAAAGCCACCTGTCCACCACTTCTAGAGAGGGAGAGGTCCTAGGACCCAAGCCCACAGCACCCTCCCCACCAGCTGCCTCATTTCCTGAGATAAATCACACTGAGGGCTGGGGAGCCCACAAATCCCTCAAGCAAACACGCAAGTCAAATAGCACCATTTACCCCGCAAGGGCCTCTTCAAGCTAACAAGGCGTGGGAGGATCCGGGCAACAAAACCGGCCTTGTCCAGCGAGGTCGGCCTTTGCCCCAGGGAGGAGACCTATGGCCGCCCCCGTGTCCCCGCTTCCTCAGCTGCTGGCCTACCCGAGACCTGAGCTTTTCACAGCCCAGACACCCACCTCAGACCTGGTAAAGAGGCTAAGGCCCTGGCCTGGAGAGCAGGCGGCCTGGTGGCTCAGATACACCCCTGACCCCCCGACTGGTGCTGGGTTTCCTCTCCTGGCAGGGTCCCAAAGTGGCTCCCAGGCCACTTGCTAAGGTGTAGCTAAAGAGAACTGGGGATACTCACTGACCACTGTAATCAGCTGCCTCACCCCAAGAGTCAGAGCTATAGGAAAACAAAGAAGAGGAGTGGGCTGGAAGAGCACCAACTGGACTCCTGCTACCCTGGTCTTTGTTCTTACCTCCCTGCTTCCAGGAACCTTCCTGTTACCATCGCTGGGCCAGGCCCACCCACTCCCACTGCCAGACTTGCCGCCACATAACCAACCCTTCAAATCAGAGGCTCTCTGTCGGTGACTGCAGCCAAGAAATTAAAACACATTTGCTCCTTCCACTTGGAGGAAAACGTATGACAAACCTGGACAGCATATTAAAAAGCAGAGACATCACTTTGCCAGCAAAGGTCCATCTAATTAAAGCTATGGTTTTTCCAGTAGTCATGTACGGATGTGAGAGTAGGACCATGAAGAAGGCTGAGCACCAAAGAACTGATGCTTTTGAATTGTGGTGTTGGAGAAGACTTCTGAAAGTCCCTTGGACAGCAAGGAGATCAAACCAGTCAGTCCTAAAGGAAATCAACTCTGAATATTCACTGGGAGGAATGATGCTGAAGCTGAAACTCCAATCCTTTGGCCACCTGATAGGAAGAGCCACTGGAAAAGACCCTGAGGCTAGGGAAGATTGAAGGCAAAAGGAGAAGAGGGCAGCAGAGGATGAGATGATTAGATAGCATCACTGACTCAATGGACATGAATCTGAGCAAACTCAGGGAGTTTGTGAAGGACAAGGAAGCCTGGTATGCTCTAGTCCATGGGGTCACAAAGAGTCAGACACAACTTAGCAGCTGAACAACAACAAATCAGAGGGCTCACAGAAAAGGCTCTAGGTATCTCCAAGTAGCTCCAGCTTAGGGGCCTGCCCTGAGCCTGCACTGGGTTAATTCCACATAAGGCGTCAACAAATATCAGAGAAAGAAAATAAACCATAGAAACAAAATTTTCAATAGAACATAGCTTGTGACAGGAAAAGACTGAAAATAGTCCAAGGGTCAGTCAATAGGAGACTAGTTAAATCAATTATGCTGCTTTTATGTAACTCAGTAATCTGCAGCAGTTAAAAACAAGGAAGTAGAATTTGTACTGAAAAAGAAAGATGCACAGGACATATTCAGCAAAAAAAAAAAAAACACGCTAGCAATAAAAGCACTGTGCGATTCCATTCTGTCGAATACGTTAATAAGATACAAAGTATTCCATGTGTACAGATAAAAGTCTCAAACTTTTCATGGTGATATACTCATGGTTAGTTATTTCTGTGGAGTGAGACTACAGGAAGAATTCTTTAATTTTTTAAATGTCTGTGTCGATTTTTTAATTATTTACAAAATGTATATTAATGTTACAAATTTAAAAAAGTATAAATGAAGAAAGCACTGCCCTTCCACTTTTTGAACTATTTAATCTAACAGTCATTCGGTAAGGCAGAGCAGGCCAGGAGGCGCCAGCGGGTGAGGGGCACCCTGGAGTGGCCGTCAGGACCTGTACAGACAAGGAGAGGCCCTGCAGAGGCGCCTGGAGACCCAACAAAGGGTGACAAGGGGGATGGTCTGGGGAGAGAGGCAGCAGAGGGAAAAGCAAGCAGGTACACATAGAGCCACTAAGTAAATAGATTAGGAAGAATCAAAACCAGATTTCTCACTGCTGAAAAAGGGAGATACGAAAATGGAAAGGAAGAAGACAAGAATGAACCCTTCATATTGTGGTTCTGCACTGGAACTAGAAATGTGAGTGTGAACTCATGGTTTCCAATATACATATTACATGTTGAAGATACAGGTATATTAGGAAGAGAGAGACACACACATGGCAATAGATATGAGTGCATGTGTGTGTGGTTGGGATGTGCTCAGATATTCTCACTCTGTTCCCTGAAAGGTCCTGGAAACCATTACACCCCAGGAGCTCTGAATACACCAAGTACACCCAGCATTCAGACCTTGCTTCTATTCTCCACTAAAAAGAATGTGAACTCCTAGGACTGATTTCCAGGACTACAGCAAGATAATTATAAACAAGCCTGAAACATCTTGTGCCAGAGAACAAGAACGTGCTCAAAGAATGAGGGGATATGGAGAAAAGACAGAGAAGGGACTTCCGTGGTGGACCAGTGGTTAAGAATCTGCCTTCCAATGCAGGGGACTTGTCCCGGGTGAGGGAACTAAGATCCCACGTGTCACAAGCAGCCAAGCCTGTGAGCCACAATAAGGGAAAAGCAGAGCACTGCAACTAAGACTGGACACAGTCTTAGTTGAATGAATGAATAAACAAATAGAGAAGCAAGCTTGAAGTGGTTTCCACTGGCCATAGGGGTAACCCACTGAGTAGAACAGGAAGCCGTGGGGAGAGAGAGAGAGTGTGTGTGTGTGTGTGTGTAAAGGCAAAACAAGTACCACTACAGTGGTGAAGCCTAGAGACACCACCTTAGTCAAATGATCAAAGTAATCATCCTTAGTAATAAGTCATATCAAGCCAAGTCCCAGTCAACAGGATGCAACAAGAAAAGGCAGCTTCAGCCTGTGAAAGTCCTTCCTAAGATGAAAAACTCATCCAACCATGAAAGAAAGAAAGAAAGTGAAGTCGCTCAGTCGCGTCCGACTCTTAGCAACCCCATGGACTGCAGCCTACCAGACTCCTCCGTCCATGGGATTTTCCAGGCAAGAGTACTGGAGTGGGGTGCCATTTCCTTCTCCAGGGGATCTTCCCGACCCAGGGATGGAACCCGGATCTCTCACATTGAGGGCAGACGCTTTACTGTCCAAGCCACCTGGGAAGCCCCAACCATGAGGACCAGACAAATCCAGACCGAGAGACTACCTAGAAAATAACTAACCTATAATCTTCCAAAGCATCAAGGTCACACAGGTTACAGCCTGGGGAACTGTTCCAGGTTGAAGGGATCAAAGAGAAACAACAAGTAAACACAGCGCTTTGTTCCAAACAAGCTCCTTTTCCTGTTAAAGACACCATTAAGACAACAATTGGCAGAACTTGACCAGGGTCTGACAGTTGGATGGTGGTACGTAGCAACATTAATGCCTGATGGGTTACTGTGATACAGGAGAAGATCCTTGCTGGCAACAAGTACACATTTATGTGCTATGGGGTGATGGGACATCAGGCTGGCAACTTAAGAAAAAAGAGAAAAATTCTTTATACTGTACTCGCAGCTATTCTGTAAGCCCGCAGCAGTTTCACAATTTAAAAATTTTATTTGCAAATGGAAGAAACCTAGTGCTAACATGTTGAGTTCAGATAGTTATATACCAGGTTTGTGTCAATCAAACCGTAACAGTCCTCCTTTAACTGGGGAACCATAAATGCTTCTGATGGGGAAGGAGCTCTGCTTAAATCAGACCTCTGCCACAGTGCTAGGAGGACACTCTGCCTCCTCCTGGGACTTTCTTCCAACCCAAAAGGTCCAACCATCTACGGACACAGAGCGTATCAGTCCTTGCGATGGCCCTGCAGCCCAGGCAGTTTCAGACCATAAACTACAAGAGAAGGGGCACTGGCCACACCATCCATAGCAAGTGGTGTTCTGAGTGGCCTGCTCCTCACACCTCTGTCAATGTGAAACAAGAGCTGAGCAAAGGGAAGAAACTGACTCCTAATGCAGAGAGCAGCAAGAGAAACAGGACACACTCCCACCCCTAAATCATGACGGAAACGGTGCCATCTCATACTTGCAAAGAGATTTAATGCTTCCAAGCTTCTCTCCATCTATAATTTCACACAAAATCCATACAAAGAAGCTATAGACCCTCAAGCTCTCAGACTAAGTCAAATTCCTGTTACCCAACACACATACCACAGAGCAACTCCTTGTTAGCCCTGGCAACACTCATAATGATACAGAGTGTGTGTGATTATTTGATTAACATTTGTATCCTCCATCACACTGCAGAGTCCAGGACCACAAGGGTTCAGTGTTTGCTCACAGATAGCCCAATTCCTCACAAAAAGCAGACACCAGAAATACTTGCCAAGTAATCACACAGATGCATGGGTGGTGGATAAGCAGGTGGTAAGTGGACAGACACAGAGACAGATGGCGGGTGATAGGTGGGTGGGTAGGTAGGTGGATGGATGGATGGTGAGTGGGTGGGTGGGTGAGATAGTAGGTGGGTAGCTGGGTAGATGAGTAGGTGGAGGGGGGCTGGTAATCGGACTGTGAGTGGGTGGATGCCTGACCTTGGTCTGCTCCCGCTGCCCAGCCTGGTTGTACCTGCTGCTGCTGGGCCCGGAGGTCGCCAATTTCCTTCTGGTCCTCCTCGTGGAGCCGCTTCATGTCCTCCCACGACTGCTGGAGCAGGTTGCGTTCCCGTAGCAGCTGTCCATTCTCCCGCCTCAGCATATCCACGTCATCCTTCAGCTGGGTCTGGTCGCTCAGGAGCCGGCTGTGGAGTGTGCTGAAATGCCCCCAACACAGTGAGCCCAGCCAGCCTCCAACTCCCACCAAGGTACCACCTCCTCCTCCACCAGGTCCCAACACCCCCAATACAACAGATAGGCCACTCAAACCCTGGTGTCAGCCACATGCCAGTAAGACCCAAACCATTTTTTAGCAACCTAACACTAAAATGGTATATGTGTGAAGGCCAAGGAAAGCAGATAAGCCCCTAGCTGGTAGGGACCCAGCACCTTCAATACTGAGGGCTGGGCCAATGTCAGCAGGTGGGCAGGCAGATGCCCTCGGAGGGGCCCCAGGGGAACAAAGGGGACGATGCCCACTGGCCTTTGTGGACCAGAAGCCCAGCAATCTGCCTGGCTCACGCATTCAACCACTTTCCTACCGACCATGCTTCGGAAGCTGACCGTGGATGCGGTATGAAAACTGAGGTCCAAAACCACAAACCTACTAGGTGAAGGCCCACTGCTTGCTAGACAGCAAAGACAGAACCAGAAGCCCAGGCTCTGGGTCCAGAAATAAAGACTGGCAAGAAAGAGGCAGAAGCTGGGAGCCCCAGGAACTCACTGGTAGAAGTCAGTCTCCTTGGCCACCTCCTCACACCTCTTCAGGGCATTGGTGTGCTGGCTCTGCAAGCTCTGCAGGTCCGACATGGCCCGCACGCACTGGATCTTCAGCCTCTCGTAGTCTGGATTCAGCCTGTGGTAGGGCCTGGCCCAGAGAGCAAAGAGCCCAGTGAACACGGGGCTCAGGATCACCATGACAAGGACATCTCTCCCTGAAGAGCCATGTCCTAGGTCACTCCAGCCTAGCGGTTCCCAAACACCGGACACCTCCACACCACCACATCTACCTGGTGCCCTGCTGAGCCCAGAAGTCCTGGCCATACCCAGACAGACAGAATCAGAACCCCCAGGATGGAGGGCCCCTATTGCTTATCTCCCTGGGTGGGCCTGGAGAGCTGGGAGGTGCTCTGGATCTCTGGGAGCCTCCAGGAGGCCACGCGACCAGCCTGCACACTAGTCTACCAAGTCCCTGTGATGAAGCTCCTCCTCTCCTAAGAGCAGGGATTCTCAATCTTGGTTGCATAATCAAAGACCAAGGCCCAGACCAATGACATCAGCATCCCTGAGGGCAGGACTCAAACATGGGGATTTTTTTTTTTTTAAACCCCCTCAAGGGATTCCAATGTGCAGCCAAGATTGAGAAAAATAGCCAGGAGCAGGAGTTCTCAAAGTGAGGTTCCCAGACCTGCAGCATTGTAATCATTTGGGAATTTGTCAGAAGTGCAAATTCTCAGGCCAGCCCCAGACCTCCGAAATCAGACACTCAGGAGGGAGGAAGGAATGGCCAGCAATCTGTGCTTTAACAAGCCCTTGTGGGTGGTCCTGGTGTGAGCTCCAATCTGGTACCCCCTGCTCTAGGGGGCATCAGCAGCCTCATATAGAAGGGCTAGTCTCTACGTAGCCACTCCTATGCCTTGGTGACACGAAAGTGGCTAAGGACAGGACACACTCACGCCCAGCCCTCAAGCTGTCTGACCAAGAGACACGTCTTCATAAAAGCCACCCAGGAAAACCTTCCTTGGGGTGAGGCACATACCCCTGATGCTTTCAAAGGAAACAGATTAGACCGAGCCTGCTCCCGCCTCCCTCAGAACCCTGCCAGAATCTCCCCAACCCTTCCTTGCTATCTACCTCTTAATCCCAACGAAAGAAGCAGTCAAAGATGTTCTTCAAAATAACAAAAAGTCAGGTGGGACCAACCCTTTTTAAAGTATGTATGTGGCGGAAAACAACTAACAGGTCGACAAACCACATAAAGATCTACTCAACAATGAAGCAGGCTAGGGTTCCCAGCAGACAGCAGCACCCCTGCACAGAGAAACATGGATGCGTGTGGACACACAGGTCAGTCAAAGGCTCAGCGACGGGGCGACTGGGGCAGGGGATGCCACGGCATCAAGGCGGTGCCCTTGTCCAGCAGGGGAGGTGCATGGTCCCCACCTCTTGTCAAAGGTGGTCCCGTGGGTGGCAAAGGCCAGGCGCTTCCGCAGCTCGTTCCTTTCCCGGGTCATCAGCCGCAACTGAATGGAGAGGTTCTCCACCTTCTCATTCACCTGCCGGTCGCTGAGCACAGGTGGTGGGGATGGCGCCTTCCCGGTGGTGCCTGCAGGAGGAAGGTGACAAAGTGAACTTGCTTTTGACCAGCCCCCACCAGCAGCCAGGTGCCATTCTGGGCTCTCAGCTGGCCTTTAACTCCTCACATCCACCTTCCCAGGTGGGTCCGGTTACAACCCTCTTTCCCAGATGACACCCCCAAGTCAGAGAGCAAGAGGCAAGGCAGGGACCAGAGCCCAGGCAGACTGGCTCCAGCATCCACCCCCGGGGCCCTGGCTAAGGACTCTGGAGTCCCCCTCTCTCTCCCCAGCCTGGCTTTGGCACCTCCAGGATGGCCCAGCCTCATCTTTGCATCTTTGCCTGCTCTGCTACCACCAGCTGTCACCTTCCTCTGGGCAAAGAGGTCGGCCTAAGCCCTGAAGAGAGTGGAAGACACAGCCTGAAGAGGAAGGCATGGTTGCAGTCCAGAGAGGCTGGCAGAGAACAGAGGCAGCCCGTTCCTAAGCTGGGCCCATGGGCCGTGTTCTGTTCTTCCCTGATCAGGGCTGGACAGTCTGCATGGCTCTCTCTTCCAAGCTGCCCGACTGCTTGAGGACCTGCTCCACCAGCCCAGATATGCAGCTTGGAGGAGGTGCAGGGACAGCTGCCCATGGCCAAAGGGTGCAGGGAAGTCCCAGGGCCTCTGGCGGCCCAGCCCACAGCAGGGCCTCATCATGTATCCCCAGGACTAGACATGTTCTGAGAAGGAAACCCCACGCTGAATGCCATTACTTAGGACAAGTGGCCACCACCAACACCTCTGGTGAGACCCCAATCTGTTTCTAGGAAGAATGCACCTCACTCAAATGTCCCAGAAAAAGAGACAAATCCATGGTACTGGTATACTTGTATATTTACATATATACTTGTATATTTATATATTATATATTTATATATATATACTTGTATATTTACGTATATACTTGTATATTTAAGTATATACTTGTATATTTATATATTATATATTTATATATATATACTTGTATATTTACGTATATACTTGTATATTTAAGTATCTCTATCTCTCATGGATCCTCAGTGGGGTAAGCAAAACCCACAGCAGTCACCCCAGCTCATGGATGGGATCCAGAAGCTGACTCACCCCAGGAACACAGTATCTGGGTTCCCAGGAGCCCTATAATATGCAAAGGGCAAGACACATGTCCTCTGACTCAGTGTCTCCTGACCACTGCCCCCCAGCTCACCCTTGTTGGCGGATCTGTTCATGTAAACCAAGTGTCCCCCAAAACGGGGACTCAGGTGTGACCTTGCATCTTCTGGGAGTGCCAGGAAGGATGGAAAGCTTGACACTGTGGGCAACAAGGCAGGCCACGATCCGAGGCAGGAGACTTCACCATTACCCAGTGTCAGCACCCCAACCACCGAATCTACTACCCCTCGAAAGGCATGTTATTTTAAAGCCAGCACCACCATAACACCAGGATTTCTGTGCTCAGACCAGAACTCTGGGGCCAGAATGTCTCTAAGGTGGGGTCCAGGACCACCACCAATGAGCTGCGTGCTCCCTGCACGGGTTCTACTCTGCAGTGGGAGGAGCCTTCCCTCACCCTTCTCCAAAGACCCTGGATCCTCATCCTTGCCCCCAGGGCTTCTGGAAGACAGGCTGGTTACAGCTCTGTGCAGCTGTGTGACTTGACGTCTTCCTCTCTGCAAATGAAGGCACTTCTACAAATTCTAGTCCTATGACTGTTTTCTGATTTGCACTAACTTACCTGGCTCTCTGACACATGGGGCTGCCTCTGGATATGTGCCTGATACTCCTTCCAGAGAAGCCCACAGCTCACTCAGCCTCTAACCAACCCAGGGGGGCGCGATCTGTGTAAGACTGACGGACCCAAAACAGGGGATGAATAGACTAAACAGACTCAGACTTGGCTCGGCAAAGAAGGATTTCAATGTAAACCGTCACAACCAACCCACACAACAGCAACCAACACAGATGTCCCGGGCATTCATTTAATCTAACCTACAACCTTGGAGGTGATAAGAATATTATCATCTCCATTTTACAGGTGGGAAGGCAGGCCAAGCAAGGTCAAGGAATTGACACAAACAGCAAGTGACGCCCCGGATGAGAGCCCAGCCATCTGTCTTCAGAGCACATGCTCTTCGCTGCAGTCCGAGCCTTGCAGCCCCACAAAGTACTCATGTATGCCTGGCAGTTTCTAAGACACTTTTCATACATTATCCCATCCCACCCCCTTAAGGAAGATACTGCTGTTATTCCCGTTTTACAGAACAGGAGACAAAACCTTATCAAGCTTAAATGATGGGTCCAGGTCACCAAGCCAGTAAATGACAGCATGGCATATAGAGTGCCCTTTGCCTGACCCCAGTGCCCAGGGCCTCAACCTAAAAGTTCTTAAATGTTTTGATCCTAGGACCTTCTTTATACTTAAAAATGACTGAGGACTCCAAAGAACTTTTATTTATACGGTTATGCCTAATAACATCTACCAGATTAGAAATTTCAAAAGTATTTTTAAATATTTACTAACTTTAAAATAACCAGACTTGTTACATATTCACATAAGATGTCTTTTGTAAAAAAATTAACTACCCTCTCCATCACCAAACACAAAACACAGCGAGAAGAATGGCACTGCTCTGCGTCTCTGTGACGCTGTTTGATGTCTGGCTTAACAGAGTCAGCTACAGTCTCACACGTGTGCAGCATCGCGGATGGAACCTTTAGAAAACTCCACTCCACAGTGGAGTTTGTGTGAGGACGAGCATGCAAAAGGCAAGAGACACCTTAGTAGCATCATAATAACAGTTCTGACCGCACTGGCTCCCTGCAAGGACCTCAGGGACACCAGACCATGCTTTGAGAATAACCTGACCTATGGTCAAGTTCAAAAAAAAAAATCAGAGAAACATCATATCTCAATTTCAAAACTGAAAAGCACCACCAGCCCCAAAAACCTGCCTCCGGAGAGATAAAGAATTCTCACCCCATTTTAAAAATGAACCAACAGAAAGATGCAGTCCTTAGCTTTTGCGGAGGCTAGAGAGAGAAGCTGCAGCACAACAGAAGTAGGGGGCAGACCTGTCACCACACACAGCCGCCACCTCCTGTCTGTCTCCAGCAGGATGAGGCCACTGGCCCTGCAGCTGGAAAGGACCCAGGGGCAGCTGATCATGGAGACAGTGACACGAGTGCTGTCATTTGCTGAGGGCTGCCTAGGTACTGGGTTCCATGCTAAATGCACCTGGGTCCTCACCTCATTAACCCCAGGCTACCCTCCCAAGTACATGCTGTGATCACCGCGTGAGACACTGCACAGCTAGGAAACGTGCAGACACACACACAGACCCGGCTCCGTCTCCAGACCCAGGGCCTCACTTGCTGTGCTGCAGTCTCCCAGCAGGACTGGCCTCCTGGTTCCCTTCCCCTGCCCTGAAGGCTTGAGCATACGTGAAACACACAGAAAGAAAGGTCACCCAGGCCTGTGAATCCATGAGATGGCAGGCTGACATAGGGAAACTGCTGCCTGGATGCTCCGGTCCTTTCACAATAAGGAGGCAAGAGGGCAGAGGAGGACCACAGGGGACCTCAAGAAAAATCCCAAGATGGGCTAAGCCAGGAAGTCCCAAAATAAACAGCAAGTGTTGCCGAAAACCTTTTCCATACCCATCCAATTAAAAATAAAGTTTTCCCCTTCTACTTGCATCTCGGGGCTGAAAAACATTTTGAGGATGATGCAGTCCTTTCAAGAAAATGGTTGCTGGAATCCTCTAAGTACCTAGAGGACTGTTTGAGTTCTAGCACAGTGAGGGAGCTCCCTACTTCACAGCAAGGCCCATCTAATCTCTCCCCAGACAATTACTCTGTGAACCAAGTCAAGATCTTTATTTCTCCCACCGACCCTAGATCTACCCCTAAGGCCACAAGGTACAACTGTAATTTCTCTTCTATACCACAAACATGCAAGCATTTGAAGACAACTGCCAAGTCCCTTTATCATTACCAGAATGGCTAAATTTTTTAAAAAGTGACACCACGAAACGCTGAAAAGGATGCAGAGAAACTAGGATTTTCAAACACTGCTGGTGGGGATATGAAATCATACAGCCACTTCTGTCAAAGAAAACACTTTGACAGTCTTTTATAAAGTTAAACATGCACTTACCATACCACCCAGTAATCCCCCTCCTAGATATTTACACAAAAGAAATGAAAATTTATGTTCACACAAAAGCTAGCACATAACTGTTTACAGCAGCTGTTGAATGGATAAATGACAGTGTTATTATACTCATATAATGGAATACATCTCAGCAATAAAAAGGCTCTGACTATCACACAAACTGCTGGTACACACAAGGGCAGAGGGAATGGGGAACCTCGAACGCACTAAGCTGAGTGGAAGAAGCCAGACTCAAAAGGCCACACACTGTATAATTCCATTTACATGACATCTGGAAAAAGGCAAAACTACCGAGGCAGGAGAGAGATCAGTGGCTGACAGGGGCTAGAGGGAGTGGAGGCAAGAAAGGCTGACCACAAAGTCACAGAAGGGAATTCTTCAGGGTAGGGCGATCGCTCTGTGTCTTAATTGCGGCACTGGTTAAGTGACTAATGTGTTCATCAAAACTCAAACTATACACTAAAAAGGATAAATTTTACTGTACATACCTCAATGAACATGACTTTAAAAAAAAAAAAAAAAGTTTTGATATTAAAAAAAAACAAAAACTCATGGTGCCCTAAAACTGAAGCAACCATTCCAGGAGAGGTGTGGCTTGTCACCCCCACCCCCATCAGTCACTGTGCTTTTAGGAAACAGTTTAAAGAAGCAAAATTAAAACTAATGTCAAATGAGTTGTCCACAGAAGCCTCAAACTCTTTGTGCAGTTGTTCTTTTGGATTCAAATGCAAAACTGTCCACTCTCCCCCACCAATTCACTCCTTCCTCTTCCCAAATCTGGAACCCACTTGAAAAGAAAGCAAGGGACCTCTCTGCTGGTCAACATTTGGCGCTTTCACTGCTGAGGCCAGGGTTCAATCGCAATAGGGAAACTGAGTCAAGGCTATGGTTTTTCCAGTGGTCACGTACGGATGTGAGAGTTGGACTAAAGAAAGCTGAGCACCAAAAAACTGATGCTTTTGAACTGGTGTTGGAGAAGACTCTTGAGAGTCCCTTGGACTGTGAGGAGATCCAACCAGTCCATCCTAAAGGAGATCAGTCCTGGGTGTTCACTGGAAGGACTGATGCTGAAGCTGAAACTCCAATACTTTGGCCACCTCATGCGAAGAGCTGACTCACTGGAAAAGACCCTGATGCTGAGAAAGACTGAAGGCGGGAGGAGAAGGGGACGACAGAGGATGAGATGGTTGGATGGCATCACCGACTCAATGGACATGAGTTTGGGTAAACTCCGAAAGTTGGTGATGGGAGGCCTGGTGTGCTGCAGTCCATGGGGTCGCAAAGAGTCGGACATGACTGAGCAACTGAACTGAGGGAAACTGAGCCTGCAAACTGAGCAGCACGGCTAAAATAAATAAATAAATATTAAAAAATAAAAATTTAAGGCAGATTTTCTTTTTCCTTTTTATGTCGAGGGTAAGATTCTGGGGTTAAGCAATTTGGACTGGACTAAAATGGCCCCAAAAAGAGTGCTAAAAGATGCCAGGAAAGCTGGCATGGGCCCTGGAGTTTAGAGAAAGTCATCACTCTTCTGGGCCTTGCTGTGAGAGGGGGCACAGGTGAGGGAAGCACAGCCTGTTGGCCATCATGAGTCCAGGCCCCTCCTCCTGGTTACCCTGACTCATGTTGCCTCCTCTGTGGACCACTGAGGCTCAGTGAGAGCCTGGCAGCTGATAGTCTTCTTGGTTATAAACTCCTATGTCACACCACAGCTGACCCTGAAGGCCATCCCTCAAGTCTTATTTACAGCTAGACAGGTCACAGCTCTGCTTCTGAGCCTTGGTGACCTGTGGTACCAGAAGCCAAGGAGAATATAGGCACTGGCCAAAGGTGGTCGGGTGGAATGGGGATGTCCAGGTGAACTGCTCAGCCTCCTTCAGACCCTGACCATCAGGAGCAAAGCAAAGCAAGAGAACATGGTCACCACCAGCCTCAGCAAGCAAAACCAAGCCATCCTCATCTCCAGCCCAGAAGAGCCAGCGCCACCGGGGAAGACACAATTCCACACACAAAAGCAGCTCAGCTTCACAGAGCTTGTTACACTCATTTCTGGCCCCACCCAGACCTACCAAGTCAAGAACCCTGGTGGGGAAGCCAACAGCCACCTCCAGGTAAATCTGATTCCCCATAAAGTGTGAGAACCTCTGGTGTGAACCGAAGTTGCACTGGCTGCCCAGAGTGGTTTTCCAATCCCTTGACCTTTTGGCCTTCCAGGATCCACTACATTGAAAAGCATCACCCACTGACGTCCAGGGGATGCCCTGCTTGGTCAGCAGAGGACTGCAGCTGGGCTCCCCGTGGACTTGGAGAGGAAGGAGGTGCGATTCCAGGGCGGCAGCAGCCGCCTCGCCCAGCTCCCAGATCTCCCAGATCAGCTACTTGCTCTCGAATCCTTGACTCGGGGTCAGTCTGCAGAAACCCAAATCAAGGCAGACAGCAAGGGCCTGCTGCTTCCAGGCTGCTCCTGCATCCAGAACGCCATTCCTGCAAGACCGCACTCCAGGGCCACCTCCTCCCGAGAGCTTCCTGACACCCCTCATTAGTCACAGCTGCCCCTTCCCCGTGGTCTCCTTGCTCGGTCAGCCACTTCCCTCTTTAGGGCTAAGGCCCACATGGTGGTGTGCCCCACCAAGTTCCCATGTTGAAGTCCTTACCTCCCCAGGTGTGGTATTAGGAGGTGGGGCCTTTGGGAGGTGATCAGGTCATGAGGGTGGAGCCCACATGAATGGGATTAGTGGCCTTATTAAGGAGACCCTAGAAAGCTCTTCCCCTTCCTGCCATGTGAGGTTACAAGGGGAAGGCACCATCTGTGAACCAGGAAGTGCCTCCCCAACCCAGGACACTGACCGTATTCCCAGGATGGTGAGAAATGCATGTGTGCTGTTCCTGAACTGCCCAGTCTAGGGTCTGCGGCAGCCCAGGCAGACTAAGACAGCTGGCTAGCCTGTAAAACCTGGAGCCATGTCCTCTGTGATCCCCGTGAGTGTGGAGCACAGGCTCCACGTGGACAAGGTGCTCCCATCACTTCATCGCAAGTGAAGTCAAGTCACTCAATCGTGTCTGACTCTGTGTGACGCTATGGACTCCAGCCACCAGGCTTCTCTGTCCGTGGGATTGTTCCGGCAAGAATACTGGAGTCGGTTGCCACTTCCTTCTCCAGGGAATTTTCCCAACCCAGGGATCAAAACCAGGTCCCCCACATTCAGACAGATTCTTTACCATCTGAGCCACTAGGGAAGCCTGTCCATCTGATAAACTGAGAAAAAAAAAACAGGCCCCGGGTCCAAGAGGACCAGAGAAGGAAGGGTCAGAGGGCACGGGGTCAAGGTACAACCCTGCCTCGATGCTCATTCACCCCACTATCCTTTCAACCGGAAGCTGCACTTTCAAGGAATCTTTGCTGGGATAGTAAGGAAACCCTCCAGCTCTTTTTCCTGCCAATAAACCAGGACATCTCTGTCTTCAATAAGAAAGCTCCCGTTACTTTAATTTGTATGAAACTTAAGGCTCATTTTATAAATGTTGCCCCAAAACCTCTCTTCTTCTTAAAACTTCTCTAGTTACCCAAGATGAGGGGCGGGGGGGGAAGGCACCTGAGAAATGAGGTCAGGATGAATGGGGAGGAAAAATTATGGACTATCTGAAAAGAGTGTGCCTCCCCTGGGCAGATCCATGGGGCCTACTTAAATAACAGTCCAGCTACTTAAATAACAGGCCACATGGGGTGGGGGAAAGCCTCAAAGAAGCCACATGTGCTCAGCTGATGAAAACTGCCTAGAAAGATATGGCAACATTTAAGTCTGTTGGTATGTTGTTAACAGGGTCAGGCTGGAAAGCTAAAATGGACAGACTACCTGAGGACCTAATGGAAGCTGGGAAGAGGTGAGGGACAGCCAGGTACCAGCTGTTACAGAGAAAATGCTATACCCAAGATTCTACCTACCAATTTTCTCTCAGCTGTGTATAACTTGCTCTTTTCCCAACATTCTTGGTTAGGGAGATATAAGTGGGAAAGTGAAAACGGTATTTTTATTGTAAGACCTTGCCTTTCCTTAGGTTCACGGAGAAAGACCGGAACAAGCAAAAGCAGCCAGTCTCCACCTGACTCACCCGCCCCTCAGGCAGGGCCATGGTGCGCCCAAGACGGCCAGGAAAGGAGGTGCTCTGCCCATCGTTAGGTGCGGCTGAGCCAGGAGGAATTCCTCCTGAAGGTGCTGCAGTGGGCCATGGCTGACCCTCCATTCCTTCCATTCCAAGGGACTGGTCCAAGCTGGCCACAGACACTCCAGTGCCCTTGCCCGGGACCAGGTTAGGTCAGCTCATCTCCAAACAAGAGGGCTGTTAAGAGTGGATGCTGAGACCCGTCCTCAGAGCTTTTGAAGCCCAAGAACCTGCATTTCTATCATCTATCTGGGTGCTGCTGGTCCAAGGACCACACTGCATGAGTGGTGGTTTGGGCACAGACAAGAGACAGGGACTGGGGACTGTGCTGAAGACTTTCTGGGAAAGTCTTCTTTGCCCATCAGGAGACACAAGAGGAGATGACCTCCTTCATCCTCTGGGCCACTAGTGATGATAGAGACGTTCTTTTATCTGCTCTATCTACCACAGTAGCCACTAGCCACAGGTGCTATAGAACACTTGCAATGTGGCTAGTGTGACTACTGAAACTAGAGATTTAAATTTCATTTCACGTTAATTCACTGGAACTTAAATAGCCACACGTGGCCAGCGGTTCCCACCGCGAGCATGGTAGCCCTGGACGCTGTCAGATCCAGATGGGACGGCTGCCCCTGCCATCAGCGTAAGGGAAGACACCACACAGAGGCCCTCCAAGTCACACCTGATGTACTTAGCCCACCCTCAGCACCCTTACCACGCGAGATCACACATTTCTCTCATCTACTGTGAATAAGTATTCCATACTGCTGCAGCCAAAAGCCTTCTAGCCAACACAGCCATGGGGACACTGAGGTCAGCTTGCAGAGAAAGGGGCTACTCACCCCAAGGTCAATGCTGACTCTATGCAGAAAAGCAAGAGGAGGAGAGCTTGGCTACTGGGGAACTGGAGAGGTTTTGACCTGAAGGGATGCACGCAGATCTTGAGCATCCAAGATCTGGGCACAGACAGTGAACTGCAACACAACACTGCTCTCTGCCAGCCTGCCAACACGTATCCAGGGACACTGGTGACCCCTCCATCAAGGGCCAACTGGTGGGTCACTGACATGATGCTTCTTCCAAAGTACACAAAGGTCCGGCCGCACAAAAAATAACTTCCTACTCACGCCTGAAATTCCACCATTAACAATAACTGCTGTGGTTTAAGCACTCACTCTCTCTAGAATCTCCTTTTAAAATGCAAATGCTCCTAGGAAAGGCCACATTTTAATGTGAATGGGTTGGTCAGAGGCCACTGTACCTTGTTCCCAAGGGAAAGGGTGGAGCAAGAGAGGTGCTCAGAGCTCAACCAGCTCAGTTTTACAAAAACCCATCTTAGCACTGCATTCAACCTGACTGCCCCACCATGCACTTCCTGAAAGCCAGTCCCATGTTCAAAATCCCCACAACTCCACCACTCAATCCCTGTATCTCACCGACCCAAAGCGGGCAAGGCAAAGTGAACTATGGTCTCAGCAGAGTCCTCCCTGAACCCTAAGGAGGATGCAGGGACCTCTAAGGGGCTGAACTTTGCCCCATAGATGGATGCTAAAGTCCTCATTCCCAGTAAATGTGAATGTGGTCTTATTAGGGAATATGGTCCTTACAGATGATCAAGTTAAGATCATACTAGAGTAGGGCAGGTCCCAAAACTAATGTGAACGGTGTCCTGTTTTTACAAGAAAATTTGGAGACACATACAGAGAGAAAACACCATGTGAAGATGGATGCAGAGGCTAGAGTGACACACCTACAAGCCAAGGATGACCTGAGGTCACCAGCACGCCACCGGAAGGAGAGCGGCCCGGAGAAGACCCGCTCCTGGTGCCTTCGCCCAAGGATGATCCACGATCACCCACGCCACCGGAAGGAGAGCGGCCCGGAAAGACCGGCTCCTGGTGTCCTCACCCAAGGATGATCCGAGGTCACCAGCACGCCACCGGAAGGAGAGCGGCCCGGAGAAGACCCGCTCCTGGTGCCCTCACCCAAGGATGATCTGAGGTCACCAGCATGCCACCGGAAGGAGAGTGGCCCGGAAAAGACCCATTCCTGGTGCCCTCGCCCATGGATGATCTGAGATCACCAGCACGCCACCGGAAGGAGAGCAGCCCGGAAAGACCCGTTCCTGGTGTCCTCAAGGGCACATGGCCTTGCCAACACCTTGATCTCAAGACTCTGGCCTCCAGGGTTTGGACAGAATAAAGTTCTCTAGTGTAAGCCACTCAGTTTATGGTGCTTTGCTAGGACGGCCCTAGAAAATGGATACAATCTTCCCTCTGGTACCCCTCTAATCACTCTGACCTTACTTACTGTGTCTACTCACCTGACTATCGCCCCAGTAGACCCTAAGATCCATGAGCACAAGGACTACATCTGCCTACTCACCACTATATCGTAAGCCCACTTCTGGCACCCTGGAGGTCCTCTGGATCAGTCAGATTAACTCACAAGAGGCCTTTCCCTGGCTAGTCCCAGAATCTCAGACATGAGATGTTCCCTCTCCGAGTGTCCATTTCCCCATCTGTCTATTGCAGGAAAAGGAAAGAATTGGATCAGATCACATCTGTGAGCCCTTCTGATTCAAAACCTCCAGCACTCACCACCAAAGGTGTCAAGGTCAGACCAGGACACAGAGCCACACTAGGGTGTTACACGCAGCGCAGGTGGGACACGGGACAGGCCACGGAGATGCGGGAAGACTGGAAGACTGACAACTTTCCTCCCCTGAGACATCTCCAATGACAGCAGGGACAGCCTCCCTCTATGGCTTCTGGAACCCACGTGCAGAGACACACACCCGATTCAGCATGAACTGGCGACTCCTGACCTCAAGGCAATACTCACTCCCTGTGGGCTGTTCCTGCTCACAAAGGACAGTTCCCAAAGGGGTTGGTCTCCTGGACAGCAGGCACTAGGTGCTACGAGGCCGGGGGCTGAGGGCAGGGGACAACAGGCTCTCTGAGAAGTCCTGTGCCCTGACAAAGTGGAGAAATGGTGACACGAGTACCTCCCCAGCACGTACGCCCCTGCTAACAGCAGAGTTCTGCCCTCCTCCAGTAAGAGGACGTGCCTATGAGCGAACAGGCGAATAGAGATGACTGCACAAGGGAGGTGATAGCCAACTTCCCACCCTCGTACCCAGCGCTGCCCCGGCTCGCCCCTAGCCCCCCGCCTCCCTGAGGTCCTCCAGAAAGGAGGGTCTCCAGGAAGGAGGTACTCACCTACGCTGCTGAGTGAGCTGCTGCTCTCCGAGTCTGAGGGCATGATGGACAAGACGCTGTAGGTGGAGCCTGCAGGCAGAAAGAGGGGCCATTTGTTACTGATCCCAAAGGGCTCTCCTGTCTACACCCCAAACCACTGTCAGACCAACTGACTTCAGTGAGCGCCAGGCTGAGCACCAGCACGGCACCAGGCACTAGACATCAGAACCACAGGCCGGGCAGGGGAGACGTGGTCGACAGGCTCTCTTCTGTGGTGCTTCTGTGCCAGCTTCCGCCTCACCTTGGGCCACCTTCTGAGTGATCTCTGCACAGGCAGAGGACAGCTTAGAGTCAGTCAGCTGGCTTCTTGTCAGGACATCTGGGGAAAGGCTTACCTAGCAAGAGAGCCACATGCCCAGGTGACAAGGGGCCTGGGGATTTCCTACAGGTTTGTATCAGGGTGATTCTGGCTTCCATATAGAGAGTAACAGAGCCTAAGTAAGCATCTGTGAACCTTTTGTTCTTCATGCCAGACTGTTCTGCTCTTAGGTTCTAACTGTATTCAAGCTCAGTCCTCAATAATTTAGCAGTGACTGCCCCCTGATTAAAAGTTACTCATAAAATTATGAGCAATTACACAGTCACCAAAGCTGGGGATAACAAGTTTTTTCAGGGGCAGAGGGGTTGACGCTTGTTGACTCCTAGTGGCAGACACATAACCACCACAGTTTGCTTTGAATTCAAATATCTTCAAAGCCAGGATGTTACCTGCCTGACATCAGGAAAAATCTCTGGGTCAAGAAATCCAGGTCTAAGCCCAGCTCTTATCCACATGAGTAGCTGGCCAGTGGCCTCTGTTTTCTGGATTTCTATTCCTCAAGTCTGTAACATGAAGGGGTTCAACCAGACGGCTCAGGAGGTCCTTTCCCCTGACGCATTTCAGAGATAATGTTTCCCATGATGAACGGAAACAAAGGTGTGCTTTGCTTACCAAGACTACAGATGACACAAAAGCAAGAGGGTGGGCGAATCGACCCAGAGACTGAATGGGAGTTGAGAAAAGCACAACATGCAGAGATGGTGGGTCAAATAAAACAAGACAATGGGAAGAATGCAATGTTTTGTTCTTAGAACCAAAAGAACTACACAATGAAGGCGTGTGTGTACTGGGCAAAGTGGGTGAGCCAGAGATGAGATTTTTGCAATAAAGCCTTTGAATGAGCCTTAGGGCTTTGGTGTCAGAAAGCAACCAAGAATTAATGAGACCTTGGACTCCAGGATCAAAAATGCAGGGTTAAATCTAAGAGGTTCCCTCCCATCTCAACTGTTGACTAGCTACTCTATACCTGTATACCCTCAGAAGGGAAAGAAAAGGGATAAAGACATGGAGTGAGAAGGGGAGAAGGAGAAGAGCAAGGAAACTCATGGAGGAGGGGAGGAAGAGGTGCACCAGGGGACAGGGAAGACCCTGAATGGACGGGGAAGACGTAGGGAAAGATGAAGATCACACACAGAGGGCAGGGCACCGAACAGCCCTGGCGTAACAGACAGCGTGCTGGGGAGCTATTAACAGCAGGTGTGCCCACCAGAGAGAGACGAAAGGAGAGAGGGGAAAAAAGAGAAAATTAGAAAACAGGGACTTCGGTAAAGGTAAGCAGTGCAACAGTGGCCTGGAATGGCCAGTGGCCTCATTACCACATTTTCTGAGAATCTCTGATGAACCTCTGGCTGTGTAGCATGGATGGAAGAGGCTCGCTCAGGAAGTGGAAAGGACCCCCCAAAGGGATTCAACTTGTTCAACTGGCCTCCAACAGCACCCCTGAAACAGCTGCTGGATGCAGGGCAGGGTGGCCTGACGGTCAGTACTGCCTCGGTCCGAGAAGACCCAGGTGCTGGGGGCTCTCACAACACATGCATTCACTCCGTGCCCACCTGGCAGAGATATCATAGGTGGGCTCTGCGCAACCTCTGAAGGGAGATGGAACCAGAAAACCCCCGGCAACCCAGCAAGTCCTCTATCGATCCTACTGAAAGATATGTAAGCGATGTTCAGTGAGCTATATCCTGCATTTCAAATTCAACCCACACGATTCATTTCTGTCTCAACAATGAACATCACAGACTTCTCACAGCATTCCTCTTCCCCTATCATAAACATCAAGCATGACATAAAGATCTACGAAATAAAGTCAGGTGCAATGCAGCCAATCCATGGGTATCTTCAAAAACCAAGAATACAACAGCATGCCTATCTGCTAAACTCAACTGCTATTTTCTTAATTATTTTTTGCTGCTGTTATGGGGGGAGGGGTGGTTAAAGGAGTTAGGTGGACTGTTTTCAAAAGACAGCTACTCAGATAAAGCAGGCACCACTACACCGTCCCGCTCACACCTCCGAGATCTGAGCTCAGCCCAGCCCCGCTTACGACACCACAGGCTGCGCTCTGGTGATGCTCCCTGCAGAACGCTGTGCCTCTTTCTCACTATTGGCATCAGCGGCGGCCCATCTTCCAGTAAACCGCCCCTCCCCTGCAGATTGTCTCTCTCCTCCCCCGTGGTGAGTTTCCACTGTTAATTAAACTTGGCAGACACCCTTCTCTCTCTCCTCCCACCTTCCCCCCTGGCTGGGAGGAGTCAACTGGCCAACCAACACATTCTGTTCCTCTTCCCTGCCCCCTGTGTCCTGACCTGATGGGGCTGTGGGGCCTGACCCGGGGGCGGTATGACATCTTTATCTGCATCTCCGGGCATTACCTCCCCCGAGCTGGCTGGCAGGGCTCCTGGGAGCCAGTGCTGGGGCTGCCAGGGGTCGATGAAAATTGGACAAGGCCCAGTTTCTACACTGTTCCCAGGGCCTCAGACGTCATTCAAGGGGGGAAAAATGGTCTGAAGACGACACTGTCTTGGTCATGCTTTGTCTCTGCAGCTATTGTTGTCTTTAAAAGCCTGTGTGGTCAGGACTGTCGGGAAAAGGCAAAAGGAGTCACTTTCCTCCAAAGTCACGCGGTGTCTTTGCTAAGCGATGGCTTCCGAGGGGTGAGACAGACGTCACCTACCCCTGGGATTTCACAATCCAATCTGGAGGCCGACAGGGGTCCCATCTCACCATGCCCGCTCCCCTGCCCCACAGAGCCCCTCACCCTTGGCCAAGTGAGCAGGAAGGAGTCCCCTTGAAGGCACCTGCACCCCCCGCCCACCCACCCCGAACCCGAAGGCACACCCTCCACCTCTCACAGAGGTCTGGATGAAGGAGGGCCAGCTTCCCACACCACTGCTGCCTCCACCGCTTCCCCCTCCACCCCCCACAGAACAGCAAGGCACTGACCCTCAGGACAGTCCCACAAACTCAGACAAGCCAGTGCAGAGGTCCCGAGAGGACCCGGAGAACGTCGTATGATCATGAGAGTTCCAGAGGAGAGCAGAGTGGAGGCCAGGTTCTCATGGCCATGTGGAGCAGAGTGATGATACAAGGGGTTCCCTGCACAGCAATTACCTGGGGAACTGGTCAAGGTGCAGGCTCTGGCTGGGGAGACCTGGGGTGGGGCCTGAGACTCTGCATTTCTAACATGCCTGCAAGGAGTGAGGTCCACAGGGGGACTGAACGCAAGGCTGACCCGAGTCAGCAGGCAGGCGGGGATGCATGTGGGAGCCAGGCAGAAGCCCTGGGAGAGAGCTGGCAGACAGGACTGGCCTGGGCCACAAGCATTGTCTGCGTCCTTCCCCAGAGGCCGCAATGCTAATTGTATTTACTCTGTGACTCAGCCCCACTGGGTCACAGAGACCACTTCAAAAGAACTTCCAGTAAAATCACCCAAGCAGTAACAGAATGCCCAGCCCTCCAAGGCCCCCTCCTGGGGCCTGTGCACCTCCCCACCCCCCGCGCCCGGCTCCCCCCCAGAACACACCCCTCCATTCACCTGGGGCTTGTAAAGGCCCTGGTGACTCACGCTTCCTCCCCATGAAACCAAGACACCGGAGGGGCTTGCTCCAGCCTCCAGCGGCAGGCAGAGTCCTCTCAGTGCTCCAGCCTGAGGCGACCCAGCTCTGGGCACTGGGAGGACACGCACCTCCCCCAGCACCCGGGAAGGAGAGAGAGGCAAGCCGCTCTTCCCCGGGGGCTCTGCGACAGGGCGGGGAGGGTCACCACCAGGCCACCTGTCCCAGCCCAGAACCCTCCCTCCGGCTCAGAGCTGACCACCCACGGACGGCCGAGGGCAACCAGTCACTCTCACGCCCACGTGCGTCCAACAGAGTCCCAGCACACGGCTGAGCCCTTCGAGCCTGACACTGGGCTGTGTTTAAGAGACAGAAGAGAAGCCAGGGGCTCGGGAGGCGACGTGCCTGCTGAGAGCCTACGGAAGGTCCTTCCCCTCTCTGATCCTGGGTGGGGCCCATCTGCAAACCCGAGGGAGCAGTGACCAGAATGCTGATGGTACCAGTCGGCCTGGGTTCAACTCCCAACTCTGCCCCTCAGCGGCTGTGTGCCCTCAGCCTCTGCCTGCCTCCACGTGCACGTCTGTAAAATGGGACAAGAGGAGTACTAACCTCACAGAGTATCAACTGAGTTAATATGAAAAGGCCGTGGCACAGCACGTGACCCCGCCAGCGCCCCGAGTGTCAGCTGCTGCTCCTGCAGTCAGACCAGACCTTCCAACCCCGCCGTCCTCAATCCTTGGGTCACCTGTAAGGAAAGCTGTCTGCCAGGGTGACAAGGCTGAACAGTCCACAATGACAAACTGCTGGCCTGCAGAGCACTGATAACACCACCACCAGTCATAATAATAGCAGCAGCTGATACTGAGCCCTGTAAGTGCTGGGATGTACTAAACTCTGCATGTATTCTCTCAGTGAATTCCCACACTAACCCTGAGGTTGTCATTACACCTGCAATGACAGAGGAGAAAACAAAGGGTTAGAACAATGAAGTAACTTGCTGAAGGTCATGGGGTGAACAGGATACAAACCCAGATAGTCCAGCTCAACGTCTGTGCTACTGATCCCTAGTCACAACACTGCTGCCGAGCTCTAAAGGTCTGGCAGTCCGGGGAGACTTCATGGAGGAAGGGGCCTGGAGGCTGGTGGACTTGGACAAGCACCAAGAAGCCAGATCAGCCTGGAGGAGATGTAGGCCCCACCCCTCTGTATAAGTGAGAAGTCTCAGAGCAGGGCCACCCCTGTCCAGGGCCTCACAGTTTGGAATCCCCCAGAGTGGGCTTGTCCCCTCCATGACAGACACTGTGAGCTGAGCGGGGCCTGGGGACTAAAAGTGAGAAGAAAGAAAGAGGGATGAACTGTGGCTTTACGGCCCTGCACGTGCTACTCCTTCCTGCCCATCCCAATGTCCAGACCGTGCTGGGTGCTGAGACACCTGACTCCATGAGCTGCAGGCATGAGAAGCAGGCAGGCAGGTGAAAGTGCTGTGTACTGAGCCCGCCTCCCCTGCTTCTAAGGACCTCGGGAGCTGCTAGGAGGGTGGGCGCCTCTGGCTGCTGAGCAGCCCCGTTGCAGAACCACAGTTCAGTGCAGCTATGCCCCTCCCTAGGGCCTCAGCTTCCTCCTCCTTTAACAACATGGCCCCAGATCGTGAATGCGGAGACCCACGGTTGGAGGCTGACAAGTCCAGACATTTCAGGAGATAGGGAGTGACCAGGGCCCTGGAATGGAGCAGCCACGGAGCCTGGCACATTGATCAAGAAAGCCCTGCTTCAGGTACTTGACATGCCCACCTCCAGGTGGGGGGGGGGGCACATTCTCCCTGCCATGCACGAGAAGGCTGGTGCCTCTTGGCCAGGCTGGGTGACAATTGTCACCTGACCTAGAAAGCCCAGGAAGTGGCCCAAAGCAGGATCTGGATGGCTCAAGGAAGGGAGGCTGGGCTGGTCATCATTTCCACCCTAGAGGGTAGGGAGGAGACTGATACAGACTTCAGGAGTCTCCTACTAAAACGCAATGATGTAATGGGGCGTGTTCATCATCACTGAGCGCAGCCACACCTGATGGGCACCCCAGAACAAAGGATACAGGTGAGAGAGTGGAGACGGGGCCGGCTGCGGCATCACTGCTCTTCTGCCCTCCCTAGAGCTCATGCTCCTAAGTCAGCAGCCGAGAGGACACACTGAGGTGAGACAGGAAATAGTGCGGCATAAGCAGCCAAGCTTCCACTATGCTGCAGCCCAACAGGGCACAGTGAGCGCGTGCGCCCTGGAATAAACTTCCGATCCGCAACAAGAGTCCAACAGACCAGCACCCTCCTCTCTGTCTGGCCTCCTCCTGCCTGGCCTGTGCCTGAGGGCATGCGCTGCCCTCTACCACAGCCTTGCACCGCAGGCTGTTGCTACAAGAACAGGCCCTGGGCCCACACCCCCTGAGCTCAGGCTTGCCACCTACCAGCAGTGTGACCTAAGCAAGCTGCTTCCATTTTTGGCCCTTCATTTCCTCGTTTATGAAATAGGAAGAATTATGGGCTATCAGAACTGAATGAGGAAAGGTAAAGCCCTGGGGACTGAGCCAGGCACACAGACAAGCGCTCCACCAACACTAGTTCCCATTCTTGTTACCTGACTCTCAACCTTGAGTGTCCGCTCCCAATACCTGAATCCGGCCCTGCTATGCCTTTATTTTCTTCCCCTCAGGATAAGGAAGCCTCCCATCCCCTTCCATCATTCTGCCCAGCTATGGCCAATTCCAAGCCTTTCCAGCCTCACTTGCTGATCTCTTGTCCTCTGAATCAAACAGAACAAGAAAGAGTGCTCATTGTGTGCTAAGCATCACACCAGGCCACGCTCCAACCTTCTCATGACCCTCACCTGCACATATATGGGCATTGGTCAGCCCTTCAAGAGAGATGGAATAATGGTGCTCTGCACAGACACCATCCCTTAGTGGGCATGCCTGCCCTGGGAACACAAAGCCCACTGCTTCACCAAATGCTTAGTGAACAAACTGGGGATGCAGCAGAGAATAAGACAGAGTCCCTGCCCTCATGGCGTTCAAAGGAGTGCAGATAGCAGAGAAATAACTCAACAAGCCAATGCAAACTGCATTAGGTAGTCAGTGCTATGAAGAAAATTATAGCAGAGTAAAATGTAGGGTGAGTGGGATAGGGCAGAGAGGTGGCTATGATGGGACAAGAGTCAGGGGAGGTCTCTCTGGTATGTGACATCTGAACAGAGACCTGAAGGAGTCTGGAGGAAGCTGAGTGCTGGAGGAAGACTGTTCCAGGCAGAGGAACAGCGAGTGTAAAGGCCCTGGGGTCAGACCAGGAAGTGGGCAAGGACATGACACCCCAGGCTGGACAGGTCAGGGACATTCAGTCCACAGAGGCCAAAGACGGTCATTACAAAGGAAAGGTCGTCTTCATCAGCAACAAGCTGCCATTCGCCCCCCTCTTCCTTCAACAGCATCGACACCTCTCCCTTGCATGCTTTGTGTGGGGCCTTGGCTATTACTGACCACCAAGGCAGCTCAGTCTGGGTCCCCAGGACTCTGAGATCAAAGAGGAAAACCACTTACCCTCCCACCACCCCAACAGCCCTGCTGAGTCTGAACCTGCTGAGACCCCTGCCACAGGGGTGGGAGGTACAAAGTGAGCGTACACTAGAAAGAGCACGGGAGCTGAAGCTGGATGGACCTGGGCCTTCCCACTCTGGCCATACATGCAGGAACTCCGAACAGCCAAAGCAATCTCAGAAAAGAAGAGTAAAGCTGGAGGACTCACACTTCCTGACTGGGGACAAAGCTGCAGAAATCTAAACAGTGTGGTACTGGCTTAAAGGCAGACACACAGACCAATCGAACAGAACACAGAGCCCAGAAACTAACCTTTGCATAATGGTCGAGTAATTTTTGACAGATTGCTGAAAGACGATCCAATGAGGAAAGAAGAGGGTCTTCAAGAAATGATGCTGGGAAAACTTGATATCCACATGTAAAAGGATGGATTTGGACCCTTTCCTAACAGCATATACAAAAATTAACTCAAAAGGAAATCAAAGTCTTAAAGATAAGAGCTAAAACTAGAATACTCTTGGCAAATGTCAAGATACTGAATTTGGCAGTGATTTCTTGGATATGACACCAGAGACAAAAGAAAAAGCAGACACGCTGGACTTCATGAAAATGTTTAAAACAGTAAATGGGAAAACGCTATCAAGAGAGTAAAAAGGCAACACAGAGAATCAGAGAAAATATCTGCAAATCACATATCTGATAGCGAATTAGTATCAGTATGTGAATGCTACATCGCGTGTCCAACTCTTTGCAACCCTATGGACTGTAGCCTGCCGGGCTCCTCTGTCCATGGGATTCTCCAGGCAAGAATACTGGAGTGGGGTGCCATGCCCTTCTCCAGGGATCTTTCCAACCTAAGGATTGAACCCATGTCTCTTATATCTCCTGCACTGGCAGGCGGGTTCTTTTCCACTAGCACCACCTGGAAAACCCCAGAACAGAGAACTCCTAAAACTCAACAACAGAAAATGTTCAAAATTAGGCGTGACTTGATAGACATTTCTCCAAAAAAGATAATAAGCAATACAAGTGTCTACTGATGGATGAAATGATAAGCAAAATGTGGTATAAACATACAATAAAGTATTACTCAACCTTAAAAAGGCAAGAGATTTGGGTGTCTTCTACAACATGGATGAATTCTAAGGACATTATGCTAAGTGAAATGAGCCAGTCACAGAGACACAACCAACCAGTGTTTGGTTCCATTTCTATGAAGTACTTAGAGCAGTCAAAACTGTAGAGAAAGCAGAATAGTGGCTGCCAGGGTGAGAGGGGGAAACGGGGGGTCACTATTTAATGGGTGTAGTTTTAGTTTTGCAGGATGTAAACAGTTTTGGAGATGGATAGCAGGGATGGCAGCACACTGTGAATGTTTGTATTAATAACATTGATGGTTAAGATGGTAAATTCTAGGCTTACTTTACCACATCAGAAAAACTGGTAGCAAAAAGCAAAACAAATGAAAAACAGTGGGGGCAGGGGGCGGGGGCAGGGGCGCGCAGAAGGCACCTTTCTCTCCCTCCCTCTCCATTAAAGTAATACAAAATCTCTGGGACTTCAGTGTGATCCAAACCCCACCAAGCATCACAAAATCCTACAACAACTTTGGTCCAATAAAGCCCCAGCCCCTCAGTCCTGGAAGTCAAGAACGCTGCAAGCTTCTGAGCACAGGAGTAAGACAGCAGAGATGAGCGTCAGGAAAATATCTCCAGCACCTGTGAACAGGGTGGGTGGAAAGAGGGAAGGCCTGGAAGTAAAGAGAACAGTTAGGATGTTCCTGCAAGAGCTCCCCTGAACCACTGGTCAGGGGTGCGAGCTGAGCAGGGACACAGAGACTGCAGAGGGGAGGACAGGCTAGGATGAAGGAACTGTAGGTAGGGAGAAGTGGAGGGTGATACTGGGTCGGGGTGAAGGTACTGGAAGGTACTTCAGTTAAAGAGGCAGAGGACTGAAGAAGGCCGATGAGAGATGAGGAGACCCTGCTGAGGCTCAGGCTGAATGAATGTGCTAAAGGAAATAAATCTCTGCGGGGGTGGCCTGCTGCCACCTGGAGCTGGGGAGCCAGGTTCAAGCTAACAGTCACCCCATGGAGCGTGGAGGATATGAGTGACAAGCCTAGAGTGGCTCACTGGCAATGTGAAGCCCTTGGGTAAGAAAAAGCAAGGGGAAGGGGAAGGTCAGATCTAGGACTTCCTAAATAGCACCCACACAGGAAGTATTGTTCTAAACACTGTGTTGTTGGTGAAGTCACTAAGTTATTTCTGACTCTATTGCAACCCTAACTGTAGCCCACCAGGCTCCCCTGTCCATGAGATGTCCCAGGCAAGAATACTGGAGTGAGTTGCCATTTCCTTCTCCAAGGGATCTTCCTGATCCAGGGATGGAACCCAAGTCTCCTATTTGGCAGGTAGATTCTTTACCACTGAGTCACCTGAGAAGCTTACCGTTCTAAGCATATACAGGACAAAATCCTAGGACATGTAACCTGTGGGGACAGGAGAAGGAATACAAATTTCAGAGAGAGACACAGAAAGACTACTTGGGGAAACAGGAGAAATAAGAGAATTAAGTCTTCCAGAAGGCGGTGGGGTAGGTAGAGTGGTCAGAGGGGCTGGTCTGCCATGCCAAATGCTAGGGTAGGACCCAGAGCACAAACATTTGATTCGGTCATCTGGAGGTCAGGGATGTCCTGCTAATTAAGTATGGCTATTGATTGGCTTTCGTTTCTCCACCAAGACTGCAGGGCTTGGGTTAGACCAGAAAAGGCAAGAGGTTCATCATGAAAGGACTGCCATGGCTTGTGACAGCTGCCTGCTGTGCTTAAGGAGCGAGAGGCTACACCTGTGCTTAGGAAAGGAGCCCAGGATGGATCAGCGATGTCTGCCACGGGCAAGACCAGGAGGTATGCATTGCTCCTGATCTGTGTGGTTCCTAAGGGCCAGTCCACCAACAGAAACACTATTTCAAGGTTCCCAGCTCTTAGCAAGCTTACTACTACAATGAATCACTGACCAGAATTAACTCTAAACTCCAATCTGTTTCTCCAACATTCTTTAAATGCCCAGGACCGAAAGGGCCCTCAGGGAGAATAAAAGGACAAGATCTCATCTATTCTTTCCTTGAGGCTCTGAGAAACAGTATAGAAGAGTGTGGCCCTCCAGGGGGCCGCTGAGAGGCCCTGCTCCAAGCAGGCGGCTGTCCCACCCAAGAGCCCTGGGACACTTTGCCCGCCTTTTCCTCTTGGATAAGGTGACATCACCCAGAAAGATTCACACTTATTTGCACAATGCTTTTATGGATTTTGAAAGGACCTTCAGAAGAAGATGAAAGGAGTCCATTTTCAAAACCACAGGGACATTTTACAAAGTTTTACAAAAAGGACACCTACATGCACTGACCTGCAGGAATCTGCTCAGGTACCAAATGCTGAAGCTGAAGCCCCAATACTTTGGCCACCTGATGTGAAGAGCCGACTCATTAGAAAAGACCCTGATGCTGGGAAAGATTGAAGGCAGGAGGAGAAGGGGATGACAGAAGTCAAGATGGTTGGATGGCATCACTGACTCAATGGACGTGAGTTTGAACCAGTTCCGGGAGATGGTGAAGGACAGGGAAGCCTGGCGTGCTGCAGTCCATGGGGTCGCAAAGAGTCGGACACGACTGAGCAACTAAGCAACAACCAGATGTTGTTAAACCCCAAACAGGGGAGAGGACTTGGGCTGCAACCCACTCACTCAAGCAGTGTTCTCCTTCCGCCAGCCATCTCCTGCACCCCGCCGCAAATAAAGGTGAAACATGGAGCATCTTTCTCCCTAGGATCTCGCAACAGAGCGTTCCATCATGCTCCAGTTTCTAACTATAATTTCATCAAATCCGGCACTCACATTTACCTTCAGCCTGAGTGCATAACCAATCACCTACTCTAAAGCCAAGAAGATGGGCCCATGGCCACTCTTTCCTCAAATGAAGAAATAATAGTTCCCCCCACACCCTACCCCCGGCAAAATCTGGCCACACACTGTCTACGAATTGTCCCAAATCAGCCCCAGGAAATGGGGAAGGTATGATCACAGAAGGATTTTAGGTTTGGAGATGGATGGCAGGGATGGCAGCACACTGTGAACATGGATGATTAAGTTGGTAAATTCTAGGCTTACTTTACACCACATCAGAAAAACTGGTAGCAAAAAGCAAAACAAATGAAAAACAGTGGGGGGTTGGGGTGGGGAAGGCACCTTTATCTCCCTCCATCTCCATTAAAGTAATAAAAATCTTTGGGACTTCTGTGTGATCCAAACCCCACCAAGCATCACAGAATCCTTCAACGACTTTGATCCCGGAAGGCCCCAGCCCCTCAGTCCTGGAAGTCAAGAACGCCCCAGGCTTCTGAGAAGGGGGAGATCATCACAGAAGTATTTCAAATGCACAAATGTGGGTTACCTTTCACACACACAGGCAATCCTCACGAGACAAAGTAGATTGTGATAACGAAAGAAGGTATTTCACTTTCTTGTGCAAGGAGAAAAAAAAAAAAAATCCAAACCCACAACCACAGAGTGAAGCAAATGAAACCAAAGCACACCAGTCCCCAAAGACCTCAGGGTCCACCCAGCTGCACCCTGGCACTCTGGCCACCTGCAGGGAACCCTGACAGCACAGCACACGCACCCAGGGTCCTTTAGTCAATGGGAATCCCCGTGCCAGCGTCACTGTGCCGTGCCTGCCATGACCGGCCCCAGCACAAGGCCAATGCTTAAAGCTTGAAGACTAACTGCTGGATCCTCATTCTCTGTTGCACTTCAGCCTCCTCAGAGCTTACAGGGCCCCTGTGCCATCCAGCCTTGACCTTCTACAGATGTCCAGAGGAGACACATGGAGCCAGGTCACGTGGCGAGCTGGAGACAGTGCCAAGGCCAACTTCAGGGTCCCTCATCACTATGGAACCACACATAATAGAAATAATCTGTGAAGGGCTGAATTGTGTTCCCTCTGAAATTCAAATGTCAAAGTCTTAACTCCCCAGAATCTCAGCATGTGACTGTGTTTGGAGATGGGGTATTCAAAGAGGAATTCCAATTAATACTAGGTCAGTAGGGTGGGCCCTAATCTTTCTAAGAAGAGGAAATCTGGACATAGACAAGTGCACACACACAGAGGAAAGACTCTTGAAGATACAGAGAGAAGACAGCTCTCTATAAGCCAATGCAAGAGACAGGTCTCACAAGAAACCAGCCCTGCTGACACCTTGATCAGGGACTTGTAGCCGCCAGGACTGTGAGATAATAGATGCCCATTGACTGAGCCCCCAGGTCTGTGGTCCTTTGTTACGGAAGCCCTTCCACACTAATCCAGTTGCTATTGCGCCAGGCTTTGCACAGCCCTATCCAATACAGACATCGTCCACAGTGAAAGCCACGGAAAACTGTCAAATGAATCCTTTATCCTGGGTTTCCCTGGTGGTTGAGCAGTTAAGAATCCACCTGCCAATGCACAGGACACGGGATCAGTCCTTGGTTGGGGTAAGTCCCAGATGCCGAGAAGCAACCAAGCCCAGGAACTACAACCACTGAAGCTCAAGAGACTGGAGTCTGTGCTCCACAACAAGAGAAGCCATCACAAGAAGTCCACGCAGCAGAACGAAGAGTAATTCCCCTTGCCGCAACTAGAGAAAGCCCACACGCAGCAATGAAGACTCAGCGCAGCCAAAAATAAATAAATCAATCTTCTTTATAAAAATGCTATCCTACTTAAAACTCACAGCACTCCAGAAAAGGGATCCTGCTATTAGCATCAATTTATAGACAAGGTTCCTGTAGCTCAGAAAGATGAAGGAGCCAGACCCAGATTATTCAGCTAGACTTGCAACAAATGTCCCCAGTTCTGGGCCCTGCACCTTTACCCCTGAGCTGCCTCTAAGCCTCTAACCCTGCTGCCTCTGCCTGTCCCCCACCCACTCAGCAGCTCCAATAGGATCCCAGAATGACCCTGCCCACCTGGACCACTGATGACCACCATCTGAGACCACTGCCTTCCTTATCACCCGCAGGCCTCGCAACAGCTACTTAAGGAAACTCTGTTGTCTACTATGAATAGTTCTGGTGTCTTTTCTTCTTCTTTTTTTTAATGAATACTGCTTTCATCATCAGGAAAAAAAAAATTATTCTTAAAAAGTTAACACTGTTAAAGAATTCTATAGACTCTTCAGCCTGTGTGCAAATAAATAAATGATCAAAAGGAATATCTTTGGAAACACAATTAAGAATAAAAAGGGGGAAAAAAATACAAGCAACCTTTGCCAGTGTCCCATCAGCCAAGATGAGATAAGGGACTCACGCGGCAAAAATAAGACCGTCACGGCCAATAACCCCAATCAGGCCATCTCCCGAAAATATCTATTTTTAAAAGCATGTTCCATTTCATCACATTTCAGAAAAACAAAGAAGAGACCTTGAGGGGCAGACAGGCAGGCTCCAAAGCGAAACGCAGCACGCTTACAGCTTACAGCAGCGGTGTGGTCGCCCGTGGCCAGACAGCGATTTTCATCTGAAAAATGTGAATCTCCAGTGACAGATGGAGCTCAGATACAGAGCTACCATCAGCATGCAGCCCAACAAAGCGCCAATTTTCATATCTCCTAGGGCCTGCTGGGCCCCCAACTTCTTAGTCTAAATGGAAACTGTCAGACCAGATTTTGTGCAAACATGCGCTTTCCTTGGGGGCAAACATTCTGAGTCTACAACCTGTTCTTTCATTTTCCCAGCTTTCTGTCCATGGCAACAACATCAAAAGATGAGAGAGGCGGGTGGGGAGGGCTGTCAGGAGCACCAGAGAACAGAGCAAACACAAAGTGCAGCAAGAGCTGGCTGAATAACTAGGAGGCATCATTCAGCAGGCGCCTCCTTACTCTGCCCCTCGCTGTCAATCACAGGCAAATGACAGGGCGGGGCCGCATGGGAAGAGAGCTCCCCTTCTCCTGGAGCTCCTGCGTGGATGTACCAGTCTGTGTTAGCACAGCTTCCCTCCCGATAAGCTCCAAGGTCCTGGAGAGGGAAATGACACAACAAAATATGCGCACACACAAACACACACACAGACCCACACATACAGAACTGCTGGGGTGGGGAGAGGCGACCATGCAGACAGTGAAAGCAGAATTCCCATATGAACAGGCTTAGATGACGGGGTTAAAAGTATGACTAATATTCACAGGAAAAGCTGTTGGGCACAGTTTCAGCTGCTGATACTGATTCTTCTGAACCACTTTAAAACGCCAGTCACCTTTTCATTCTAGGCGTACTCATTGGAGCCTGTTTAAACCGTCTCAAAAGACAGATAGGCCTCTGCCCAAACTCACCTTCACGCCATCGGCATGCTTCAGGCAGATGGAAGGAATTCTGAGGCAGGGACATCTGTAAGGATCATTCCAGCCCCTGTTACTAAATACATCTTCCTCTAAAGTCTCATGCACTAAAAACCTCCTTAAGCCAAGTCACCTACTACAGACCGCATTCCTCTGAGGTGTGTGGTCTTCAGTAGCCTGCACGGTGTGTCTGGGGTTTGTGTTTGGTGGGGAGTGATGGAGAGGCTCCCTCAAGATAACTGAGGAAGAACTGCCAAAACTGAAACATTTCAATCTTTCAGAGTCTCACTTCCCAGTGTGTCTGTATCTCAAGCAGACAAGTCAAATCCCGGCCGTGAAGAAGGCTCACAGCCCACAGGCAACCTCCCAGACCTGGGCCGTGCCAGGAGAGTAACCAGTGAGGTTTCTCGATATGGGCGTGATAAAAACACTAGGAAACATCATTTTTAATAGCAACCAAAAAGGGAGAGCAGCAGTCCCCAAAACTCTGTGTACCCCAGAAAAACAAAGAGACCTTAAGAGGCAGACAACAAAAATGGAGGCTGGGGTGGGTCTCCCAGCTCAGAGCCTGCTGCCCGGGGCCCCACCCAACCTGGAAGCCTGCGTGTGCAGGCACCTCTCCCATGCTGACGGCCACTCTGTCCACCGGCTCACCACAAAGGCCACTTGTTTCCCATGAGTGCCCAGAACAGTGGCTCAACCAGTTGGCCCGGTCGGGGACTGTGGTCCTGGTGGATGGGTGGTGACAAGGGCTGCTATGACTTCAGCAGACAATTAGCAAGGTAGTGTTGAGTTTCCAAGCTCTGGCAGGTCACCTACCAGGCTGGGAGAGCGTGTAGGAGTCAGCTTGCAGACCCAGGAAGGAGTCAGGCAGGGTCAGCTGCAGGCTATTTCAACTCCATGCCTGTCCCTCCACACTAAGCATTGCTTCCTCTGACCCTGGCTGAGGGTAGGGGGGTGTGCAGGAGAAGAGAGGTGATCACAAGGAATTTAGAACCTGTCACACGAGACCTTGTCACATGAGGTCTTGGAGCACAGGATACAGGAGGACAGCACTCCCAGGAGGTTGTTGGAAATGTGTGGGGACACGGTTCAGTGAACATATGATGAGGAGGGCCTCTGTGGACCCCCAGGGGGTGGGGGCCAACGATAACGACCATCTTAAATGTGCAGGAAAATCCAAAGCCCGACAGCATCCGCTGGACACTCTGAAAGTCAGATCAATCTATCACGGCTGTTCTAACCATACCTGAATATGGTGGTTCAGTATGGTTAGAACAGCCAAGGTAGATTGTGTCCGACTCTTTGCAATCCCATAGCCTACATAGTCCACAGAATTCTCCAGGCCAGAATCCTGGAGTGGGTAGCCTTTCCCTTCTCCAGGGGATCTTCCTAACCCAGGGATCGAACCCAGGTCTCCCTCATTGCAGGCGGATTCTTTACCAGCTAAGCCACAAGGGAAGCCCATATTTGACATAAAACCACAATAACTGTGAGAGGTGGAAAAGAACCAAAAGCTGCAAAAAGGAAAAAATACTAGGTCTGAAGGAACAGACTACTCACTGTCTTTACATGGCCAAATGGAGATGATGAGAAAAAGGGAAAATGTGGAGACAGTTTAGAGCCAAAAGATCAAGAAGTAAAACTGGCCAGACTTACCCCAAGAAAGGTGAGCAGCTTATCAAAGTGGGGTGCCCCCACTGCTGTCACGGAGCTGCAAGAGATGGCCACTTACCAGGGCTGCAGGGTGTCTTCAGCTGGTGGGCACTCTTGACTATGAGGTCCACCTAGGTGCCTACATCCACCTGACCTACCTCCACACCCCTCACCAGTCCCTTCTTGCTGTTGCCACCATCCAGGGGATACCTCCCAGCTCAACTGTTTCTTCTACCTCCCGACTTGCCTCAAGTCTCCAGGGTCCCAGCTCTGCCACCTGCCCCTGCAGACAAGGCCCACAATACCTCCCTGTACCCGGTTTCCTCATCCACAATGGCTCCAGAGGGTTCAGGGAATAACCAGGGTCAAGAGTCATTCTGAGCTTCTGGAAACCCAGCAAGCACCACCTCCCAAAAGCGCTTCCCAGGGCTCAGCTCTGTGCCATCTCCAAGCTTCCAGGAAGTCCTGGCTACAGAATAAAGTCTGCCTTGAGGCTGGCATCCAAGGGTCTTCTTCAAGGGCTGGGCCCAGTCTGCCTGCACTCTCTCCCATTGCTCTCCTCACCATCCAGGCCTCCAGCCTGGCTAACGGGCTATGCCCTCATCACTCCCTGCCCACGCCCACATATCCTGCCTCCACCATGACCACCACCTCTACCAAGGTCCACACCATCCCTCCAGTGTGCACACATACACACTCAGTCGCTCAGTCATGTCTGACTCTTTGCGACGCCATGGACTGTGGCCCGTCAGGCTTCTCTGTCCATGGGATTTCCCAGGCAAGAATACTGGAGTGGGTTGTCTTTTCCTCCTCCAGGGGATCTTTCCAGTTTTAAATGGGCCCTCTCCAAGGAGCCTTCCCAGACCTCTCCATCAGGAAATTATCTGTTCTGCTATCAGCCTGCTTATACCTCCCTATGGTTCTAGCCGACATCTAGCAGGTCTAGCTGCACCTGTGAGAATGGGTCCCAAGGCCAACATTACGGCTGCACGGCCTGCACAGTCTCACGAGGCCCTCCACTTGGCTTCATGCTCTGCTGTTGCTGTCTTAAAATTATTAATGATTTACAAGTCAAGGGTCCTGCAATTTCACTTTGCACTGGGCTGCAAATTAAGTACCCAGTCCTGCTGAGGACTTCACAAGGAAGAGGCTTTTGTTTATGTCTGCATCGCTGCAGCAGTGTGCAGTGGGGCCTGTTACCTAGCAGGGATTCACAGGAGGAGGAAAGGGGTAAGCGTCTAGTGTCTCTGCCACCTCGGGCAGCTCACCCATATGTGTGCAGCTCACCTTTCTCCCTTCCTTCCTGCTCCCCCAACACACACTCATACGCAGCAGAGCACAGAGCAGCAATTGGCCTCAGATCATGCCTGACACCCATCTTCCCTTCCGTCCCCACTACACAGCACTCCACAGGACACCACAAAAAGAGTCCTTTGACTCTCCTGAAACACAGCATCTTAAAGACACACTGGTCTGCTGAACAGCTCACCCCCGGAGAGCTTTAGGACCCTGATTCAGGAGTCAACCCTGCTCTGCTGCTTACCGATTGTACCACCTTGACCACGAGGCCCAGAAAGGGGGACGTGTGGACAGGCCTTCTCCAGCCTTCCCACGTGCCTCCCTGCCCTCCTTCAGACCTGGCTGCAGCCCTGTCCCTTCCTGCCACCTGGCTAGGTGGCAAGGGCCCACCGTGACCACCTCAACCTGCTCTCACAGTCTTTATCTGTGGTGCCCACAAGCCCCAGAGTCAGGAGAACAGGACAGACACGGCCTTAGGAACCAGGGAAGGTGGCCACTTCCCCTCACCAGCGGACTCACCCTCCGTGCTGGCTCAGACCTGCAGGAGGTCTGACACATGCCCTCAATCCCCCCTACCCCGTGACCCATAAGCAGCCTGCTGGCACCGGCACACAGCCCTAAGCCAAGCCAACTTGTGAGAAAAACTCCCTGGCCATAAAAAACAAATGCATTTGGCCCATTATGAAAAGATAAAGATAGAGAACATAATAGAGTCCTCCGTCTTCATCTGATCTGGGGCCACTAAACAGAAAATTTCAGCTTAAACACACACTAGGTGTGTTTCAGCCCCCAAGATAACACTGTTTTCATGAAGAATCACAGAACGTGTAAGACAGAGGGTAAACAAGGTCCTGTTGTATAACACAGGGAACTATATTCGATACCTTGTAATAACCTATAAAGAAAAAGAATATGAAGAATATATGTGTGCATAACTGAATCACTGCTGTACACCAGAAACTAACAACACTACAAATCAACTATACTTCAGCTAAAAAAAAGAGAAGGCAACTCCAAAGACCAAGTAATCCAATGTATCCATTTGTCAGATGAGGAAACAGGGGCTCTGGCAGGGTCAGAACTGCCTACCTCTGAGCTCCTAGAGCCCCAGCATGCTTCACTTGGACACTACATCCGTGCACTGTATTGGCACTTGCTGTTTACAAGCCGCCTCCCACACGCCACTGTGAGTTGCTGGAGACTAGTGTTAACTGTTTCACCTCTGCCGATCCAGTATCACTCCATAGGCAACTCAATAAAGAAACAAACGACCCATAGAGACATACTGAAGGCCAACAAAGCTGGGCCTGGAGCCCTGATTCCCGTGTGGCCACCTTCCTGTTCTTCCCTCAGACTGAATGCAGTGGGTGCTGCTGCATAGCTTGGGTGAAGGAACAGGAGCCTGGCAGGACCCGTATGCTGTACGCGGCCCCATTAGGATGCTAGCCTGGGGTCAGACTTGTTTCCAACCCTGCCTGTGACCACACGAACTGCCCTCCTTGAACCTTGGTTTTTTCCACTGTCAATTGAGTATGGACTGATGCCAACATGCAGGTGGAGCTGAGCGCACCCAAAACCCACGTCTCCCTCACCATCAGCGCACAAGTTCTCCCCTAACCCTGGTGGTCGGTGAGAACAGACACCATCAGCGCCACTGTACAGATGGGAAAACACGGTCTTAAGAGGCCACGCTGCCCCTGCAGTGACCCCCTCCTGTGCTCACCAGAGCGCTGACAAGAGCCCCAGGCCAGGGTGGGGGCAAGAAAGGGCTCCAGGAGCGCCTGCCTCTCAGAGAGCAACACCCGCCAGCGCCACATTGAGCTGGGCAGCAACCCCTGACTGTGACCTCCTAAGTCCACAGCCAGTCCCTGGGTGCCATGGGGAAGCATCAGCTGTAGACCCTTCCACGCTGTGGACAGGAGTCCAAGGAAGCTCAGACGGCCAAGCAGAAAATAAAGCCTAGAAGTCACAGCAGACACCATTACCTGGTTTTCCGGTTCTCCCTGGAGGAGACGTTGTTAACGGCAGATGGAGGGAATGAGAGGGCAGTTTCAGCACGTACCTGCCCCTGGACCTGAGCTGGGACATCCCCTCTTCCACTCCCCACTGTGTCCTCTTCCCAACAGAGAGATCCTGGGTCCCTCCCATGGTGGGGCTGACCTCTCTATCCTCGGGTACCAGAGCAGGTAGACAAAGCCTGTTTCCAAACCCACGGACACCAACCAAGACTTTAGTACAAGGAGCTACGGGGAAGAACATGGTCCCCGTAGACAGCCATGTATATCTGTATCCACTGCATGGTGACTCGGGTTTCTATTGCCCACTGAGAGGCTGAATCCTAGCCTACGTGTGTATGTAGACGCGTCAGGTATCTGCTGGGATGATCAGTATCCCCGAGGCGATACCTGTGTGAGCCCTGGAGCCCACCTGCCTGCCAGGAATTCCAGCTCACGCACATTCTGTATGACTCCAGGCACCTTCTTTAACCTTTCTGTGCCTTGCTGGTCTCTCCCGTAAACAGGGATGATAAAAGTATCCACCTGCCAGGGTTTTGGAGACGATGAAACGAGGTAACATTTGGCTCAATATTTAGCATATAATAAAAATCCCCATTTTCCCCCAGCACGATGTTAACAGAGTGGCTTCCAGGACTTATATGTGCTTTTCTTTTGTCTTCTTCGTTAACTGAATTTCCTACATGAATGTACATGTTTTACTGTCAGCAAAGAATAAAGCCTTTTTTTTTTTTTAACCTAGGGTAGGAAGAATCCCAAGTAACCCTTTCCTCCAAACACATGGTGCAGAAGTAGTCCTGCCCCTGCTGGTCTGTTTTGAGAGAGTTTTGAGAGGCCCTCTTTGGGGCAGGGCACTGTACTGCTCAGGGAAGCCCCAGGCCTTTTTCTCCTCCCTGACCCATGCTATGCTTCTTTCCCACCCTGCCATCCAGGAGGACTCAAGCCTGACCTCATCGAAGAAGCCCTCCCTGTAGGCCCACACTGCAACCTTTCTCCCTGGGAACATTAGCCTTCCCTTCACCCGTTCCCCCTGTCTGAAGCTTGCCCACCCCACAGCAAGCCTCTTTTGCGCCAATCTGAGAGTTCAGCGGTGAGAAGCCCGCCAACCCCCTGGACGGATAATCTTAAGGGCAGGGCCACCTGCTTCCTCTGTGATTTCAAAGCACTCACCAGACTTCTCTTCTTGGATCCTCACTCCACAGCTCACGAGTGGGGGAGGGGTTCAGGGACGGAAGTCATAAGTGGGCCCTGCCACTGGATGAACGCCAGTCTGACCAACTCCAATCAAGGGCTCATTCCCAGTACAGTACTGCTTCCTAGGGGAGGCACAGCCAGGCCCCTCAGCCAACAGACCCCAGGGCTAACGGAACAGCCCAGCTCCGCAGGGCAGAACTGCACTGGCCACCGCAGCACCTCCCTGTCCTCCCCTCCCACTGCTCACATTCCTCCTTCCTCTCCCCTGGCTGGGCTTTGATCCTCAGCCGCCCCACTGCAGGGCTTGGTCCTTCTGAGGGTGCCCAGACCTAAGGACACAGTGAGCCAGGCTAAACGGGGGGAGGGGAGGAAGAGGCTTTGAGCTCGGTACAAAATGCCTCTGGTTTTTCTCTGTTTTATGTCAAATGACCTATAACGCTCCAGGCAACGGTACATTTGAGCCCTGGGTACTTAGAAGAATTTAGCAGGATGGTTTAAAATGTCCGGACTTGAAGGTGTCAGATTTCGTAAAGCGAGGAAATTTGGAACACATATGCAGACCTCAACGCTGGGACGCTCGAAAGGTCTCTCAACTGTCCAGACCAGACTGTGTAAAGACAAAAGAGCAGATCTCCTGAGCTCCTCCCAAGTTTCAAGAATTCTAAGATTGCCCAAGGGATAGCAATCAGCAGCGTGCGTGTGTACACACATCTATAACAATGTCTTCTAACAAAAACGTGTCAGTCACGGACAATCAAGCTTATAATACATGTCTTTTTTTAAATGACATGAGCATAACAACCAAATACAACGTGTTTGTTAGAATTTTTTAAAATCTATAAAAAGCATATGTAGGACAAATGCTGTGGTTTAGTTGCTAAGTCCTGTGTGACTTTTTTGACCCCATGGACAGGCTCCTTTATCCATGGGATTTCCTAGACAAGAATACTGGAGTGGGCTGTCATTTTCTTCTCCAGGGGATCTTCCCGACCCAGGGATCAAACCCATGTCTCCTGCATTGGCAGGCAGATTCTTTACCACTGAGCCACCAGGGAAGTCCACGTAGGACAATTCAGGAGAGTGAAATGCACTGCCTACTAGATAATGTTACTGTATCAGTGCTGAATTCTTGGATGTGATAATGGTGGTGAGTTATGTAGGTGCACATCCTGGCTCACCGGTGATACATGCTTCAGTGTTTAGGGGTAAAGTATTCCAATATCCACTGCTTTTTCCAACAGAATCAGGAAAAAATTATATGTGAATAAAAATGGAATGACAATAAAAAAAAAAAAGTATGCCCAGCGATGATTCTAGGTGAAAACTATACAAATGTTTACTGTACAATTCTTTCAACTTCTTTGTATATCTGAACATTTACAAATGGAGTATCAGAAAAAATAGTATCATTTGAAATTTGTTTACAACAGAAAATTTTGAAGAAAAATAAAATGGCTCATAATTCTACTGTCTAGGTAATTTTTTTAAAATCTTGCTATGTAACTAGTAATTTTAAAACCCACAAGCAGGACTTCCCTGGTGGTACAGTGGCACCTGCTAACGTAGAGGACACAGGTGCAATCCCTGGTCTGGGAAGATTCCACGTACCTTGGAGCCACTAAGCCAGTGTGCCACAGCTTCTGAGCCTGTGCGCCAGAATCTCAGGCCACAGCTACTGAAACCTATGTACCTAGAGCCCATGGTCAGCAACGAGAGAAGCCACAGTGAGAAGCCTAAGCGCTGCAATGCAGAGAAGCCCCGACTCACCGCTACCAGAAAGAGCCCGTGCAGCAACAAAGACCCAGTGCAACCCAAAAAAAACAGGTAATAATGCCGTGCGTGTGCACTTACGATGCTGTAATATCTACCCAAGAAGGAAAATATTCAAAGAGGATTTTTTTCTCTTAATAAACTAATAGTTTAGACAAAGAACGATCAAGAAAAAAGTTTACCGTACCATTTCTTAACAGCAGAATGGACCTTTTTTTCAAGTATGTGATTCCCAAAATGAGGGCCTATCCAAAGATAAGAAGACATGGGGAAGAAGTATCAAAAATATTCTACCAAAATATTCTGGACCCCTTTGCCTCTGGTTCAGCTGATGATGGTGGAATTTCCAGGCAGGACTCTCCCCACGTCTCCACCACCCACAGACAGGACTGCCCTCTGAGGCTTCCCTGGTGGCTCAGACAGTAGAGAATCCGCCTGCAATGCAGGAGACCCAGGTTCAGTTCCTGGGTCGGGAAGATCCACTGAAGAAGGGAATGGCAACCCATTCCAGTATTCTTGCCTGGAGAATTCCAAGGGCAGAGGAGCTTGGTGGGCTACAGGCCATGGGGTTGCAAAGAGTCGGACACAACTGAGTGATTAAAACACACTGGGGCTCCCCAGAAATCCCTGAGAGTCCTGTGATTGCCTATGCAAGTCCAGGAGTATGGGGGACCATCCCCCAACAAAACACCCATGATCCCACCAGCTTCAGGAAGCACCTTCCTCCCACCTTCTTTGAGTACTCGAATTTCCTCAAGGAACCAGAACGGCCCTTCCATCAGGTCTAAGAGACAAGGGCTCACAGTCGCCCCCTCACACTTAGGCCAAGTCGACCCTATCTTCCCCACCTCCATAAAGGCTTGGACACAGTCTGCTGATGTCCACCCTGCCCCACCACACCTCCCTCCCAGCGACAGACTTATTGTCAGAGACGGGGAGTAAAGGGAAAGAAAGCAAATCCTGCTGAATTGCTCATTAAGATTTTGAAAACGAGGGACTTCCCTGGTGTCCAGTGGTTAACACTCCATGCTGACAACGCAGGGGTCCAGGTTTGATCCTCGGTCAGGTAGCTAGAACCTGCGTGCCACAGCTAAAGAGCCCGCCCACATGTTGCAACTGAGACCTGCCACAGCCAAATTAAAAAAAAACAGGATTTTGAAACCTGTCCACAGAGAGGAGGCTGGTGACAATGAGGAGGAGGCAGAAGTGCAGGAGCATCTGAGGAGAGTCGTCCCTGCAGGAGGGGAGTGAAAGGAGAGGCAGAGGCGTCCAGGAGCGGGGCCAGGAGAGCTTGCACAGAGCCCACCACTGGCCTGGCTCCTAACACCAGGAGAGGGCTGCTCTTCCTGCCAACAGAGTTATCTTTTAATCCAACCCCCGGATGACACCATCTGGCAGGAGCAGCTCCTCGGGGCACACGAGTCACGCGGCTGGGCCCTGTCTGTCCCTTCAGGCCGGGGCTTGCCCTGCGATCCCAGGAAGCACAGCCGCTGCCCCTCCGAGGCCTGGCTTCCGACAGGCCTGTGCATGCCTGGGCGGGTGAGGCAGTAGGTGAGGAAGTGGAGAAAGCTGCCGTGCCGGGCAGGGTCACCAAACACAAAGACCCAAGAAGGGAAGGCAGTGGCTCCAAGTCACTGGGCAGGTTGGCATCATGCCAGGAAGAGGCAGCCACCCTAGCATCTTCCTTTTCCCCAGATGTAGTGAACAGCTTTGCAGCTTAAGAACAGCTGATATCAAGTGGCCATGGCGGGCTGCCCGGAATGCTGCGCAGGAGGAATTCTGTGGCCCTGGGCAAGCAGAGCAGGCAAGAGCATGCTGACAGATGCGGGAGACCAGTGAGCAGCGCTGCCCAGCCTGCCTCCACTCTACGCACTCTTGACAACTCAAGGACCAGCCTGGAGCTACGTGCCTACCTACTGGGAGGATTTCTGAGGCCTCTGTTGTCACCCAGGATACAGAAGCCACATTCTCTTAGAAGCAGCAGGCTTGTCCCCGCCTCCACACCAGAGTCTGTCTGGGTGCCTGCCTCTGTGAACATCCAAATCCCACCCACGCCTCCCGCCCCAGTTCAAAATCCCAGCTCCCAGGGGGTGTGGGTAAGACATGGGGGAGGTGGAAGTCTCGAGGCTGGCAGGGAAGGGGGACATGTAATGTGTGCCCTCCAGCTCCAGCAGCACCTGGCAGGCAGCCCTGCAGGTCCTCCCAGCCTCGGGCATGCCGTCTCCACAGGCAGCCGTCTCCTTGCTGACCAGCTCTCCATGTGCAGTGTCCTTCCTTGTGGGCATCTGAAATCTGCCAGAAGGAACCAGGAGCCAAAAGTCCAGATCTAACGGCCCCAGAGGCTGCTCTGATTTCCCACCGTAGCTCAGTGGGTGTGCCCTCTGGATCCCAACCACCAGATGTGAAATCCTAACTCACCAGCTTAGACTCTGGGCAAGTAGCTTGCCCTCTCTGTCCCTCAAGTCCTCGCATCTGTAAAATGGGGGAAATAAAAGCCCTTCATCTTCGGGTTGCTGGGACAACCCCCGAGACATCCGTGTCAGCTCCCTGGCACGTGCTGTAAGCAGTCAGTAACTGTCTACAACACTTATCAACTACTGCACTGCTCCATCAGGCCTGTTCCCACGAGCTCTGTCGTGGCCCAGCCTCTGCCCGCTCCTGACACTCATCCCACTTTCTCAAGACCAGACTCACACTTGGCAAGCATCCAGTTCTACAGCCTCCCTTAGGAGGAGTCAGCTCTCTGGGGACACATTTCAAACCCTAGCCTCTCCTGCAAAACCTTCTGCGCAGAGCTCAGTTAGGCCATCCGAGTAGCCCCGTGGAGCCAGCAGACAAGAAATGTAGCACAAGAGAGACCATGATGGGGAAGGGTTCTCTTCACGCCTCCCAGTCTAGGCCCGAGTCTCTAGCCTCTCCACCCTAGACCCCAAAAGGTAGTCACCATCAGACCATCAAAGTTGTCTTAAAAACACCCATGCACCCAAGCAAACAGATGCAATCTTGTCAGTTCCCTGCTCTACAGCCTTCCATGTCTCCCTCTAGCCTATTAGGATAAAGTCACAAAGCCTCACCCCAGCATTGAGAAGAAGGAAACACACACTTGTTAAGCATCTAATTCTCTGCCCAGTTCTCAGCTTCATACTTTATATGTATTGCACCACTTAATAACTTCCTCCAAGGCTGGTCTTATTACTACATCTCACAGGGGGAGGAAGGCACAGCTCCAAAACACTAAGCCTCGCCTAAGCCACATGGCTCAGCAGCATCAGAAGCAGACCTGGAGGCCGGGTTCACAGGCTGAATCCCGGCTCCCGCTTCCTTCTCCAGCTCTTCTGCCCCAGTCCCCCCCTGACCAGCCAGCACAGTGCCCACGGTCAACCAGCACACTTGGCTCCTGCCAAGCTCTTCTCCCCCTGCCTGCAATATCCCTACCCATCACCTGACAACTGCTACTCAACCTTCAAAGCCTGGCCCTCAAGTCACCTCCCCCACGAGACCAACCCTCAACCCGCTCTCCCTTCTAAGAGACTAAGCCAGTCCCTTCCTTGAACGTGCTCCCCAGGCTCCTTGTCTCTACCCACTTTAGAGCACGACTCACCAGTCCCCAAGCCAGCCACGCTGCTATCTGCTCCCTCATATGCATCTCTCATCTTGACGCCACCACGCCTCAGTATGTTTGCTTCAGTAAGAGAATGATCTTCCTCCTAGACTTACAGACCAGCAAACGGAGGACAGGCAGAGACTCAACTTCTGCAGGGACAGCTGGACAACAGCCCATCTAGAGCGGCTCCCTTGAGGTTACACCTGGCCAAGAGTCCAACCTTAGGTGTGTACACCTGAACAAGCTCGTCGGGACCAGCAGCTCCGGTGTTAGGAAGCAGCCCATCCAAATGGGAAGCTGTGATAAAAGGCAGCATGGGTGACTTCTGGGAGCCACGGTGCTGGAGAGAGACCTCTGGGCCTTCTCCAGGCCCCCACACTGGCAGGGAGCCCCACACAGGACTCACTCCTACACACAGGGAATGAGCTACAAGCTAGGGGCAGAAGCAGCTCCCCTGGTTGGCCTGAACAGAAAGACGCCGGGGCCTGAAGGGGGCCACAGCACCCTGTTCCAGCAGTGTATCAGCCCCACGTCCCTGTGGGGAAGAGGAGGAAAGATGAGCTCCATCCTGACCCACTTTTCCCAGAGCTCCCTTCCCAGGTATGGCCTGGCCCAGGGAGTTCCTTCTCACCTGGTGACGTCGGTAAGTGAAACACTCATGCATGTATTCATACACAGAGGACACCCAGCTCATCAAAACAGTGAAGACTCCCACTTAACAGATAAGAAAAACAGCAGCCCGAGGTAGGTCCCTAAACAGTACACTTCCCACTCCAGAGGCTCCTGGACTCGCAGGCACATCCCAGTTCTCCCTCAGATGGGAGAACAGACGCTTCCCTGCCTCCCTTCCCTGGGCAGGCTCAGCCGCTGAGAAAGCACCAGGCACTAGGGGAAGGCTCTCCCGGATGCTGATGAAACGAAGACGAGAGGCAAGCCCACTCTCGGGTTCTGTTTCAGGAGACCTAGGGAGGGGCTAGGGAGTCTTCACTTTTCAGACGCTTCCCAGGGAATTCTGAAGATGAGGGTCCAAAAACCTGCTCGGAGAGAAACCTAGGAGGAACTCAGTATCAATGCCACGAGCCTGGTGATTTTCATCACCAGACTTAAAGATGTCCACACTCTTTGACCCAATAGCCCCACTTCTAGATATGTACCCCAATGAAATGAAAAAGTACACAGATCCTCATGGCCACATGATATATGTTGAAAAGTAAAAGTGTTAGTCGCTCAGTCATGCTGGGCTCTTTGCGACCCCACTGACTGTAGCCCACCAGGCTCCTCTGTCCATGGGGATTTTCTAGGCAAGAATACTGGAGTGGGATGCCATGCCCTCCTCCAGGGGATCTTCCTGACCCAGGGATTGAACCCAGGTCTCCTGCATTGCAGGCAGATTCTTTACCATCTGAGCCAGCAGGGAAGCCCAACTGAAAAATAAGACATTCCTAAATTTCCAATCAAGGGGGACCGGTGACATACATTCTGATAGGGCAATACTGTGCACCCATAGAAAACGATTCCTTTGTTCACTCTTTTAAAAAAGCTTTATCGTATTTAGCTCCAGTTAGTAAAAGTATCTGCAAAATAAAAGAAGGTAAAAGTACCTTCTTTTGATTACCTGAATTTTCCAAATTCTCTACCATGAACATGGCTAATTAACTGATTATTTTAATGACCAGCGTCAAACTTAAAACGTGAAGTCCAGTTCAGTTAGGGGAGGAAGGACGGCAGACAGCATCTAGTTCAACCATGAACATGAGACAAGAAAAACACCTTCCCTGCCACCCCCGAGGTTCTGCTTGAATACTTAAAGCAGCTGGGAGCTCACTCCCTTTCCTAAAGCAGTGACTGCTGGCAATTAAAAAGTTGCTCCTTACCCTGACTATTGCTTCTGGATCCACATACAGGTTTCTCAGGAGACAGGTAAGATGGTCTGGTATTCCCATCTCTTTAAGAGTTTTCCACAGTTTGTTATGATCCACACAGTCAAAGGCTTTAGCGTAGTCAATGAAAGAAAGGTGGATGTTTTTCTGAAATTTCCTTGCTTTCTCTATGATCCAGCAAATGTTGGCAACTTCAGCTCTGGTTCCTCTGCCTCTTCTAACCAGCTTGAACATCTGGAAGTTCTCAGTTCATGTACTGCTGGACTCTACCTTCCTGTAGCTAAAACCTCCATCTCCCTTGCAGCACATGGCATCAAAAGCTCAACAAATACAACAGAGCTGTCTTTCTAAAGAACTGACTTCAAGGGTGACTACCCACACTTTCCCACTATGGCCAAGAGGCGAATGTGGGCTACTGCAAGCACTGCTGACACATAGTCCCAGTGCCATGTTCAAACCAAGTGTTGATCAGGGTCGGGGAGGGATGAACTGGGAGATTGGGACTGCCATATATACACTGTTGATCCTACGTACAAAATGACTAACGAAAGCCTCCTGTACAGCACAGGGAATTCTACTCAGTGCTCTGTGGTGACCTAAATGATAAGGAAATCTAAAAAAAGAGGAGATATATGTATATGTAGGGCTTACCAGGGGGCTAAGTGGTAAAGAATCCACCTGCCAATGCAAGAGACACGAGTTCAACCCCTGGATTGGGAAGATCCCCTGGACGAGGAAATGGCAAATCTTTGTTCTTGCCTGGAGTATCCCATGGACAGAGGAGCCTGGCAGGCTACAGTCCATGGGTCGCAAAGAGCCCAACACAACTGAGCGACTGAACAAGCGCGCATCCATGCATATGTATATGTATGATTTACTTTGCTATATAGCAGAAACTATTAAAACACAACACTATAAAGCAACTATAATCCAATAAAAAAAATTTTTTAATTAAAAATAAGAGTTGGTCACCTCCCCACAATCACCTAGATGAATATCATAAGCACTCATGTCCCTTTGGAGTCACTGAGTCAACTGTTCCACAAACTACAGCTGCCCCTCCCCTACTAGTGACTACGACAGCCCTGCACTGGCTTGGGAAACTCTTCACTGAGACCATTTTTGGGTGAGCAATCTGCCTGAGGTTGCCAGATCAGCCAAAACACACAGATGCTACACCATCAGAAGCTGGGCCGTCTGGAGCAGCCCAGTCGGGAGCAAGCAAAAGACCTTTCCCTTGAGGACAGCAGCCCCTAGAAAAGTGATGTTTCCTTCTCACCTCTCGTCATATTTATTTCCTTTTACTCCCGTTTCTCTTCCACTCTCCTCCCCCAGGCACAGAGGCGACCATTGCTCTTGCAAAATGGGCACTGTTTTGTATTATTAATTTACATAGTACTGCAGTGTCCACCTCGCTCTACTTCCTACCTTTTCACCAAGCACTATGCTTTAAGCTCCATCCCATCGCCATGGGTATCTCTCAGTCATTCGGGTGCACTGCACTGTCACCTCTCCCAGGGACGGATGTCACCCACAGAGCTCTGCAGCACCCCTGCAGAGACTGGGAGGGAGCCCGGGGTGCTGGCATCCAGGAGAGGGCCTGCAGAGTCAGGGCTCAGCAGCAGTCCTGCCAGAAGCTACAGGACAGCTGTCCCAGCAGGAGTGAGTCCCCACCACCCCATGCCCTGCCGTCCACTGACATCATCTAGCTTTCTAGTTTCTGCGAAGTCTAAGAGGTGGAAAAGGAGCGTTCATCGCCAATTCTTACCAAACCTGCCAGAACCATGCCTACTAGGAGAGCAACAAGAAGAGCATTTGCCACGGTAAGCGTTAGCGGCACTAATGGAAACAACTGCTCCTTAATGAAAACCTCCACTGGGAAAGCTCACTACAGACTGACAAAGCACAAACGTCAAGCACTGCCTTGTAAAACGTCCTGGGTCCCACCAGCTCCGGTGGGCGGAGGATCCTCGCAAGGACACGACTGTTCAAGAATAAGCGACAAGGGGTTCTCAGGCTCCTTCACCTCTTTGTCATCACACAGTTGCACCACCGAGCACTGCTATGCACAATTTCTACCACATATGACTCCCCGTGTGATCTGACAGCACCTGAAGCAGTCTACCTGTTCAATGTGTCCCAGCAAGGTCAAACTGCTTTCAAGATTGCTAAATGCCGATTCCAATCTCTATGCTAACTTCATCGTGGATCAGGAGCCAAGAGTTTACAGGCCAGCACTGGTTTGTGGACCATACCCTGAGCATGAGACAGAAGGGGGAACAAACCAACCAAGCTGCCCCAGAAGTCAGTGTAGGGTGGTGCTTAAGAGCCCTGGGATTGGGGCATCAATAACAAAACAAGTTACAGCTTACATAGTGTCTACTGGGTGCAAGGAACTGCTCTCAACACTTCACAAATAGTAGCTCCTTTAATTCTTACAAGACAAGGTCCTATTACGCTTCTTATTTCACAGATGAGGAAACCAAGGCACAGAGAGGGAAAGTGACTTGCCCATGGTCAGAGTAAGCAGAGATCCAAGATTTGAACCCACTTCCTGACTCAGACACAGGTGCTTGGCAATTTGACTAACCTGATTCCTGAGTGACATAACCTCTCCCATCTGTCCCCTCACCGTAAGGTGGAGTAAGGACCCCCAAAGTGTGGCTGAGGTCAAATGAAAAAATACAAAACTAGACAAAGTATCCTATGCAACAGAAACATCTATCACCTGCACAGCACACCTGCAGGGCACACAACCATCTTCGTGCACGGGACCATTTGCCCACATCACCCACCTGCTTTCATACCAGCTCAGAAGCAGGTGACACTGCAGTCCCCACCAGAGACAAGGCTTGCCGAGCCTATACAAGATGGCCATGGGAACACAGCTGGAGAGCAGTGGTCACTTGTTCCCCCTCGGCCACTTCACTCTGTAACCACTCCCTTCTCCTCCCCAAAGAGAAGGCCAGCAAATGGGAATGGGTCTCAAGTCTCCTGGAGAACTTGGAAAGTATGAAAGTGTTAGTCGCTCAGTCGCGTCCGACTCTTTGGGACCCCATGGACTGTAGCCCACCAGGCTCCTCTGTCCATGGGGATTCTCCAGGCTGGAATACTGGAGTAGGGTGCCATGCCCTTCTCCAAGGGATCTTCTCAACCCAGGGATCGAACCCGGGTCTCCTGCATTGCAGGCAGATTCTTTACCATCTAAGCCACCAGGGAAGCCCTTGAAACCCATTTCTAAACATCCCAGCTGTAATTCTCAGACTTTAAACTTAGGAGGAAAAAGAAGGCCTTCTAATCCATCTAACAGCTCACAGAAAGCCAACGATTTCAGGGATTCCAAGGAGGCTGACCAGTCGGTCTGAACCCCCTCCCCTCACCATCTTCTGGCCACAGTGCCCTCTCCCACACTCCACAGACCACCTTCCTTGCCCATGCCAACTCCACCTATTCCTCTAGGACGCCCGGGCTCAGGTAGCCTCACAGAGGTGCAGGTGCAGGAAGAATGACTGGATGTGACAGCCAGGCCTCCCCTATGCCTTCCGGTTATCCTGACCCCACTTTCCCAGGGCCTGCTGAGTACATGGTCTAAACAGGAGCTCGGAATTCCCATGAAGACCCACTCTTCATAGAATGAATTTTCTCCCAAGCCTGCTGCCCCTACTGTGCATGCTGCCTCATTAGGCCAGCCTTCCTCCTCGCCCCTCTCCAGCGCCCACCCAGCCTGCCAGCCACCCACCCGTACCAGCTCATCATATACTGACCTTCAGGCGGCCTTCTCTATGCCGCATGACCTGCCCAGCTGGATACCAGCTCCCTCGGGCTTGGGCTTTCCAATGAGATAATAAACTCCCGGTGGGCAGCAGCCATCTTCTCAGTCACCCTTTCGAGAATCTTATAGATTTTTGTAACCAAACACACTCGCATCTGCTTTACAAACCACAAAATGGAAGGTGAGGAGTAGGAAGTCGATCAGCTAAGCTGATTACTTTTCAGGATTTCTAAAAGCTCCAGTCTAGACAGTGCAACCAGAAATGAAAACCTTTGAGGAAGAATAGGACATAATTTCCATCTGAAAGGGCAGATCCAGGTCGGGGTGCCCAGTATGGGACTGTGATTGTCATTCACGAGTGAGGCTAACGTTCTCCTCTCTGCAAGCTCAACATTTAGCGCCTGGGTGGAGCACTGACCAGGTACACACTGGATGGATGACGGGCGGGCAGAGGAGTAGGTAGACAGTCCCTGCAGATGGACGGATAAAACCTGGCTCCACTTCTGTCTGGGCTCCACCCCAAAGGCTGAATGATCTCATGCAAGACACTGACTGCCTCCACTGAGTCTGCATATGAGAAGCCTTAATGTACAGGAGACTCAGGGCAGAAACAGGAGCCTATGTGAAATTCCACAACTTCCCATGGAAAGCAAAGACAAACGGTCTCTGTTTTGTTTCCTCTCCCTGAGTTCATAAAATGGGTGAGAATATATGACAAGATTCATAAAAGTGGTCTGCCATTTTCTATCAGAAATGAGTTAGGAAAGGGGCTTCCCTGGTGGTCTGGTGGTTAAGAATCTGCCTTGCAATGCAGGGGACATCAATTTAATCCCTGGTCCAGGAAAATCCCACATGCCACAGGACAGCTAAGCCCGTGTGCCCACATGCCCCAACTGCTGAAGTCTGCCTGCTCTAGGGCCCACACGCCGTAAGAGCAGCCGCTACAATGAGACGCCAATGCGCCAGAGCTAGAGAGTAGCCCCCTGTTCGCCACAGCTAGAGAAAGCCTGCATGCAGCAACAGAGACCCCTAAATAAATAAATAAATAAATACAACCAAAAATAAATAAAAAGTTTAAACAAAAATTAAAAAAAGAAATGAGTTAGGAGCATAGACAGTCCCTGCGTAAACTCACACTCAGGCCATAAATTCTAAGCTGTTTCAGGCTCAGTTATATTTTTTCCAAGAGAAGGACCCAGAGCCAGCACATTTTAGTTTTGTTTATTTTCTTGCCGTTTCCTGGATCCAGTTTCCACTGAGGTTGGCCATGGGGGTGGGCCAGCTCAGTGTTCACAAGGCCTTTACCCTCTTATCTTTATTAAAGGCTGTTCTTCTGAGGCAAGAGGCTTGGTGGCGTCATTTTGCTGCTTGAACTCTGTCCTGTGACTAAGCACTAAGAAGCCACAGCAGTCAGCGCTGGAAGTTTTTGCTGTGTCATATAAAGAATGAGACAAGGAGGTACCTCCGGCTAACATCAGACCCATTCTCTGACTCAGCACTAAATGTAGATGTCACGTCCTACGTTTGCATCAAAAGAGTACCCTCCGTGTGACAGGTGCTCAGAACACGTCTGCTGGATGAATGAAAACTGTCATGAAGAAGAAAAAGGGTGCCCAAGGCGTGGGACACAGAAATCTCAATGGGGACCTTCACAGGATGGGCCAGGGTATAGGCCAAATGCAGACTCTCTAAAGAAACGGACAAGGACTCCAAAGCCTACCCAGTCTCCTCTCAGCAGATGCAGGCCCCGAGAAGCTGAAGAACTTCTTTTGGCCTAGTCCATCCATTAGTGGAACATAAATATTAATACCACCTGCATCATCTGATAAAAGATTTTTCTCAATGGTCAGGAAGGAGAGCTGCAGCACAACTCATGAACTGCTGCGATGCCCTGTTACATGCTGGAAAGGCTGCTGCCTGCAAAGTCAGGCCCAGATCAGGAAAAAGTAGCCAAGGCTCTGAGACTCCCCGCCCAGCCTGTGGCTGGCAGAGAAGACTGGGAAGGAGCTCTGGCCTGCGAAGAAACCTGGACCCTGCGTCCGGCTCCACCAGGGCATGCTATGGGCGCCGGGGGGAGCCCCTTTGTGTCTCTGGACTGCTAGCTCTCATTTCTAAAATCAGCAGTCTGGGCAAAGTCATCTCTAAGATCCCTTCCAGCCATGATACTCAACGATCTTAAGCTGCTTAAGAAACATAAACAGGAAATGAAAGTTCTGGCCAGATAAGACGAAAGAGAGGTTACCCTGAGCAAGAAGAATGGAGGTTATTGTGACTATTAAAAAGGTCATTTTATTTATTTAAAAGTATGCCTTCTTACATCAAAATTTAAAAATACAATTAAGTTTCTTCCCATGTGGTTTGTTATCCTCTCACTCAGTCTTGGCTGGATAGATTTTCACCACATTTGAACAGCAGATTTACAATGGTCAAAGTGATAGACAAGAATATTTGTCTGGGGATCCCAGGCCATGTTAAGGAGTTAGTTACCATCCAGACAAGTAACCTGAAATTGACCCAGAAAGAAGCCTGACCACCCGGGAAAGAGGCCACACCCAGAAAAACACTGTGGGCAGAGAAAACACACCCTGGCTTGAGACAGCCACCAAGGCCACAGCTCAGAGTCACAAGCGATTATCTCTGCTGGCTTTCCACACAGGCAGCTCCAGGAACCCCACCTGCAGGCTGCAGGTCAGAAGAAGCTTATTTATGCATCAGCAACTAACCGTTCTCTTAGGCAATGTAGGGGTAGGGCCAGTCTGTGATGTTATTTTTTTGAAAGTGATTTTTAAGAAAAGGTAACCACTTTCCACCTGACTCCATCTGATGAGGTTTCACTCTGCTCCTTCCCCATCACTGCCTTGGGTAACAGAGAATAGTTTTTTTTAAGTAGTTGGTCATTTGTCATTTTTGAGAGCATGGTTCATCCCCAAAGAAAACCTACAAAGGTAGACAGAGGAAACAGGCAAAGACAAGAGTATCTGGTGCAAAAACAGCCTCTGCATCTAGTTGTCACTCACTAACCCAGCTCAGTTCAGGTAAAAGAAGGTGAGACTTTGGGTGGCTCTTCACCTCTCTCATCATAGAGAGCATCTTACAATAAAAGCATCCAAGCACAGTGGTTTCCAAACTCAGTTCCAAGGAATCCTGAGAACCCAAAGAACCCTATGGAGGCACCTCAGGGAGCCCACAAGGAAAAGGGGCAAGTATCAAACCTCCATAGCCCCTGTCTAGCTTATATATCTGGCTTACTCACCTAAGAGTCCAGTTAGTGAAAAAAATCCCACAGCTAAAAAAATAAAATAATTTAACTCATAAACAACAGTTACATTTCACATATGTTGTTTCCATTTAATTGTCTGTAACAGTCCTGTGAGGAACCTGGGGCTACATGGGTTTGTGATCAGACTCCACAATCTGCTCCTTAACATAACCACCCTATGCTCATCCAGCATCTACATGGACTCTCAGGGAAGCAATGTCACCACGTTCCACAGTCCACTCCATAGCTGGATGGCACAGACCATGAAAACAAGCTTTCCCTAAACAAAAAGCCCAGGGAAAGGTCCCAGGCAACCTTATTAATGTGTGGACCTTATTAAAATCCTGATTTAAACAAACCATCAATAAAAAGGCATTCCTGCAATAAGGAAAGTGTGAAAGTCACTCAGTCATGTCCGACTCTTTGCAACCCCCTGGACTGTAGCCCACCAGAGCCTCTGTCTATGGAATTCTCCAGGCCAGAATACTAGAGTAGATAACTGTTCCCTTCTCCAGGGGATCTTCCCAACTCAGGGATCAAACCCAGGTCTCCTACATTGCAGGCGGATTCTTTACCATCTGAGCCACCAGGGAAGCCCATTAAGGAAAACAGAATATCAGTTGGATATGAGATGACATAAACTGTTAATACAGCCAGCTGTAAAAAAAAAACATTTTTCTTTTTTAAGATTTTATCTCTTAAAGACACTTCCTTAAGTATTTATGGAGAAAGTAATATGATGGCTGGGATTTGTCTGAAAATATTATAGAAAACAAAAGTTTGGGAGCTGGGAGTTTGTAATCTCTGCACATGTTTGAGTATTTTATAATATATAGTTTCAAATAAGATAGGAGGGAGAGAGAAAGGTTCTTCCTTACATTGGACTCAATTCTATCTCCCAGTATCTTCTACCAGTTAGCTCTCTGGGGTCAGAAAAAAATCAGGTCTCATCACCTGTCCATATCCATCTGAAAACAGGCACCCAAGCCCTTCTAAGTCACCTTTCCTTTAAAATAACTCTTCCCTGGGTCCTTTTGGAGCTGAACTCCTCACAGCTCATGGCAATGCCCTCCTTAACTGCAGACCCCAGGACCAAAGCACTGTGAAGGTGTGTTCTGAGCAGCCCCAGGAATGTGAACTTCCAGGTCCATGGCACACTCTCCACCCTCCCTTGAGCATCTCTCTGTACCCTGTCACACTTCCTGATTCCAAGGACAGTTAGGGGATTGCCTCTCCACTCAAGGGCAGGTACCTCCTAGAGCAGAAGCAGCAGCAATAGCTTGCCCTCACTTCACATAAATCTCCTAGATCCTCACCAAAGCCCTACGAGGAGAATATTAGTCCTTTGACAGATAAGGAAAAAGAAAACCCATAAAGGTCAAGCGATTTGTTAAAATCACATAGCCTAAGATGGAAGACCCAAGATTTAAACTTGTGGGGGTTCCCCAAGTTTGGGCTCATGACACTCAGCTCTTTGTGGCCTTACTCCTGGGCTCCAAACCCATCAGTGATGCTCAAGCCACCTGGGTCATTCAGCTGTATCACCCATCTTTTCAGAAGTAACATCATTCTCCAGGCCATCTTCCAAATCTCCAGCCCAACAACTCCCCAGGGCTCAGAAAGATTCGCACAACAGTTAACCAATCCTGAACCCACAGTCACCAAACCACCAGGACAGGTCTCTACAAATCCTTCCAAGGTTCCCCTCAGAAACCCCAACTATGGACCAAAGTTCAGTCTTAGAGAAGACGACAAGAGGTTTAACCATCTCAAACAATAATCATCATTAACGAGACCATTCTTATTGAGCTACATTAGGGAAATGAAGGCCCAGAGAGGTCATACTTCTTACTTAGGCAGGATCACACACTCTTCCCTAAAAATCTACTGGTCCCAGAATCCACTACACGTCAGAATCAGCAACGTAGCAAAAAAAAAAAAAAAAAAATCCAATAGCCCCAGAATCATATGCCCATTTCAGCTGGTATCAGAATTTAAGGTTTTTGGTTCCTTGAATGAAAGAGTTGTGAGAAAGTTCAAAAAACGATGGTATACATTGATGTTCCAACTCCCTACACTAATGCTAAAGTTTCCCAAGAGAGCACTTCTCAGAACACTTATGTTGCAAGATGCTCAATGAAAAAGGGCTTTGTGGTCAAATCAGTTTGGGAAACACTGCACAGTGAACCCACTCCAGTGAAGTCCCAAGACGGGCTTACTGGTGGCTTGAGAGGCTCCCACTTAGGAAGCCTGCATGACCTTCTCAAAACACCACTGCTCAAATGTACCTAACCACAGGACCCTTTTACAAATACCACCCCTGACATCCCACCAAACTACTCTTTAGAAGACGTTTTTGTGGGAAATGCTGATCTAGGTTTTTCTAAAGAAAAATCTTAACAGCCAATTACCCTGGATTCAAGTCTATATAACCAAACTAACCCTGAATGGGATAAAGAGCAAGTGTCTACAAAGCAGAAATAACTAACATACTTCTAGGCCTCTGGGGATGGAGATATTAGCACTGCAAACATGAAGGAAATGTGTGAACATCTTCTGGCCAGATATGAGTGCTGCTGGGATTCTATGGTCTACAACTCCTGTCCTCAAAAGAGTCACAGATGACTACTAAAATATTTAAAGTCCAAAAGGAATGTCTCGAGACTTTCCAAAATGAGTCTGGGGGGGAAAAATTACACAATTTTTAGAAAATAATAAAACATAAACTGGGACTCCAGGCAGGACACTCAGCCCTGAGTCAAGCTGCTGTAGACAGTAGGAATTCCTTTAATTAAAACTCAAAGCAAACAGTATGGAAATTCCTTAAAGGATTAACACAGAATTATCACATCAACCATAAGTCCACTCCTGGATATATAACCAAAAGAACTGAAAGTAGGGCCTCAAAGAGGTATTTGTGCACGAATGTTCAGAGCAGTTTTAGTCACAAGAGGTGAAAGGAACCCAAGAGTCCATTGGCAGATGAATAGATACACAGAATGTGGTATATACATGAAATGGAATATTATTCAGTCTTTAAAAAGGAAGGAAATTCTGTCACATGTTACAACATGGGTGAACGTTGAGGATATTACCCTAAGTGAAATAACCCAGTCACAAAGAGACAAATACTGTATGATTCCACTTACCCAAGCTAGCTAAAGGAATCAAATTCACAGAAACCAAGTAGAAGGGTGATTCCCAGAGGTGGGGGAAGGAGGAAGGAGGAGTTATTGTTTAATGGATACAGTTTTAGTTTCGCAAGATGTCAAAGTTCCAGAAATCTCTTACTCAACAATAAGAATACACTTAGCACTTCTGAACTGCACATTTAAAATGGTTAAGATGGTAAATTTTATATTATGTGTTCTTTAAATATTTAAAAATTAAATGGAAATTCTGACATGGATGACCCATGAAGACATGATGCTAAGTGAAAACAAGCCAGTCACAAAACGATGAATACTCTAGGACTCCATTTCTATGAGATACCTAGAACAGTTAAATTCAGAGACAGAAAGGATAATAGAATGGTGGTTGCTAGAGGCTGGGGGGAGGGGAGAATGGAGAGTTATTATTTAATTGATAGAGTTTCAGTTTTGTAAGATGAAAAAAGTTCTAGAGATGGATGGTGGGGATGGTTGCACAATGCGAATGTACTTAATAGCACTGAAATGGACACTTAACAGTGAACAAGATAATTATTTTAATGTTACAGATATTTTGCCATAATGCAAAAAATAGCAAAAAATGTTTCAAATGGTAAATGTAACAGTTGACTCATCAGAAAAGACTCTGATGCTGGGAGGGATTGGGGGCAGGAGGAGAAAGGGACGACCGAGGATGAGATGGCTGGATGGCATCACGGACTCAATGGACATGAGTCTGAGTGAACTCCGGGAGATGGTGATGAACAGGGAGGCCTGGCGTGCTGCGATTCATTGGGTTGCAGAGAGTCGGACATGACTGAGCGACTGAACTGAACTGAACTGATGTGTATTTCACCACAGTATTAAAAAAAAAGTACAAAGCAAATGGATTATGACCCTTAGCGTGAAATGAAACATCAAGGTCAACAGTCACCCCACAATTACCCACCAAGGGTTCAGAATTGGATGGCAAACATGGAACACTCAAAGTATCTGTTTAATTTAAAATATTTCTGTAGCACTTTCATGGAACTCTGTCTCAAACAGATCAATAGACACACACAATTCAGAGATACGCAATCTGCCCCAGGGAAAAAGGTGGAAAAAAAGAAAAAAAAAAAACAGTATCTCCCCAACTCAATCCCATTTCTTTTTTTCCATTTTTTTCTTTTTTCTCAACCCCATTTAAAATTATTTTCTGAACACGTTCAGCCTCCCTACTGCACAGGACGACAGGCAGCTCAGCCCTCTTGCTCTATGCCCACTATCTGCGTGGCTCACATCTTCCCAAGATATAGGAAATAAAGAGCCCCCTCATGATGGTGGTTGGAATGCTGCCTCTGCTGCGAAGTCACTTCAGTTGTGTCCGACTCTGTGCAACCCCATAGACGGCAGCCCACCAGGCTCTTCTGCCCCTGGGATCCTCCAGGCAAGAACACTGGAGTGGGTTGCCATTTCCTTCTTTAATGCATGAAAGCAAAAAGTGAAAGTGAAGTCACTCGGTCGTGTCCGACTTAGCCACCCCATGGACTGCAGCCTACCAGGCTCCTCTGTCCATGGGATTTTCCAGGCAAGAGTACTGGAGTGGGGTGCCATTGCCTTCTCCAGTGGTTGGAATGAGGTGGACCAAAAAAACGAAGACAAAATACTTCTCCTACACTGCTTAGTTTTTCAGGAAATAGAAAGCCAGAGTACAAAAATCACTAACACTAATGCTAAATCAAAAAACAGTGAGCGTGGTACAGAGCTAGAAAAAGTCTCAGAAGTCTAATCCAACCCCATCACCAAGTTTCCTTGGACCTAATGCCACCTTGCAAGTTCTGAGAACCCTGCAGCAGAGGTCCCCAGCCTCTGGGCGGTGGACCAGCACCTCCTGTCAGATCAGCGGTGGCATCAGATTAGAAATTAAGTGCACAACGAATGTAATCTGCTTGAATCATCCCAAAACCATCCCCTCCCCATCCCATGGAAAAGCTGTCTTCCACGAAATCAGTCCCTGGTGCCAGAAAGGTTGGGGACTGCTGCCCTAGAGGACCGAGGCAGTCCTGAACTTCTTCCAACTTTACCTCATCTAGCTTTTCACTGGAAAAAAAAACAAGCCCTGGATAGTTAAGAGGCTCATCAAAGGTCAAGATGTTGCACAGTTAGGAGCAGATTCTCACCCAAAACTCTTTCGAGGACACCAAGCTGACATTCAAATTCTAAGTGCAGAGGGGGAAGGGTGCTCCAGTCCTGCAACAGGTAATAGGGTTGCTCCACAGGACTCCTGGAAGCCAGTCCCACAGTGCTGGTACCTGAGGGGTGACTTGGGGACTTCCAACACCAAAGTCACACCATCTGCTTCCACCACAGACATACTGTGGGAGGGGATGTCCGTGTGTGCATCTGGAACTCACCCTGGCCTTCTTGCACTTTCACAGCCTTCTGTCACTGTGAAGTCACCATCTAGGAATCTGCACCTATTTCTGAAGAGGATCTGGACTTCACAGGGACACACCACTCATTCGCCACACCAGCTGAATAGTTATCCATGCAAAAGAAATTTACTGAATACCCATCCTGGGCCAGGCTCTATTCTAGGCATTGGGAATACAACAGCAAATTTGGCTCACGGAGGTTACATTCTACTCTTGGTGACCCACAGCCACAGTAAAAACAACCCTGGCATCTATTTATAAGGAGTTTATAAGGAGTTCTCATATAACCCTCAGATACACCAGGAGAATCCCAAGCTTCTGGTTCTAAGGCTGGTTCCAGGCTTCATTGCCCACCACAGTAATAGATGCTCCTTTTTTCCTACCATGGATTGTCAAATAGCACAGTGAAGTAGTTATTTTTTAAAATATTCTGTAGAGAGAGAGGAGATCAAATCAGTCAATACTAAAGGAAATCAATCCTGAATATTCATTGGAAGGACTGATGCTAAAGCTGAAACTCCAATACTTGGCCACCTGATGCGAAGAACTGACTCCTTGGAAAAGACCCTGATGCTGGAAAAGATTGAAGGCAGGAGGAGAAGGGGATGACAAAGAACAAGATGGTTCTGTGGCATCACCGACTCAGTGGACATGAATTTCAGCAAACTCTGGGAGATGGCAAAGCACAGTGAAGCCTGGCGTGCTGCAGCCTCTGGGGTCACAGAATCAGACACAACTGAGTAACTGAACAACAACAGAGAGGGAGATGCGTTCAGTAAGGCTAACTGTCTTGCTTAAAATCTTAAAGTCCAGTTGACCTATTTCAAATCCTAAAAGATGATGCTGTGAAAGTGCTGCACTCAATATGCCAGCAAATTTGGAAAACTCAGTAGTGGACACAGGACTGGAAAAGGTCAGTTTTCATTCCAATCCCAAAGAGAGGCAATGCCAAAGAATATTCAAACTACTGCACAATTGCACTTATCTCACAAGCTAGCAAAGTAATGCTCAAAATTCTCCAAATGAGGCTTCAACAGTACGTGAACCGAGAACTTCCAGATGTTCAAGCTGGACTTAGAAAAGGCAGATGAACCAGAGATCAAATTGCCAACATCCATTGGATCCTCAAAAAAAAAAGCAAGAGAATTCCATAAAAACATCTACTTCTGCTTCAGGACTACGCCAAAGCCTTTGACTGTGTGAATCACAACAAACTGTGGAAAATTCTTCAAGAGATGGGAATACCAGACCATCTTACCTGGCTCCTGAGAAATCTGCATGCAGTTCAAGAAGCAACAGTTAGAACTGAACATGGAACACAACAGACCAGTTTCAAATTGGAAAAGGAGTATATCAAGGCTGTATATTGTCACCCTGCTTTATTTAACTTATATGCAGAGTACATCATGTGAAATGCCAGGCTGGATAAAGCACACGCTGGAATCAACATTGCTGGGAGAAATATCAATATACCCTTATGGCAGAAAATGAAGAGGAACTGAAAAGCCTCTTGATGAAAGTGAAAGAGGAGAATGAAAAAGCTTCAAGTCAAAAGCTGTGGTACATATACACAACGGAATATTACTCAGCCATTAAAAAGAATGCATTTGAATCAGTTCTAATGAGGTGGATGAAACTGGAGCCAATTATAGAGAGTGAAGTAAGCCAGAAAGAAAAACACCAATACAGTATACTAACGCATATATATAGAATTTAGAAAGACTGTAACAATAAACCTGTATGTGAGATAGCAAAAGAGACACAGATGTATAGAACAGTCTTTGGACTCTGTGGGAGAGGGCGAGGGTGGGATGATTTGGGAGAATGGCATTGAAACGTATATTATCATATGTGAAAAGAATCGCCAGTCCAGGTTCGATGCATGAGACAGGGTGCTCGGGGCTGGTGCACTGGGATGACCCAGAGGGGTGGGATGGGGAGGGAGGTGGGAGGTGGGGTTCAGGATGGGGAACACGTGTACACCCGTGGCGGATTCATGTCAATGTATGGCAAAACCACTACAATACTGTAAAGTAATTAGCCTCCAATTAAAATAAATAAAATTTTTTTAAAAAGCTTCAAGTCTAAAACCTAGTGAAATCTGACCACCTCTCCCACCACCCCACACCAAACTGCACCATCATATGAAGATGAGACCACATGTAGTAGACGTTCACCCGATGCTCTACCTGCACAACATCCTTTCTGCTCTTGAGAATTGCTTCTTCCCACTCTAAAGAACCACACGGTACTGGTACAAGCTGACAATCACAGCATCCCATCAGGCTACCCTATTGGTTGGGCCAATCCTCTAGCCCTAGCCCTAGCCACAGAGACTGGATCTCACATGGACATGTGACCATAGTTAAGCCAATCAGAATCCTTCCATGAGGTTTTTCTGCCTGGTTTAGTGGATTCAGCTCCCTTTATTCTCTGGTCAGAGCCTGTGAAGATGAAGCCAAGAGGGGCCTGAGGTCATGTTCCAAGATGACATTAATAGAAAAAGCCCATGGCATTCAGGATCAATCACCCAAAGGCCATTTACCCCAATCCATTCCAAGGTTCTGGAATATTATACAATCAATCCCTCTTTCCTGTCTAATATAGTTTGAGCTAAGTTTCTGTTGCCTGCGATCATAGGTACCTGATCTAATACAAAGAGGGATAAATAATAACTGCCTTTCTGTTAGAAATCTCATTTCAATCATACTTTCAAGTTCTTCTACCACTTCCTCTTAATACAATTAAAATAACCAAACGAGGGCTTCCCTGGTGGCTCAAGGGTGAGGAATCTGCCTGCCAATAAAAGGTCCAGATAACCTCTAATGAGTAATAGATAATCCACACCTGACAATCAGCAGCCAACTGCACTCCTTCTACTATAAACGCCTGGCAGGGTTATTCCTTTTTAGAAAACTCCTTCAGCTTTAATTTCTGACAAGTGTACAAAGCCTAAACTCCAAGTGGTATATAAACCCCTCGCTCCGCGCTAGCATCATGGTCCTTCCGATCATCTCTGCATCCCCACCCATCTAGAGCCAATGCCAAAGCCCTGCTCACTCAGGCTGGTCTAATTTCTACAACCTGAAAACATACTGCTCCTCTCATGGTCTCTGCTCTTGTTTCTCCCACCCAAAACTTCCTCCTTCCTCTCTGCACGCTCAGAGAACCCCTTCAACACCGTGCTCAAGCCACAACCCCTCCTCGGAGCCTTCCTTGGCTTCTTCAGCAAACACTACTGTCTCCATCCTCTTAATTCTAGCGAAGCCAAGTCAGTCAGCTCACCAGGAAACTAAAGAGGAGGCACAGAGGGCACGAGAGGAGACGTTCGGCTCAGGACGCACAGGAGGGAGGGCAGCCAGCAGTCACCATGTTCTGCCACTTTTGCACCACTTGAGAGGCCTGCTGGGAAAATAGTCTGGGGAGCCCTCCACGTGTAGATGGTAACTAGAGCCACCGGAGGTGGATGAATGGGGAGAGCATGTGGCAGACAGAGTTAGGATGATGATGATGTGCGTGCTCAGTTGCGTCTGACTCTTTGCGACCCCAGAGACTGGAGCCCACGAGGATCCTCTGTCCATGGAAACTTCCAGGAAAGAATTCTGGAGCAGGCTGCCACTTCCTACTCCAGGGGATCTTTCTGGCCCAGGGATCAAACCTGCGTCTCTCGCACTGGCAGGCAGATTCGTTACCATCCAGCCCCGTGGTATTTCTATCGCTCAGTTGATCTGTCTCATAACGTCCCTCTTCTCAGTGTCCCATTCCCCCACCCAGGCAGCGAGCGGCAGGCTGGAATTACATCCTGCGCACCCTGGCCCTGTCTGCACCAAGCGCAGGACCAGACACTTCAATCCTCCTCAATCACATTTTGCCTCCCAGTAGTTGAGGCAGGCCATGCAGCCCCAACTCACAGACGAGGACCCTGAGGCCCAGGGCCAGGTGGTTGAGGAGCTTCAAGAGAGAAAACCCAGATGTCGGCAAATGAATCAAAGAGAAAAAACAAAGGACCTCATGGGTTCCAAGTGAACAAACCTGATCCTGGTACAACTGCGGGAAAAGCTAGAGACCTGAGCCAGTCAGAAGAGAACAGTTCTCTCCTCTCTCTACCACCAGCAGGACAGAGGTACCTACTCCTTTTTTAAACATTCATGTACTGGGACAAGGGAAAGCTACAAAATTGGACAGATCTCCCAATGCAGGAAATGGCTTGAAGCTGTAATGGGAGGGCCTACCCAGGTAACAGGAAAAACCACCAAGGACATGGAATCTGGAGCACTGCACTCAGCCTGACTCCAGCTCCCTTCTGCCCTGCGACTTCCAGTCTGTCCTCAGATATCACAGACAGGCCCGGAACCCTGCATCCACAGAAAAGGCGCCACTCACGCCACTGGCTGCCACAGGATTCAGTGAGATATTAAAGTGTGCCGTAGGATAGAAAATGCTCAATAGTAATGTACGGTCAATTCCGTTACAGAAGTCCCCCTTGCCCCCAGAATAAAACCACACTGTGGTTTCTTAGTCACCTTCAAACTCCAGGCCTAAGTGTGGTAGATTATAAATGTCCAGGCTCTCTCTAATTGAGCATGAGCAGAATAGATAAGTTTGATTTGCTTACCTGCCCAGTGCCACCTAGGCCAGTTTCCCCCAGTTCCAGACCCCACGTGGGGGAGCTGTCAGATATCATTTCCCTGCAGCACAACAAAGTCCCACAGCACACAAGTGCTAGCCAGGGGATGGGCATTCCAGGCCAGGGGTCCACATGGGATGTGGAATCCACCAAGGGAGCCCTTAACTGGGTGATGGCAGCACCTTGGATGGACAAACAGTGACAAGGGCGCCTCCCCTTGAGGCTGTGGGTCCTTGGGAAGCCAACAGGTTCCTCCCTGGAGCTCCCACAAGAGCCCTGCACTAAGGCTGACTGACAGGCAGCGCTGTGCACCCGTGTGCAAAGTGGAACCTGTTGGGAGAGCAAAGACCAGGACACAGGGCTGAGCCTCCCTGGCTTTGGCTCCTCAGGGATGAAACCGGTGCTTCTATCCCTTCAACCTGAGCAGTCCTTTTAGGCACTGAGCTTTGTACCATACGAGGGGCTCCCTGGTTGCAAGAAAATATGCTGGAAAAATCACTGCACAGTAATTCATCCTTTACAAAGATCCCAAGGCTCTGCGGTTTATGTTACACCATGTCATCCCTCATCCCCAAAAGCTCTACATGGCATCTTACCAGGTCAAATGCCATCCTATTTTTTTCTAAACTATTAACTAAAATTGGGCTTCCCTCGTGGCTCAGTCAGTAAAGAGACCGCCTGCAATGCAGGAGTCCCAGGTTGATCCCTGAGTCGGGAAGATCACCTGGAGAAGGAAATGGCAACCCACTCCAATATTCTTGCCCGGGAAATCCCATGGACAGGGGAGCCTGGTGGGTTACAGTCCATGGGGTCACAAGAGTCGGACATGACTTAGCGAACAATAACCAAACCAAAATGAACAACTTTCTCTTGAAAAGCTACACAGCTCTACACTGTGTTAAAACTAGGGTCTGAAAAGCTGCCCTTGAGAATAAAACCTAAACTTTATTTCATTCTTTCCTTAGAAGTCAGACCAGCTTCCAGAACTTCAGCTCAGAGAAGCCCCACCTTATCCACCAGGCATGGAAAAGAGAGGGACTTAATTAATGACAATTCATCTATTCCAGAGATTAAAGCTAGCACGGATTCAACACATCCCACCCAGAACTTGAGTCTGCATTCTAACTTCCACCAGCTTCCAGCTTCCTTGATCAATTTCTTCCTTCAAACACAGAGAGAGAGCTAGACAGACAGCAAGGCAATTCAAAAGATACTATGTATAAAATAGGTAAATAACTGGAGAACCTACTGTGTAACACAGGGAATTCTACACAATGCTTTGTGGTGACCTAAATGGGAAGGAAATGTACAAAAGAGGGGCTATAGGATATACCTTTAGCTGACTCACTTAGTAAAGTGAGAAACTAACAGCAGAAACTACTACAACATTGCACTCCAATAAAAAAAATTAATTTTAAAAAAAAGAAAAGAATAAAAAGTTAGCCCAAAGAGATTTCCCTCTGACCTTATTATCCTCATAGCCACATCCAACAGCTCTTCTTAACATCTTCCAAACCATCATCCCAGGAGAGGACGAGGTTGACCAGCATAAATGATCATAATTGGGGGACAATGCAGATTTGAGAGACGAAAATGCTAGAGTCAGAAACCGACAGTGGAGACAGAAGAGCCACCAATGAAACGATCTGCTGTGTAGCCAGCAGTTCAGTCTCTGTACGTCAGCTGCCTTCACTACAAAAAGTCGTTGAGATGGCCAATATCCAACGGAGCTGTTACCAGGAACAGCTTATAAAATCATCTCCTTAATAAGTCAGGCTTTTAACAGCCAAATAAACGGGTCTCATCAGCCTGTGGCCTACAAGCTGTTACAGGCAGCTTGTCAGCGCTCTCCATTCACTTTTAAAACAAAGACAAGACATAGAAAAGGTGGCACTTGCTGCTTCCTGGCTCCAAAGGGGTTAAATAAAACAATGGGTCATAATTGGAAACTCCTGCTGCCCAATACTTTGAGCGACTTAACCACTCCAAGCTGGAGTTTTCTCTCTGGCAAAGTAGGAATCATAGCTCACAGAGTGGTAACAATTAAACGTGACAAAGCAGAGTGCCTGTCACAACAGTAGGTGCCCAACAATTGCTGGCTCTTCCTTCCTCAGAGCTATGATTTCCTCAGCTTCCCTGTCTAAAAGCCTGGCTTTCCACAATCCCCAAACAGGCTACGACAAGCCTACCAGTTGTCACCAACTCCCAGTAATACCCCCCTCCACACACACACACATACACAGGAATACTCAAGGATTCATCACCCACCATCCAAGGGTACCAGCCACCAGCCTTCCCTCCTCAAACAGCTAGCGCACCCTCAGGGAAAGAACCGAGCCCCAGCAGCTACTACTAAGATTTTCCCATGGTGCAATGCAACTCCCCCCAACTTTTCCCGGCCCACAGTTTCCAAAGAAACCTAGCAGGCATTGTGCATAATCAACCACAAGTCTCGCCGAGCAAAACAGACTTGAGCTCAGAGCAGAGGGAGCTAAGAAAATCAGAAAGTGAAAAGGCACGAGTGGTCCTGAAACCGGGTGCCAGGGACCAAAATTCAGGAGTACCAGCCCTGGTCCGGGTTCTATTCTTTTAGACCTTAACATTAATTGAAGGCTAGCAGAGGTTCTCAAAGGACTGGTGGATGAAGAGTCTTAGAAAAGGGACTGACTAGACATACCTCCGAGGTCGCCCCGCAGGCTGGACCCGGTGGTCTCTAGTGGACCCCGCTGCGTGCCGCAGCACCTGAAGAATGAAGGCCTACAGTGCCGGGCATTGTTCACAGCAAGGGCGGGATTGCATGAGGTGGGAAGCGGGGGGCGGTGGCGGGGCGGGGGGGGGGGGGGTCCAGGCATCAGCCCCTCCCCCGGCGGGCTGAAGGAAAGCAAATTTTCCCCGCGGCCAGCGCCAGCTAGGTGAATGGCCCTCGCGACCTCCCCTCTCGGAGAACCGGAGAGAGGAGTTGCGGAAGGCGGATGCGAGGGGCCGGGCAGAGGGGTCTGCCACTCACCGGCGCCCTCGGCGGGCTGCGGCGGCCCGACGGCGCCGCTCAGGTAGAGGATGGGCAGCAGGTGAGGCTGCGTCTTCTCCAGCGCCGCGCGCAGGTCGTGGGAGTGGTCCCGCTCCTTGGCCAGCAGCAGCTTGAGCAGCAGCTCGGCCTTGGCGCCTCCCGCCTCCTCGTCCAGCTGCCGCCGCTCGCCGGGGCTCAGCGCTCCCGCGGCCTCGAGCAGCCCGAGCACGGCCTCCACCTCCGTCATGGCCTGGGCCAGGCTCTGCTGACACTGGGCGAGCAGCTCCCGGCGCTGGGGCTCCATGCTGGCGGCCGCCCCGCCCCGCCCGGCCGGACGGCTCCCGGGCTCCCCG